>NC_044554.1:125045241-125349857 GCF_007565055.1 Rhinopithecus roxellana | reverse complement strand
TTGCCTGACAATGACTTTATGACTTAAGAAATTGATATAACCACTTAGATCTCTAGCAGCTAGGATTCTATTTATCATTTCCATTCCTAACTTTCCATTCCTAAGTTTAAAAGGATCGATGATAAGGCTGGAAGCATGTGAAAAAAATTTGAAGAAACTTTTAAGAAAGATGAGGTCTTAACCTGGATTTAAGACTAAAGAGACGGTTCCTTATGCCCATACTCGTATTAAACAGAGTAGCGTGTTTCTTTCTACACATGAATGCACAGACACAAATTTCCTGCATAAACCCTAAAAGTAAGACCACAGATTTTACTAGTTCTGTGCAAACATCCACCTGGCATACGTAAGAATGGAACTGTTCTTTTCCTTTTCCAGAGGGTGTAATTTGCTATCTCCTTAATTGAAAGCCACATCCCACAGTCCTAACACTACTATGAAAACACTTCAATTCGTGTGAATGAAAATTTAGCTCTATGAGGACCGTAGGAGTCAGCTCACATTGACAAGAATAATTTAAAATGTATTTTCTTTTCCTTCAAAGGTGATGACACCAGTGGAAGCAGGAGAACCAACTCCCCCACTCCCCTCCACTTCCCTAGAGCCTGCACCTAAAACTTCGTTTCTTATATCCTCAGAAACTTTGCACAATCTGTGCAACTTGACTTGCTCAGGAGATGAGAGTAGACAGTGTTTGCAACTCAGGGTCAAATAACTTACCCACTGACTTGAACCTGAGTTATTTCACCCTAGGCAGAATTATAAGCTTTTTAAAAACATCTTTAAAATTAGTTTAGCATTCAGACATTCTATCACTGAACAAAGTTATAAGATGAAAGCAATCTAATTATGTAGTATATACAAATTTTCTTTCTAACAGAGACCCCATAAACTTTTTAAAAAATAAACCCCTTCTTTGTCTTCCCATCAATATATTAATGCCACTAATGCGAAAATATTATAAAGCCTTTGAGTAAAAATCATAAACACAGTAACTAGCTTCAACTCTTCTATACTTCCCTCAGAACTGACAGAGGACAGTAAATTAATGAAGAAATATATAATGTACCATTAGCATTTGTATTTGGAAATGGATTATAATGATGATTTATATATGACCCAAAATCATCTTTAAACATGAAAATAATGACTGTCTCTAAATGCTATACACAAGACCTTAGCATCTATATTGTATTAAACATTAGTGATGTTGAGCAGCATGTTTGCAGTATGCTCGCCAGAGGATCTAACTGCTCACGTTCCCCTCCATTAGCCAGTTGATTTGGGAAATCAGAATCAGTGGAACTCTAATTTATTTCTGATTTATTAAGCATGGGTTCCAGAAAATTCCTTGGTAAAAAAAAAGTTCTAATTTGTTTTCCTTAGATCTTTATAAGGCAGGTACTCTGTATTAAACTTATCTACAATTTTGAACAATTATTGTAGTCCAGGAAAAAAGTTAACTTTTTTGTTTTGCTGAATTCAGCTTTTGTGCCTGAACTGAAAACTCATTAAAATGATGAAGACCATCAAGGTGCCTGTGACACTGCTTTATCCATTTATTAACCCTCCAAATGCTGGGGAGAGTCCTCTTTTTCATCCACATGGACATAGAGAGGATATATCTTTAAGTGGCTGTTAATGGAGAATTAGCAGTCTGTTTTTAAACCAGGTACATTGTCTAAGATACGGTTTCAACAATCTGCTTAGCCATAATCTAGAAATGTTTTCTTCCTTCTATATCATCATAGTCAGAAGAAAAGTTAAAAACAGAGAGTGCGTTGCTAAAAATGATTGTCTAGGATTTCAAGTCCTAGGCCCAAGGGTAGGAAAAGAAAAGGAGAGACACAACTTATACATATATATCAGCCCACCATGTGTTTTAGTTTAAAAAGAAAGAAAATATCAATTTAGAAATATTTTTAAAATGAATACTTAAAGAAACAATACAAGCTAGTGTTGAGAGTGGATAACTGACACTGCATTTAAAAAAAAAAAAAATCATTTTCTACCAGTTTTACAATAACACCTATATATTTTTACCTTGTTTATAAGATGCCAAAACCATATTCTCATCTTCAACTTCAAAAACAGTGTCCACATCTATTTGCCTTTGGATTAAAATAGCCTTCAATTTTCCGAAGTCATTGGACTTTAGAGCCTCAAGGAAATTTCTCTTAACTAACTTGGCAGCTCCAGATTTAGTGACAGGGGCAGTGGTGCCGTCCATCCTTCCTCGCCTTCTGGAAGCTTTGTTGTGATTTATCAAGAGAACAGCACCAAGCAAACAGGCACATGCTGGAGAGTCCACAAACTGTCAGCTAATTTTATCCCAAAGTTATGCTGATCCGTTCTATTTATATAGGGATCATTTCAAACTTCAAAATATCCTTCTTGGCTGTCACTACATTTTCAGGTCCTTTAAACTGGTTATATATTAACTGATCCATTCAGTAATATACAGTGTCAATATGAAGGAAAGCCCCTGTGATACATTTCCAAGCACAAAATGTCACAATTATTTCTTATATGATCAAAGTAATAACATAAGATTTAAAAGCTCTTAATGCTCTTTTTTTTCCCCTCGATAAAAACATCTGGTGCCTGGCTGGATATCCAGTGTCTTGCTCTGACTAACCAATATCCAAAAATGAAAATCTGTTACAGTTGTTGACACATGTACTTCTAAAAACCTGTAATAATTTTGCAGTATGAGTTTGTAAAATCAACCACGGTCATACATATTTGAAGACAAACAAGAGGTTTTCAAACGACCTAGACTTGAAAAATTTTAATATCATGAAAAGTCGGGTGAGGGGGGATGGTCGGGGGCAGAGACGGTTTTAGGTAAAAAAGAAACTAAAGAGATAAAACAGCTAAATGCAATATGTGAATGAACTTTATTGAATCCTGTTTTTTAATCAGCTAGAAAAGACAGTATTGGGACAACTGTGGAACTATAATCGTGGACTAGATATTACTTGACAATATAGAAGTGTAATGACAAATGTGTTGTGGTTATGTAGAAAAATATTCTTACCCTTAAGTGATACACTAAGGGATAAATTGTCATGACGTCTAAAACTTCTTTAAAAATAGCTCAGAAATGCAGATAGATAGATGTGTGTGTATATATGTATTCTATTTACACATGCGTGTATATATGTATATGTATACATATACATATATACACACATATATAATATATATACACGTGTATATATACATATACATTATATACATGTATGTATAAATAGAAACAGAGAATAGCAAGTGTGGCAAAAACTTAAAGAGTTGGTGAATCTAATAAGGGATATATTGGTGTCCATTACACTATTCTTTCAGCTTTTCTGTAAGTTTGAAATTTTTCAAATAAAAAGTTGGAGAGAAAAGTATATACTTAATTTTTCTTACATAAAATCATTAAAAATTAGGAAAACTATAATGGCAAGTACTAAAGAGAATGCAAATAAATTGCATTTTATGTTGTTTGTGGAAGTCAAAACTAGTGTAAACTTTCTGCAGAATAATTAAGAACATGACTTTTAAAAAAACTTACAATGATACTATTTGATTCTTAGAATTTACTTAAGTATGTAAATGATGCAAATCACAACATAATTTTAAACTTGTTTTATTGATGTGTAATATAAATGCAAGAAATTGACAAGTTATACGTATACAGCTGTCAAATTTTCAGTGAACACACTCATGTAATCAACAATGAGGTTAACTCATAGACTAGTTCAAGTTTACCTGAAGCCCCCTTTATTTCCTCTTCTAATCAAAACACCTGCCTCACAGAGATAACAATAAGTCTTAACTTTTAATACTGTAGATTAGGTTTGTTTGTTATTTTATTTTGAGACAGGGTCTCACTCTGTCGCCCAGACTGGAATGGAGTGGTGCAATCTTGGCTCACTGCAACCTTTGCCTCTCAGGCTCAAGCCATCCTCCCACCTCAGCCTCTGGAGTAGTTAGGACTACAGGCATGCAACACACCTGGTTCAATTTTGTATGACTTTTTGAAGAGACAGGGTTTTGCCATGTTGCCCAGGCTGATCTCCAACTTCTAAGTTTAAGTGAACCTCCTGCCTCGGCCATCCAAAGTGCTAGGATTACAGGCATGAGCCACTGTGCCCTGCCAATTTTTTTTTCTACTTTTTAATGTTAAACATTTTACAATTTTTGAAAATTTTAAATTATATAATTTTTGAAAAATAGCAACAACAAAAAGAGTCGTATATGGAAATACTTCCTCAACCAAGCGATTGGCTCCCAACTGACTCTCTGTGACACAGTGCTTTTGTTGAAATTGTATTGGCATTCTTAGAGAGCACTTTGCAAGGCTGTTTTATGCTATTGTTATGATTCTTTCCACATATACCCATCGAGTATCTACCATTTGCCAGACACTTATTCTGGGCACTGCAGATACAGCGGTGAACAAACACAAAAACCCCTGCCCATGTGTAACTTAGCTCACTAACAGATTTAAGTGGCAATGGGAATCCCTAGATCGTCTCTATTTCCTATACACTAGAATTTGTCACAAAGTTGCAAATATACTGAATTTCATACAAAAATAATATAGTTTGTTTATATCTAATCATTTGATCTGACCCCCATTATGGGTCTCCACACCTAACTTAGTGGCAAAAAGAAGGACAATTTAATTTTGGTCCAACCTGATGTGTTAATCTGATCCAAATATTTAGCAGTCTCCTTAGGTAAATGATCAGTCTCTTTGAATAAAATTCTCTGTGTTTGAGAGTTCAGGCTTTCCACCTAAGAGAGTTTCAGGGAATGTGGGATACATGGAGGAACAATATTCACAATGCTAATATTTAACAACCGGTATCAATTGGAAGAGACTTTTGTCATAAATTACCAGTATGGTCAGACCACGTGTATCAAGTGAATAGCAGTCAGCAGTAAGAATGCACCTTATAAGACTTCATGGTGACTGAAAGGCAAGGGGGTCCTCAGATGGACTCATTGTCCTCTGGACGTTCCCTGATATCTCCATGGTAGAATGAGTCCTCACTAACTTGGTCTTACTGGCTACTGGAGTGTGTGATTCTGGTCATTTGACTACAGTTTTGATGTCCTCAAACACTGCAGCCCGTTGGCTGACAAGAACGATGAAGAACAAGTCATCTTCTATTGTGCCACCTTCTTGCCATCTTCTTAGGGCCAGAATAGACATAGTCCTAAGCTAAGGAACGAAGTTTCCAAGGGGTCTACATTCTCTCTAATGCTGAGCCGCCAACCTCAGTGGCCTCGAACTTCCTTAGGCATATCTGGTTGTTTCTAAACCACCCCCCATCCCATTAAAGTTCAACCTTGGAAGAAGTGTGTGAGGAGGGCTGAGTACATGCCATCTGACCCCTGGATGAGCCTATATATCCTCTCATAATCCATCAAGGCTTCTAGCCTTCCTAGCTACAAGGGTCCAGTTGAACTATTTACTGCCTCTCTAGCTTTTCCTTTTCTCCCTATGTCAGCAAGTCTATTGATCTCCCTCCAGAGGTGGAATGGTTATCATCTTTGCCTTGTGAAAGAAACCCTATGACATGAGTCCTTCAGGCATGGTCCTTGAAATGCTAAATAAGGAGATAAGGTGATTTAGAAATACCCTCATTTTCCTAATGCTTGAGTCTCACAACGGCTATCTTTCTAAGTGTCTGCATTGAGACTTAAACCTGATCAATGCACAGATGGTCCTTCCTTGGCCCTCAAGGTCGAAGGCCACAGGGAACATGACTTCAGAATGAAATTTTAAAGCATTGCTTTAATATCTGGATACAGCTTTACAATTTTAGCCTAAAGAGATGGTTATAATTTTTCCCACAGAAGCTATTTCAGTCTCGTCCCATAGCCATATAAATAAATCCTAGATCTAAACTTGGTGGAATAATCCAAGAAAACAAAGCAAATTTTCATTTAAAAAATGTATCAAGTTGAAAATGTTATCTATATAATTCTGCTAAAAATCAATTGGTCGATTTACCTGAGCAGCAAAGGATACAACTTACAGATTATTTGCACCTACAAAGCAAATAGCAGCTTAATTAAATTGCCCATCAAAATCCTTCTAACATAGGAAGCAATGCCACCAATGCTAATAGCAGGTTTGAGGCCTGCCTCCACTATCCAAGCCACTGCTTCAAGTCACCTCAGGAGGTCAAATTACACAGTGGTCATGTTTCACACTGCCTAGTCAGGCCTGTCAGAAATTCCTGTCTCCTCAGCTCTTAAAAATGAAAACTCTCCATCCTATAAGATAAGCTTTTTATTACTGTTTCATGACATGTCCAGAACAGTGTCCTTTGCTCTTGAAATAGTATGAAGATCTTTCTGACAAGGCAATGATGTTGTGGCAAGTGGCCCTTAAGACCCTCGTGTACTCTCTGGGGACCCATGGCTGAGACAGCAGGCACAAAGTCCCAGCTGCTTGTCTGTGTACAACATAATCTGTCTACTTGGAGTATCTTCTCTGGAACACAAATGGCTCCTTGGTTTAACATGGCATTTAAACATGAATTTGATGCTACTAAGCCACAATCACTTATCAAATGCAACTATAGGGAAGAAATTTGAAGCCAGCTAGAATTGGAAACTAGAATTTCTGTGGCAACAGAACCCCTTGGGCCTCCTGACTTTCCCAGCAGCTGAATTAGGATGTCCTTGCTATTACAGAAATGGATGATTAGGTGGTCTGACATCCCTTTCTTCTCATCTGTTATACTTCTCTAATATGTAGCATCTTACTCATTACACGTCATCTGGTTGGGTTTTTTCTTTTTCTTTTTTTTTTTTTTTTTTTTTTTTTGCTATTCTTTTATATGTTAGTGTTAGTACTTAGTATAAAGATGCCTTTGTTTGTAAGTAACACCAGCAACTGGAACTGATTTAAACAGTAAAGATTTATTGGTTTCTATAATGGAAAATTCCAGTTGTAGTGTTTGGGTTTCAGCAGAGGTCTGATCCAGAAGTTCACAATGTCAACAAGGCTCCTCAAGGCAGGAGGTATTATTTGTGGTGTAATTTTAATTGTTATTATTATTTCTAGTTTACAGATCAGGGGAACTAAGAATCAAAGACTATAAATGAATTATACAAGGTCAAATAGCAAATAAGCAGCAGATATAACACTCAAGCCTAGATCTTGAGACTCCCAACCAATGTTCTATTGCTCAAATGGATTTTTATATGGTTTTATTCAGGTTAGTTTGATATTCTATTTGATCACTGAGTAATCTAGTAAGAAATTGACTCACATTTAGCCCTTCATTCAATAAATATTTATTGGGAACTTACTATGAGCCAGACACTGTATTAGTCATCTTTTGCTGCATAGCAAATAACCTCAAAATGTATTGGCTTAAAGCAACAGTCATCATTTATTATCTCTCATGGTTTCTGTGGATCAGGACACAGTGGGAAAGGCTTGTCTCTGCTCTATGATGTCTGAGGCCTCAAACTAAAGACACAAAGGTCCAGGGTTAGACAATCCCCTTTAAAAGTGGCTCAGTCACTTAGCTAACAAGTTGATACTGGTTATGTGGTTTGTGTCCATGTAGTTCTCTCCATGGGCTGCTTGAGTATCCTCACAACATGGCAGCTTGTTTCTCCCAGAAAGAAAGATCCAGGAGAGCCAGTTGGAAGCTGTAACATCTTTTATGACCTAACCTAGTAAGTCATACACCACGATGTCTATCATATCCTATGGTCACATTGACTAGCCCTGATTCAGTGTGAGAGAGGATTTTGTTACAGTTGTGAAAACCAGGAAGTGAGAATCAATGGCGTCCATCTTAGCTACCACCAGTACTTTTTCTAAGTACTGCAGATACACAAAGAAAACATGTTAAAATCTTTACCTTTATGGAGCCTTTATACTAGTGGAGGGGCTGCAAGGGAGCAGACAAAAAAACAGACAGTAAGATATATAGTTTGTCACATGGTAATATGTGCTACCAAGAAAAGTAAACTGGGTAAGGTCTAGGATTGCAGCCACACCATAAGCCACCCTTGTATAGATCAGAACAAGGTGTGCTCCTGTGGACCCACAAGTAAGAAAAGTCTCCTCCACTTCCACATCTTGATTTGGGGGCATGGCCACAATATTATAATAAAGAGCCAGCAAGCTAGTACAATTAAAACTATACTTTTATAACAATACAGATCAATTCTGTGGACTAAGCATGCTATTTCATAAGAATAATTACCAGGGTTGTAAAAATCACATGAAACAACGTATATAAACGTGCTTTGCTTATTGAGAAGCATTATAGGAAAGTTACAAATTATTACTGTTGTTCGTATCAGTGGACTAACAGAACATCACAATTTTTCCCGAGAAATACTAAGTGGTGTTACGGTGAAAGACCATCAGACTGAGACACCTGGATCGTGTTCCCAGCTCTGGTGGTCATAGCTGTGTGTTTCCAATAATTCAAAATATCTCTCAGTGACTTCTTTTCCTGTAAGTAAAATGAGACCTACTAGACCCACTCCTCAGCCTTTAGGTCTTTTTTCTCCCTTGTGGAACACAGTGTCCTGGACACTGGCAAAGATTAACACTATTTTGCAAGGGCAGAAGACCTTGCTGAAGTTTTTTGAAAGTCTTCCCTGTGGAAGCCATGTTATGGGCTGCCCTTGTCCACAGACTGATTCAGGTTCTGTCTTCAAGCAGTGGGGAGCGCTGGAAAAACTGCTAACATGCTTCAGCTCTAAAGTTCGGCGTATTTATTCTCAGTCTTACATACTGGGAACATGTGTGTTTAGCATAAAATCTATTCAACAATCCCCACAAATGGCAGAAATGATTGCTTGGTAAACGGGAGGGTCCAAAGTCCTACGCAAGCACATCTTCGCTTGGAACTATTTGTGGCCTGGCATCCCTCTCTCTGGAATGCTGAAGTGATTATTTAGCCGCTACTGCCCACCTCTTGGATCCCATATCAGCGAACAAACCAGCTGCCTTTCATGTAAGAGTATTTAAACTGAATTCGTAGCTAATTACCCTGAGTGTTTCCGGAGAATCTTGGTCACTGGCACGATGCTAGATTGTTCCCTTTCAGCGGCTCTCTTTACAGGTGGTGGATGTCAGAATGGCTAGATTGACACAAGCAGTTACCAAGCACTGGCTCACCTGAATTTTGACAGACTATTCATTTAATGTCATCTTTGACTGTGAAAGACAAGGTTTCTTGAGATCAAACATCCCTGCCCCACAGAGGGGGCATTAGCTCTGTGTTCCAGGTCTCCTAGCAACTAACCTGCATTTACATGCCATCCAGCACAGTTTAAACATCAACACCAGTTTGTATTTCCATCTCTCACCCAGTTACACACTTCACAACATTAACTCGAGGGAATAATTTACCATAATTTTGTCTCATCAGAACATTAACCTCACAATTGTACTCCAGGCAGCATTTGCATTCTCTTTTTACTTTTGACAAATTTATGATGCAGAGGTGCAGTAAGAGAAAAAAATCATCCTTCCCTTTCAGGGGGTAAAGAAATTGGACTGTCCTCTGAATTGTCTTTTCTAACATTCTTTTTACACCCACAGTTGTCAGAAGCCAATAAGTTGTTTACCAACTGCAAAGATTCATCAGTTTTATTTTATACTATGGAACTATCTAATTCATGAAAACTGAGCTGGAGTAATCCTCACCACAACGCCAAAACTATGGGACCTTGCAGGAAAAAAAAAAAAATTACACAACAAATTACGCAGACAAAGCTGTAGTTAGGAATGGGAAAGAGGAGTGGAGAGAAAGGGGGCACATATTTTCAGAAAACCATAGAAAAATAGTATACCTAAAGAGAAACAACACTCTTGCTTTTTAAAATAATTTAATTTTGCTTGTAGAATCACAGAATTATAGCAAAAAAGGTTCTTGTTAAGAGTACCGAATCTTCTCATTTAAGAAAAAAAGCACTGAGGCCATCTCGCTTACATGCTTGCACAAAATTGCATAATTATTTAGTCACAAAGCGAAGACTCCAACCTAATGTCAAGCTTCATACTTTAGTTTTTGAACTACACTACGCTGCCTCTCTGTAGTTTTCTATCGTTTTGTATCTCCCCTCCCTAAACTGACAGTGTAAAGAAAAAATAATCAGCCACACTAGTGTATGTAAGAAAAGTATTCCGCTCTTTTTACAGTAGATAAACTTGTGAAAACTTGACAAATTTATAAAATGAGCAATGTTCAATTATTATTTTATATATTTTTTGATGTGATAACTATATACTTGAGAAATTCAAAAGGTGAAATACAGTTGATCCTTTGGCAAATATTTTAAGGATGCCATTTCAGAAAGGTATTAACAAACACAGCTTCAAACGACGAAGCACATTTTAAAGCCACAAACATTTTTCAAGAGCGAGAATCAAAATTAAAACCGTGCTGCTAGTTGTCTTTTAGTGACTGTGTTAACACGTCAGGCCACATGATGGCAGTGTTCCTCGATAAATGAACCCGGAAGAACAGCTGCAGTATCCTGGGGGGAAAAAATTCCCAGGCAATGCGGATAAAACGTGATCCAGATTAAATCACAAATATGGATTTTAAAAACTTTGTTTTAATCCACGTAAACCATATCTTTCCTGATCATATTTTCCTACAATGAATTTCTCTACTGAGAATTTGCCATACGTAAACCATATCTTTCCTGATCATATTTTCCTACAATGAATTTCTCTACTGAGAATTTGCCATGGGTTTATGATTTCATAAAATGAATTTCAATACGTATCTAACAAATACATAAATTAAACATTGTTTGGAGGAGGAGCGGGTTGTCCATTTGTTGTTTGTTTTTGCTACAATGGTATTAAAAAGAACATTCAAAATAATAAGCTAAATATGTTTCGTACCGTGTGTCTCCAGATTCTTTACAGACCGTTGTCTTATGAGTCTCTGTCTTTGGGTATGGGAAAGCAAGACAAGCTTCCTTCTCATGCTCACAATTTTTCTCCTAGGCTGAAAATATTCCCTATAAGACCCGAGTGTGATTTCCTGAGTCCTTTCTAAAAAGGCGTGAAGCCACAGATGGAGGTTAAAGCAGCAGCTACTGTCAGTCAAGGCCCCAGGCAAGACTGTGAAATCAAAGATTTGTTCCCGTTTCCCAGCCCTGGTCTTTACTAGTGTCTGTAGCTGCCCCTTGATTGCTTCAGGGGGTAAAAAAGCTAGGCTTATCCTCTAGATCTTCCTTCCATTTCTTGATTTCTCACAGGTGAATTTTGTACTTTAAACGTGGGCTGTGAGCTTTCTATAAATCTTCTTTTTAAATATAAAAAATAATGCCAGTCACCTGCAAGAGAATAGTTTGGGACAAGCATGCAATATGCACCTACCTCACACAGCTAACAGCCTTGTCTGAAAGCTATCCAATGACTCTGGGCTGGGCTGGGCTGAACGCCCTGCTGCTCCATACCACAATTTGAACACTATTGACTGAGTTATTATTAGGTGTCTGACACTGTGACAGGTGTAGTAGGGACCGATAGATGAGTAGGATTCAGCTCCAATCTCAAGAACTTATAGACGAATGAAATTAGACCACACCAGTTATACAATAAGGCAGACCAGAATCTACTGTGCAAGAAATATGAAACACAGGGGGCTGGCACTATAAAAAGGAGAGATCACACCATTCTGTTTGAGGAATCAAGAAAGATTTCACAGAGGAAATGGTACTTGAAATAGAATCTTGGGATCCTGATACATAGAGATCGAGAAGTTCAGGTGACTTGATTTCTTTGTTTACACCGTGATGCCATTTAGGAAGGCACTCCCATAAATCTTCACTAATTAAAGATTCTTCACAACCTTGCCAGCTCATGACAAGGATTAGAGACAGAGGAAGGAACGGCCATCCAATTTTACTAAAAGATAAAGAATATGAGCAGGAAAAATAGAAGATGACACTGGAATACATGATTTGGTTTTATAAAGACAGGAGATCTTGAATGCAAGTAGAGCGATTCAGCTATTAAATAAATTCAAGACCAGGCGCAGTGGCTCATGCCTATAATCTCAGCACTTTGGGAGGCCAAGGCGGGTGGATCACCTGAGGTCAGGAGTTTGAGACCAGCCTGGCCAACATGGTGAAACCCCATCTCTACTAAATTCGAAACTCAGCCGGGTGTGGTGGCACACACCTGTAGTCCCAGCTATTCGGGAGGCTGAGGCAGGACAATTGTTTGAACCCAGGAGGTGGAGGTTGCAGTGAGCCAAGATTGAGCCACTGCACTCCAGCCTGGGTGACAAAGTCAGCCTCCATCTCAAAAAATAATTAATTAATTAAATGCAATCTGCAATGGGGAGTCACTGACCACTGCCAATACTCTGGGTTGTGATTTTACTTCTAAATTCTATATCCAGGTGGACATGGGGAGGGACTATGTAAGGAAAGGTGGTCATTGGCTATAGCGTAGTGAGTGTAAAGCATATGATCCTACTCTATTCTGTTGACAGCCTGGATTGTGACAGCCCTTCTCAAATTTTTCAGTATATCAGAGTCCTCTGGAGGGCTTGTTACAACACAGACTGCTGGGTCACACCTCACAGAGTCTGAGTGAGATCTGAGTTCTTGTTAAATGTCAATGTTGCTGGTCTAGGCACGATACATAAAAAACAGCTTGTCTATAGGCTCTACAGAACATTTGCCAGGTTTTAGAAAGTCACCTCATCCTAAGGATCATACTGTAAAAGTATCTCCTGAATCCCTGCTCCTTAATTACTGTTTCTAAATCTCAATGTTCAGTAATATCAGATAATTTTCACCTTAACTACATGCCTATTTGGGGTAAAACCATTTTACCGTTGAAAACATGGTATGCATAATGATATAAAAACTAATTTTTAGATGAGGCGTGGTAGCTCATGCTGTAATTCTAGCACTTTGGAAGGCTGAGGCAGGACTGCTTGAGCCCCAAGAGTTCATGACCAGCCTGGACAACCTGGTGACATTCATCTCTAAAAAAATTTTTTTTTAACTAGCCTGGTGTAGTGGCATGTGCCCATAGTTTCAGCTACTCAGGAGGCTGAGGTGGAAGGATTGCTTGAGCCCAGGAGGTTAAGGCTGCAGTGAGCCATGACTGCATCATTGCACTCCAGTCTGGATGACAGAATGAGACCCTGTCTCAAAAAGAAAAACAAAAACTGAGTTTTAAAACAGGATTTTAAATTGCACATTCTGCAATCATAACCAGGTGTCCAGTTGTTGGGGGCTAGAATAACTTAAAATGTTAAAAGATATGTAAAAAACAGAGATATAAAAAAACCAAATTGGTAAGTGAGCAAGATCCCTTTTGGTAAATTTTGTTTCTTTAAAAAATCAAAGCACACAAGTTATTATCAACTGCTACAGTCCATGTATATCTTATTTTTATATTTGACCCCCCAAAAGGAAAATATAAATAGCCAAGAAAAATAAATGTGTAAAATGGCAGAGATAATTATTAAACTGAATTTTCAAGAAAAGGAGAAGACTAAAGTTCAGCACACATGTGCGCTAATGTGAAGTCAGAAAAGTCTTTCTACCTGATTGAACGTGATCTTCATGTGATTTACGGACTGGGCCAGATCAAGCATGAGTGCGCCCAAACTTTTCGCAAATGCCACACATAAAAATCTAGCTTTACAGAAAAGATCGAGATCCACTGAACGCTAAGACTGAAAGAGTTCTGGAGGTAACTTATGGCTTAATTTTCAGTTAAGAAAGGTGAAGCCTAAAGATTAAGAAATGTCCCCAAAGCCATCCAGTTCCTTCTTTCTATCCCCCTTCTGACCTAACTCCACAGCCAGTGAGTAAATCCTCTTCCCTGTTCTCATTTTCCACACCATTCATGGGTAAAGACCACAGTGCGGCATTTGCTTAAACCAGGCCTGGAGTCCCTGGCCATTGTTCCCCATCTGTTGGTTCTGTCTGTCCAACAATGATTGCAAATGCCTCAAAAACAGGAACTGCTTCTTCAATCCTCTCCTGAATTCCCTATGGATACATGAAAAGGCTGATTATTCCGTTGATTAAAAAAAAAAAAAAAAAAAAAAAAAAAAGAATCTCCAAATTACAAAAGCATTCACAATGGCATCTGTATTCTATAGGCTCTTTCAGGTTGCAAGAGCAGGGGAGACCAATCGTGCTTCCCTCATTAATGGGGGTTTATTGTAAGGACAAACAGTACGAAGCCTAGCAGCTGCACACCCAGCCAGCCTCCACTGGGAACTCATCACTGCTTGTTATTGTCCTGGATAAACCTGTGGCTCTCACAGCTAGGCAGCTGCTCTCCTGACTTAACTGCTTACCCTGTCTGTGCCTTGGGTCCTTCACGTCTAAAATGGAGATGATAATAATACCTCATTGGGTTCTTGTGAGGATTAACTAAGTTGACATGTGTAAAGCCCTTACAAGGGTATCTAGGGCATAGTAAATGCTAGAAGATGTTAGCTATCATGATTAATTCAGTGCAACCCGATGGGTCTCCTTGAATGGGAAAGCTCTGACTCCTCTGACAGATAGAGGTGAGAAATTCCCTTTTTGTCTTCTTCAAGAAGTTGACTTTTTTTTCTCTCCTAGTTTATGCTCATTGGGATCATTACTTCCCTGGTGGAGAAAATCAGCTCACTGCCCTTCCCTTCAGAAAAGACATTAGGAGCTACCGACTCCATGGAAACTTGCCACTGGTGAGCAATCATTTGTTACTGCCAAACTGCTGGAGCATCGAGAGAGGAAATAGAGGATTTAGCAGTTTGGCTTCCTTGTACTGAGACAGTTTGATTTTTCTCTACAAGTTTTGGCAAATCTTAAGTATAGCATGCCTAAATTATGCAAACACCGTGGGATGAGAAGTGCACGTTTCCAGGTGGACCAGAGGTGAAATGTTATACGTAGACCTGTGTTGCTCCTGAGGAGTGCTCCTTGGGGCTAGCTGCAAATCCAGCTGAGGTTAACCGTGTTTTATCATACTGCAAAGAAGCTCCCTTGTAGTTAACCCTGCTGTGGAATTCAGAGCCTGTCCTGAGCCTTTTTGCTTGAGGCTATGCACATGGACCTTGGCAGAACATCATTAAAACCCCTATTACCGAGAGTAGACTGCTTTTCCCTGTGAGGAAAAGTATTACATTGCAGTAAAATGCAAATCCACTACAGACAACTGCAGATTTATAGCACTGCAGTTCCACAGGAATCACAGAGAGATAGAACCTTGTTTCCCCCAGCAAATTGGAGCTACTAGTGTCTACAAATTGCCCAGAATTCCACACAGGACCAGGTACATAATTTGCAGGGCCCAGTGCAAAATGTTCAAATATTATTGAGATTTGTTCAAATATTATTGAGATTTTCAAGATGGCGTCAACAGATCATTCGTCTAAGCATCTGGTCATTCTGAACAGAGGGTCCTGTGCTACTGCTCAGATTCTATGTGTCATTGAAAAATGGCACTTTCAATTTTGGACACATCATATGGCCTTTGGGGAAAGAGTATGAGTGCAGATATAACCCTTGTTAACCCAATTCCTTCAGCCTGGGACAACCACACATTGGTAGAGAATCAAAATGGCATGAGCTACTGAGCCCCCACCTAGTGTCATTATTAATATTGTAAGTCCCCTCCCACCACCACACAAACCCACTCACCTCCCTTTGCTGTATGAGGACACTCATACTCCTCCTCTGATCCTTATTTTTTTTGCTTTGTATTCAGTAAGAAATGGAATAGCACAATACTCAAGAGTATAGACTCAATACTACTAGTAGTTGTATACCCTTAAGCAAGTTATTTAACCTCTGTGTGGCTCAGTTTCTTTATCTGTTAAACAAAAAGCAGATAATAATAGTACCTGCCTAAGAAAGCATAGTGTTAGCACACGTAAAATACTTAGCATCGTCCCTGGCACATGGCAAATGCTCTGGAGGTGTTAGCTGATATTAACCTGCTACCTTTGCCCCAGCTGCAGTCAACTCCACTGTTGCCACCCCTGCTGTCCTCTAAAGTCCTAATGTTCATGTAAGGGCATTCCTTTATGAGAAAAGAGGGCATTAAGCCAGAACCTCAAGTTAGTTAAGGGCCAAAATTAGACAATTATTGTTTATTTCCAAATGAGTTTAGATACATACAGTCACAGAAGTACACTGACAGTGTTGGAAGAGCCTCCAACTCTCATACAAATGTAATTGCTAATAAGTGTAAACATTTTAACTGCAGCAGAAACCTATTTTGACATGTCTTCATTTTAAAATATACCTGGAGCCTGGAAAAGTAGAAGTGGCCTTCTTAACAGTGTGGAACATCCCTGAAGCAACCACTCTTGATCTTCCTCAGTTTTCCTTTAGTCATAAGAGCAAGAACAGAATTCACATTGTTTTGCAAATAAGGAAGCATGCAGGAAAGAGGCAGGACAATAGCAATGGCCCTGGAGCTCTGGAGAAGCAAACCTGACTCAGACACCAACTCTGTTTTCCAGGGGGCAAGCCACATCATTTGAAGGGGATGTGGGTCTTCTTTTTCTATAGAACGCTGTTCATAATGAGGGTCCTCCCTAGGTCATGGTGCTGCTGGCAATTGTGCAGGATATGGACATTAGAAAACACACTAAGAAATGAGCCAAGGGGACAGAAAAATGAGAGACATTTTGAGGAAGCCAACAATAACGAAATCAATATGGCATCAACTAAATCATTTCAGGCATCAAGGATGACTGAAAATGGAAATATGGAATAAAGTAGGAGTTGAATTTAGGGCTCTGAAAGAAAACAAAGTAAAAGTTAAAACTTACTTTGTAAACAGGGAACCACCCTGAGAGTTATTATGTTAATTTCTTTCTCTTCTTTGGTGGTGGCTTAAAAGAGAATTTTGAATAAAACATGTAAGTATCTTTCTTAATGGGGGGAAAAAAGAAAACCCTACCTCTCGTTTCAAATGAGTTAATGGATGGGACAGTGCCTTGAAAAGTCCTATTATGAAACCAGCAGAGCATTATCAGCCTTTCTTCTTAGATTCAGTCGCACAGCTGCCAGGCCTGTCCAAACAGCAAACAGGAAATGAGAAAGGAGCTGACACCAAAGCTTCAGTGAGTTCTTACTGACCTCCTGGAGGTGTGGAGGCGGACAGGGAATCTTGAGCAAATATGAGTACTTTCTGCTTTATTGATAAAAGTATACTTTTATTGCACAAGATTTATCAAAGTGGCCCTGTCTACAAGTGTTTGTTCATTCTTTTAAAACATTTTTAATGGAAAAATTGCATTTCATTTGCTTAGATTTATGGATTAAGAGTTTTTTTAAAAAAAAGCATAAAAGTTCCTATTGCAGCAAATGATCAAAGAGAGCTAATTTCCTCCCATAGCTGTTCCTTCAGGTGTTTTTTATTCTGAAAGGTTATTTTCCTCTTCTTTTCAAAATGGTGCTCAGAATGAAAATGTAATCTGTATTTAAATATTTGCTTTATATTTGCTTTGTTATTCAAGAAATTATGTGTGTCCAGACATTTAGTGTTCACATTACATTTATAAGAAAACTGGAACAAGTACTCTGAAATTTTTTTCTGTAATTTGGGAGAATGTGTTTAAATTAAAAAAATAAAACTTTTTCCAGGAAGAGGCTGTATGCACAGTATCAGGATGGGGCTACTCCATTCAGAATCTGTTGCCATGGTGACTGACCTGGGAGCCTCGTAGGCTCTGTACAGGAGGCATGTGTGGTAATTATATAAGCTGAAGAGCTGTTGAATAACCCCAGGAAGGCAGGACTGCCACAGTGCAATTTCTCAGAAACTACTATTTAAAAATTCATACATCATAATGCCCTCTTCTTTTATATGAAAATCCACCATTTAAGTATTTTTCTTACATCAATCTGATAAGATTGATATAACGGAAAATAGAACTTACTAAATTCTGAGCATATAAAGTATGCCAAATGAGCTGCATTATATACTAATGAATTTATTTCCAATAATTGTATTTTTTATGAATGAGCAATGAACCAACAATTAAATGCATTACTGTTGTTCTCATAATAAGCCATGTGTGACTTACTCCCTTTCTTTAATATGTAGTGTATACTAATTATAAAAGTATAAGTAGGCAATTGATTGAAACAATAAATCAATACCATTTTTAATTGAACAAACAAGTTAAATTGGTTAAACATGAAGTGCAATCAATACATATTTTCTGATAAAAAAGGGAAAATTTTCTCATTCGTGTTCACATTTAACATTTCACATTGTCACATGTAGGTCACAGGCCACACTTGTAGGAGACAGGTCATTACTTGACACGTAGGAAATTGGTTTCTGGTGATGATGTAATGTGATTCTTTCATTCAACAAATAGTTATTGAATGAGGAAAACTAAATGTTTGATTTTAGCAAGTCTTTTCGCCTCCTCAGGCCTTCAGTTTCCTCATCTGAGGGCCTTTTGAGCTCAAAAATTCTGTCATTCCAGAACTCACAAGATAAAATTGTCTGCATGTCAGTTGTTTTATAATTTTACTTTGAAGCAACAGAACAACTGTTATGTACTGAGTGTATTCTAACACTGCGCCAGACATTTAACTTATATTACCTATAGCACTGTAAGATAGACACTGCTTTCCCATTTAACAAATGAAGACACAACTTATATAATTTAAATCTGCCCAGCTCCAAACAAATGGAATGAACTTTGTATTGCCCCATGCTGCCCATACACTAGTGTAGAAACTTCAACTCTCTTACAGATAAATTATTTCTTGTACTGATAAAGAAATGGAAAGTATGATTGTACAACATGTCAAAAACTCTAAGCACACTGATTTTTAAAAATTGTTAAAGAACCCTGGAATCAAAGCAACAAAAGACTAAATTGAACTGTCACAAAACAGGGATTTCCAGATTCATCCAAAGGCAATAAGATGCAGAAAGTGGACGCTACTTATTGTAAGAACAATACTAAAAACAGGACTTGGACATGCATTTACTGCTCATTAGTACCCACTTATGTCTAGTCATACACAAGTGATTAATCATGGCTCTATGTCTGATCAATTGAATTTTGTGCAAAATTAAATGACGGTTAAAAATAATCATTGTAATGAGCACTTAAAATGACAGATATGACTTAGTGCAGGGTTTCTTCATTAACCTGAGTGTTTTTCCTACTACTCTTCTGAAAGTGCTTTCTCTCTCCCTGTATTTGAAGATGTGGCTGATAATGCTGTTACCATTCAGGTGTCCACATTTATTTGTGAAACCATTGTGCATTCCACAAGCTCCCTCCCTTACGTGCATTGTCTTCTGTTCAGTGGTTTTATATACTTTTTACTGAATTAGTACTGGACCTTTCCTGTTCTGTTCGTAGAAGAGGGCCCCCTTCATGCTTTACAAGTCAATGAATGCAATTTCTGCCTCTTTATCTTGAAGACTTTTTTGCCTCAAGTCTCAATGTTATACCCCATCTTGGTTTTTGTTGTGTAAAAGAGTGGACTGATGACAGATTTCATTTCCCAGAATTTATTACCTATTGTGTATATTGCAGTTCATTCACAATAACCCCATCTGCATTTAGGTTGAATGGGGCCCCCCAACCCAATTTAATAAAAAAATAATGAGCCACTCAACGCTCATAGATGTGTCAGCACTATGAAAAGGCTCTATAATCAATGCAAATGTGATGTTTTCCTGCTTTGTGGAGCACAGAGGTTTGACACCCATCTTGTTTGCTGGATCAAATCAGGCTCCTTCTTTGCTTTGAGAATCTAATGAAAGGTATGGGCTCTCTTCTTCCCTCAAAAAAAAAAAAAAATGTATGTGGCTGTATAATTTATTGAAATGGTAATTGTTGAGTTGTTTCATGCTGGATTTTTCCTCTCTCCTGCTCCAAGAATGTGGTCAAGCCTCTTGAGACGTGAATGGTGCCCCAAGGTTGTGCAGAGCCTAGGCTACCAATCCATTTATGCGAGCCCCGCTGGAAAGTTCAGGAACCTTTGTACTGCCCACAGGTGGGGTTAGGAGAGTATCAGCAATGACTGAGCTTAGATTTTCTCCCATCCAAGACATAATGGTGGCCTGAGATCAAGTTAAATTTGATTTAAAATTTATTAAGAAATACGATGTTTTTGCACACATGTGTGGGTGTAAGTTCACATCTTCTGTATAGGTCTATAAACACATACATACATATACACACACACACACACAATTTTACAGTGTTTCTGAGGACTTGTGATCTCTATCCTCTAGCATGTCCTATCCCCCTCCCTGAGGCCAATAGTAAGAAATTTAACATTTATCAAGTGCTTACTACTGAGTTTTCTTTTTTTCCCCCACACCCCACCCACCCACTACTGAGCTTTCACAAAAAGTAATTTATCTATTTTTCTGGAAAGGAATAAGGGTTCAGAGATTAAGTAACTTTCTCAAGGTTACACAAGCTGTGTTGGAGTCAGGATTTGAATCCAGATATGAAGAGGGTAGCAGTAGGCTATACTATTGCCACAAAAACCACTGCCTCTGACATTAATAAATGCTGTATTAATGGAGGCATATATTTTTGTTGAAATTAATATTTCTTTGCATATGATTTTATATTCTCAATAAGCATGATTTGTTAAATGAGTTTTAAGTAACTTAATTTTTACATTTGGTAAGCTGTTTACATATATATAAGTTCACAGGAAAAAATCATTGTTTATCTTATGTTTCTAGAAAAATAACTTATTGTCGGCTGAAATGGTTTGGCTGTGTCCCCACCCAAAACTCATCTTGAATTGTAGCTCCCATAATCCCCACGTGTCATGGGAGGTACCCAGTGGGAGGTAACTGAATATGCGTGCAGGTTTTCCCATGCTGTTCTCATGATAGTGAATAAGTCTCACAAGATCTGATAGTTTCATAAAGAGAGTTCCCCTGCACATGCTGTATTGCCTGCCTCCATGTAAGACTTGCCTTTGCTCTTCCTTCAACTTCTGCATGATTGTGAGGCCTCTCCAGCCATGTGGAATTGTTAGTCCATTAAACCTCTTTTTCTTTATAAATTACCCAGTCCCGGGTATTTCTTCATAGCAGTATGAAAATGGACTAATACATTGGCAATAAACATTAAACGTCTTCCTCTTTTTTTAGTTTGTATAAATTGACTTTATAAGTTAAGGTTGGTAAGATAAAAATATCTTCCTTTGCACAACCATAGTATTTTGAACATATTTCACTGTTGTTTTTGGATTCCATAAAAATAATGTTTACAAATATCCATTTTCCCTAAGTAGACTTAGGACTCCTCAGGACTGGATTTGGTTTCTTTCATTTTTCTTAGCTTCCTAGAAATATACTTGTGTAGTCCACAAACCTAAATTTGGTTATAATGTACCCATTCCCTACACAGTGATCAAACACTGAAACATTCTATCATGTTAAAGGGCCGCTGCTGTATGCCCTCACCTTTTAAACCCGACTCTCCATCACACCACTTCACCTCTTAGAACTGTGTTTCTTTGACTGGCTATTTTACCTCTTGAAACTCCAAAATCTTTGTAAGTAGAATAGGGATGATAAGAATACTGATGACATGAGATTGTTGTATGAATTATATAAAAGGCAGGGGACATTAAATACTTGGCATAACCAAGGTGGCTGCATAGCTCAGTTGATTAAAGCATAGTGGTAATACTTGGTATAGGGCCTAGGACATGGTAAAAGTCCAGTAAATGGCAGCTTATTATCATACTTACATTGCACTATTCTAATTGTGAAGACTTGTATTCAGTTATATTTTTTCTTCTTTTTTTTTTTTTTGTTTCAGAAACAGGGTATCATTATGTTGCTTAGGCTGGAGTACAGTGGCTATTCACAGTTGCAAGTATAGTGCACTGCAGCCTTGAACTCCTGGGCTCAAGCAATCCTCTTACCCCAGTCTCCCAAGTAGCTAGGACTACAGCTGAGTGCCACTGCACCTGGCTTTGGTTGTCTTTAAAAGCAAACAAGCAAGGTGGGAGAATCACTTGAGACAAGGAGTTCAAGACCAGCCTGTGCAGTGAGACCCCATCTCTAAAACAAAATTTAAAAATTAGCCAGGCATGGTGGCATGTGTGTAGTCTCAGCCACTCAGGGGGCTAAGGAGGGACGATTGCTAGAGGCCAGGAGTTCAAGGCTGCAGTGAGCTATGACCATATCATCGCACTCCAGCCTGGGCAGCAGAGCAAGACCCTGTCTCAGAAAATTTTTTTTAAAAAAAGTGAAAAAGACCATGAGTCTTGGATGATTCCTCTAGACTTCTAAATTCTTCTTTTGTACTACCATAGTATTTTGAACATATTTCTCTGTTTTTTTAGATTCCATAGAAATTAGGTTTACTTATATACATTTTCCCTAACTAAACTGAGCATATCATATCAATCTTTGACATCTCAGTATCTAGCACGGGAGCCAGGGGCTCCAGAGGATGCCATTTGTATTATATTTCTTATAAGTAGCATCCACACCAGCCCCAGTTGTGCCTTGCTGTGCTCTGGGTAAGCCCAGAATAAAATATGACTATAATAAGGATGATTCTGTATGTTGAAATACTAGGTATAAAGTCATATTTGGAAAGAAATAGGAAAGAGGCAAGTGTGTTATTTTCAACTATTTCATTCTGTAGTATTAATCTTTTCCTAATTCTTCTGAGATGTCTTTTAATTTTCCCCTATAACAGAAAATTCAGAAGGTAGCAGTATTCCTAAAGACATCCAGCCATAAAGTAGACTAAAGATTTTGTTAGATTTTCTTTTCATTTAGAATTTAATATTGAGAAAAATAACTTATTGTTGTCAATAAACATAAAATGTCTTACCTTTCCCTAGTTTGTAGAAATTGAGATATTTGTAAGTCAAGGTTGGTAACATAAAAATATCTTCCAAGCTGGTGGACAGAACTTCTGTATCAGTCATTTAAATTAGTTCTCAATGAATTTAAAAGAATCTCGATTTCATTCAACCTTACTATTGATGTGTGTCATGGGAAAAAGGTTAACTGTAACAAAATAGTGAGACTTGAGGGAAGGTTTCAGGAGGACAAAATTCAAAGGGTTAAAAATTTAAAAGATAAATCAAGCTTTTCACTTTAGAACAGAATATAATTCCGGCTAGACTAATTTTAAATTTATGATAATTTCATTAACTGCAGAGAAGCTGCCTTAATCCAATCTGTGAAAAAGTAGTTTGCTAATTAATAATTACAAAATGTGGACTATGTTTAAGCATTATTTTCAAGCACTATTTGCCTTTGTTGTTTTCAAGCATCATTTACTCACAAGCCACTAATTGTCACTTTAATTTATTTATCAATCTAGGTCTAACAGAATCTCTAGTAATGTTTTACTAGTCATTCCCAATGTTATTGTAATTACTAAAAAATTATATAAATGTATTTATGTTCAAATAATGTAATTCAGAATTTTTAAAGTAATTAAACTTTACCTAATGGTGTAGGCTATGTGTTAGCTTTCAACTTACTCAAAAAGATTTAACAGACAATTTCTAAGTTCATATTCTCAACTATATAGTCAAGAGTGAAGATAGTAAATAAACAAACTAGTCTTAGAAATTTATTAGAAAATTGGAAAATGACTGTTGGAAACCTGTCAGAATGATGTTTTTTACTAAGCTACAAAATTTTTATCTATCTGTCTAAAACTCACAATCATCAGATAAAATAATTTGTCTAAACTACTTAATGCACTAGGGCATCTTTTCCACTTTAGTTAAAATCCTTACATCTCCACAGCTGTCATAATTTATTTTTCTTTCTCAAGCTGTCCATGTTAACTTCAGTGGGAAAATGACAACTTATAGTAATTATTCTAACAGAGATGATTAGATTGAAGACAACTTGTATAAATCCAGAATTGCTTTTCAAAATGGTTCAATTTCTTTTTATATCAAAAGTTATATGGAGGTCACAGAATTAGTCTGTTCTCACACTGCTATAAAGAAATACCTGAGACTGGGTAATTTATAAAGAAAAGAGATTTAACTGACTTGCAGTTCCACGGGCTGTACAGGAAGCATGGCTATAGAGGCCTCAGGAAACTTACAATCATGGTGGAGGGGGAAAGGGAAGTGAGCACATCTTCACATGGCCAGAGCAGGAGGAAGGGAGAGAGAAAGGGGCTGCTACACACTTTTAAAGAACCAGATTTTGTAAGGACTCTACCACAAGAGCAGCACTAAGGTGATGGTACTAAACCATTAGAAACTACCCCCATGAACCAATCACCTCCCACCAGGCCCAACCTCCAACACTGGGGATTACAATTGAACATGACATTTTGGTGGGGACACAGATTCAAACCATATCAATCACAGATCCTCCAGTGTTTCTCTTAAATCTGTGACAAATCTTAGAAGTTCTCCTGGCTGGGCCTAGAGGCTCATTCCTGTAATCCCAGCACTGTGGAAAGCAGAGGCAGGAGGGTCGCTTGAGGCCAGGAGGTAGCAACCAGCCTGGGCAACATAGCAAGACCTCCGCTCTACAAAAATTTAAAAAACAGGCCAGTTGTGGTGATGTGCACTTGTGGGCCCTACTGAGGCTAGAGGATTGCCTGAGCCCAAGAGTTCAAGGTTCCAGTGAGCTATGATCATGCCACTGTACTCCACCCAAGGTGACAGAGCAAGACCTTGCCTCAAAAAAAAGACAAGAACTTGTCTCTTAAGAAAAAGAAAAAAAAAAATGTCTCCCTGAGACTTTCCTTATTTCTCTTTTCTCTGGGTTTCCCTTAGGATTCTCACCTAATTTTTTTTTCCTTTCTCCTTCTCATTTACCTTTTGTATAATCTCAACTATTGCTATGGAGTCAACCATTATAATAGTTCCCAAATCAATAGCTGTTTAATTTCTCACAAGCAACTCAATCCAATAGCTCAATTTGTGTTTGTGGTATGTCTTTATATATGCAAAACCAGAATAATCCCAGTTTTAGTTATTCAAATGCTAATATTAGTTGATGCATACATTTTGACTAAAATTAGTATTTTTTGCATATAGTTTCATAATTCTCAGTAAGCATGATTTGTTAAATGAGTTCCATATTCTCTAAGCCTGTTACATACAAATAAGGTCACAGGAAAAACATTCTTTATCTTTTGGTTCTAGATGACAGACTAGGCCCGTGAAGTCTCTTGTTTTAATACTAAATAGCTAGAAATAACAGAAAGACAAGCCATTTGAAAATTTACTGTCACAGAGGTAAAATTTTTTTAATGGAAGTAAATATGAGGGGGGAACCTGCTAAAATATAAATAGGTGCTATAACAAGATGTCTTAGAAAAAAAAAGACTTAAAAAAAAAAAGAGCATAAATAGGAACAAGCTATCACAAAGGGGGCTGCTCTGGAGATTTCTGGTTCCAGATAAGATGGAGCAGACACATTCCATTTTATTCCTCTCACTAATCACAGGAAATATATATATATCTCACAGAGAAGTCTTTGAAAGGAGGAATGAACAAGGTAAAATGGCTAGAAACCTCAGAACTTGAGAAACAACCTGGAAGTGAGCTTCCTGAGTATTTTGTTGCCTCATAAATATCTTGGCCTGGGTGCTAGAGGAGGTCACTATATTAGTCCATTCTCATGCTGCTATGAAGAAATACCCAAGACTAGGTAATTTATTAAAGGAAAGAGGGTCAATTGACTAACAGTTCCACGTGGCTGGGGAGGCCTCGGGAAACTTATAATCATTGCAGAAGGGGAAGGAAACATATCCTTCTTCACATGGCAGCAGGAGAGAGAAGTGCCGAGCAAAAAGGGGAAAAGCCCCTTTTAAACCCCCCTTTCAAACCATCAGATCTTGTGAGAACCTACTCATTATTACAAGAACAGCATGAGGATCAGCCCCATGATTCAATTACCTCCCACCAGGTTCCTTCCGTGACACATGGGGTTTATGAGAACTACAATTCAAGAAGAAATTTGAATGGGGACACAACCAAACCATATCATTCCACCCTGGTCCCTCCCAGATCTCACTGTACTCACATTTCAAAACACAATCGTGCCCTTCCAACAGTCCCCAAAGTCTTAAATCATTCCAGCATTACCTCAAAAGTCTGCAATCCAAAGTCTCGTCTGAGACAAGGCAAGTATCTTCTGCCTGTGAGCCTGTAAAATCAAAAGCAAGTTGGTTACTTCCTAGATACAATGGGGGTATAGGCATTGGGTAAATACACTCATTCCAAATGGGAGAAATTGGCCAAAATGAAGGGGCTACAGGCCCCATGCAAGTCTGAAATCCAGTAGGGCAGTCGTTAAATCTTAACGTTCCAAAATGATCTCCTTTGACTCCATGTTTACATCCAGGGCATGCTGATGCAAGAGGTGGGCTCCCAGAGCCTTAGGCAGCTTCATCCCTGTGGCTTTGCAGGGTACAACTTCCATTCTGGATGTTTTCATGGGCTGGCATTTCATGGGCTGGAAAAGTCTGTGACTTTTCCAGGCACACAGTGCAAGCTGTCAGTAGATCTATCATTCTGGAGTCTGGAGGTTAGTGGCCCTCTTCTCACAGATCCACTAGGCAGTGCCCCAGGGGGGACTCTGTGTGGGGTCTCCATCCCCACACTTCCCTTTTGCACTGCCCTAGCAGATGTTCTCCATGAGGACTCTGCCCCTGCAGCACACCTCTGCCTGGACATCCTCCACATGTAAGCTGCCAAGGCTTGGGGCTTGCACCCTCTGAAGCAATGGCCTGAGCTGTGCATTGGCCCCTTTTAGCCGTGGCTGGAGCTGCAGCAGCTGGGATGCAGGGCACCATGTCTCTAGCTGCATAGAGCACGGGGACCCTGGACCCAGCCCAGGAAACCATTTTCCCTCCTAGGCCTCTGGGCCTGTGATGAGAGGGCTACTTTGAAGGTCTCTGACATGCTCTGGAGACATTTTCTCC
Organism: Rhinopithecus roxellana; assembly: GCF_007565055.1. Lineage (NCBI taxonomy): Eukaryota > Metazoa > Chordata > Mammalia > Primates > Cercopithecidae > Rhinopithecus > Rhinopithecus roxellana. The sequence goes on along the minus strand of NC_044554.1, from coordinate 125,322,933 downwards.
ATTGTCTTGGTGATAAACATTTGGCTCCTCATTACTTACACAAATTTCTGCAGGTGGCTTGAATTTCTCCCCAGAAAATGGGTTTTTCTTTTCTACTGCATTGTAAAGCTGCAAATTTTGCAAACTTTTATGATCTGCTTCCTCTTGAATGCTTTGCCACTTAGAAATTTCTTCCGCCAGATACCCTAAATCATCTCTCTTAAGCTCAAAGTTCCACAGAGGAACTTTGGGCGGGGGCAAAATGCTGCCAGTCTCTCTGCATAGCAAGAATCACCTTTATTTCAGTTCCCAAGTTCCTCATCTCCATCTGAGACCACCTCAGCCTGGACTTCATTGTCCATATCACTATTGGCAGTTTGGTCAAAGCCATTCACCAAGTCTCTAAGAAGTTCCAAACTTTTCCACACTTTCCTGTCTTCTTCTGAGCCCTCCAAACTGTTCCAACCTCTTCCTGTTACCCAGTTCCAAAGTCACTTTCACATTTTGAGGTATCTGTACAGCAGCATCCCACTCTCTGTGGTACCAATTTACTGTATTAGTCCATTCTCATGCTACTATGAAGAAATACCCAAGGCTGGGTAATTTATAAAGGAAAGAGGTTCAATTGACTAACAATTCTACATGGCTGTGGGAGGCCTCAGGAAACTTGCAATCATGGTGGACAAATACATCTTTCTTCACAAGGTATCAGGAGAAAGGAGTGCCAAGCAAAAGAGGGAAAAGCCCCTTATAAAACCATCAGATCTCATGAGAACTCACCATCATGAGAACAACATAAGGGTAATCACCCCCATGATTCAATTGCCTCCCACTGGGTCCCTCCCACAACATGTGGGGATTATGAGAACTACAATTCAAAATGAGATTTGGGTGGGACACAGCTAAACCATATCAGCCACAATCTAGAAACACCAGCAGTCACTGACAGAAAATAGCCCCCAAGAAAAGTCAGCTTTCCCTAGTCAGAGGATGAGGAAAGAGGCAGCCCAAAGACAGAAACCCTTCAATCATATCTGCCTGTTCTTTGGGTGAATACCAAGCAAAACACCCTATGCCTCCCCCACCACAATGGCACTGCAGTGGCAGAACCAGTGGGCAGAGCATCGTATTCTGCCCTGCCCTTCATAGTAACAAGAAGGTGCTCCTTCCTCCAGGGTCTGTGGACAGAACTCTGACCTCTACATGTCCTTTGAAGGAATGGACAGAACTCCTCCTTGTATAATTTTTGGGAATAACTTTGACTTCAACCCTTCTCCTGGAGGTGAAAGGAAGATGCTGCTTGCCCACAGAGACTGTGTGTAGAGCTCTGACCTATAATCCCCACTTCAGTAATGTGGAGGAAACCATCGCCAGCTGAATCAGTAGGTAAAACCTTGTCTTCTAAAGTCTTCCATGTAGCACAGAGTGGCACCCCCTCCAACTATCCAGCTAGTGCTAAAAGACTGTGGGATGCAGTACTGTCATCTGGGTAACACAGAAATGGAGGAGATCAGAAGTGGAGCATGGTAAAGTCTTACTAAGTTAGGGTAATATTTGCACTACAACACACAAAAAGAGCGTCAGGATATGCATTTAGAACCTCGACAGTTTGCTAAAGTAGAATATTTAATATGAACCAGAGTCTTAAAACTATATTCAAAATGTTCAGGATGCATTCCAAATTATTGATAATACCAAGAACTAAGAAAATCTAAATTCAAGTGAGAAAAGGTGATCAATAGACCCTAATGCCAAGATAACACAGATATTGTGATTTTCTGAATGTGATTTTCAAGAAGTTGTCAAAAAATGTTTTAACAAGCAATAATGAAAACTTTTGGAACAAATGAAAAATTTAAAAATATCATCAAAGAAATAGAAGATGTGGTAGGGCATGGTGGCTCACACTTATAATCCTAACACTTTTTGAAGCCAAGGCAAGAGGATCATTTGAGCTCTGGAGTTTGAGATAAGCCGTGGCAACATAGTGAGACCTCATCTCTGTAATTTTTTTTTAAATTAGTCAGATATGGTGGCATGTGTCTGTGGTCTCAGACACCTGGGAGGCCGAGGTGGGAGGATTGCTTGAGCCCAGGAGTCAGAGGCTAAAGTGAGCTATGATTGCACCACTGCGCTCCAGCCTGGATGACAGTGCAAGACCATTTCACAAAAAAGAAAAAGATATAAAGAAGAACAAAATATAAATTTTATAACTGAAAAATACCATAACCTAAATTTAAAAACACTTACTAGGTGGGCTCAATAGCAGACTAGAGATGGCCAGCAAAGAATCAGTGAACCTAGGAGCCTCTCTGAACATATCCTGGTTTGGGGGCTGCTCAATGGAAAAAAAAAAAGGAATCAGTGACCTTTAACACAAATAAACAGAAAGTAAATAAATTGAGCCCTATACACCAATGAGTTAATAACAATACATCTAACATTTGTGTGATCAAAGTTCTAGAGGAAGGGAAAAAAGAATGCAGGACTGAAAAATACTTAAAGAAATAATGGCTAAAAACTTCCTAAATATGATGAAAGACACAAACTTAAATATTCCAGAAGCTGAGGAAACCCCAAACACAGTAAACCCAAAGAGATCAACACCCAAATCCATCACTGTCAAAATTGTGAAAACGTAAGACAGAAGAAAAAAATCTTGAAAGCAGTGAGAAGAAAATGACAATACCTACAGGGCAACAATGTTCAAATAATAGTAGATTACTCATCAGATATCATGGGGCCAGAGGAAGTGGTACAACATTTTTAAGTGATGAAAGAAAAGAACTGTCAACCCAGAACTCTATATCCAGTGTAAATATCCTTCAAAAATAAGAAGAATCAATATATTTGAAGACTTAAAACAACAAAACAACAACTAAAGGTATTTATCACTGGCAGAATAAAAGAATAGCTAGAAGAAATTATTTATAGAGAAAGAAAATGATAACAGAACTAAGAACTTAGTTCTGTTGCAACTAAGAACATCAGATATGAAGAAAGATGTAAAGAATAAATATAAGTCTAATAAATAATTTTTTTCTTTGTGATTTAAAAAATGTGTTTAATAGTTAAAAGCAAAACTTATAATAATGTCTGCTTTGGTTCTCAATGAATGTAGAATATTTTCAGACAACTACAAAGGGAGAGAGTAAAGTGACCTAAATAGTGGTGATGCATCCATATTCCACTGGAAGTAGTAAAATGTTGATAGTAGTAGACTATTGTAACCCTTAGGACAATGGCTTAAAAAAAAAACAAAACTGTGAAGCGACACACTCAAGAGTTATATTGTAGATAAATCAGAATACTAAAGAAATGCTCAAGTAACTCACAAGAAGACTGGAAAGGAGAATCAGAGAGATAAAAAACAGAAGAAACAAACAAAATAAGTTTAAAAATGGCATCCATAAATTCTAAAATATTAATCATTACCTTAAATCTAAATGGTCCAAAAATACCAATTAAAAGACAACAATTGACGAAAGGATTTTTTAAAAATGACCAACTATATGCTGTCTACACAACTCACTTTAAACATAATAACATAGGTATGTTAGAAGTAAAAGGAATAGAAAAAGTTATACCATGCAAACAACTCATCAAAAGAAAGTCGAAGAGGCTATGTTAATATTAGATGAAGTGGACTTCAGAACAAAGAAAACTACCAGGGACAAAACAAGGCATTACATAATGATAAAAGGGTCAACTCACTAACAGAATGTAACAATCTTAAATGTATATGTACCAACACACACAGAGCTTCAAAATACATGAAGCAAAAACTCACAGGAATGAAAGGATAAACAAATCTACAATTATAGTTGAGGACTTCAACAACCCTTGGCTAAAAATTGGTAGAAACACTAGACAAAATGTCAGCAAGAACTTAAAAGAATTGAACAATATCAATTAATAAAATCTAATTGATATTCATAAGAACTCTTCACCCAACAACAGCAGAATGCACATTCTTTTTAAGTATGCATGGGATATTCACAAAATTCCAGGTCTTAGATTATAAAATAAACCTTAACAAATTCAAAAGAATTGAGATCATAAAAAGTATGTTGTCTGATCGTAATGGAATCAAACTGGAACAGAACAATAGAAAGATATCAGAAAAGTCTCCAAACACTTGAAAATCAAACAACCTATGTCTAAATAATTTGCATGTCAAAGAGAAAGAGGTTAGGGAAAGCGGGGATGAGAGGATGGTGGGTTGGTTATAAAAGGGCAACACAAGGGTTCTTTGTGGTGTTGGAACTGTTCAGTATCTTGACTGTGATGGTGGATACATGAACCTACAAAGGTGACAAAATTGTTTAATATTTAATACACACACACAAGCACACATGCAAATGAGTACAGGTAAACCAGGAAAATCGAAACAATGTCAATGACTTTTATTAATGTCAATATCACGATTGTAAAATTATACTACGCTTTTGTAGAATACTATCACTGGGGGGAATCCGGTCAAAGTATATAAGGACTATATCTCTCTATATTATTTCTTAACTACTGCATGTAAATCTGTGGGATGTAGCTAAAGCACTGCTTAGGGGAGATTTATAGCAATAAAAAGCTCATCCTTTAACCCAAGTTGCCACTAATTTTTGTTTAGAAAGCTCTGACTGCAAAACCATGAACATATTAGCTGTATTAGTTGTATTCTAGACAAATAGATCATAGATTTAAATGTGAAATGTAAAATTATACAACTTTCCGAAGAAAACATAGGTGAAACTTTTGGTGATCTAGGGTTAGGTGACCAGTTAGACATGACATCAAAGGCATGAGTCATAAAAGAAATAATGAATTATAGTAGGTCAAAATTTAAAATGTTTGTCTGCAAAATACACTGCAAAGAGGATGAAAAAAGCCCAACACTGGGATAAAATATTTGCAAATTATATATCCAACAAAGCCCTCGAATCCAAAATTTGTAAAGAAAATTCTAAGCTCAACAGTGACCCAAACAAGCCAATTAGTAATTGTGTAATTAGAAGGATGTGAATAGGCACTTTACCAAAGGAGATATGCGAGTGGCAAATAAATACATCAAAAGCTGTTTAACAGCATTATTATACTGGTCAGAATAATGGTCTCCAAAAGATTTCCACCTCTTAGTTCCTAGAGCCTGTGAATACGTTGTCTTACTTAGCGAAAGGGACTCTGGAGATGTGATTGAGATGAAGATGATCCCAGTCTAATCATATGAGTCCTTAAAAGGTGACAACTTTTCCTGGCTGCAGTCAGACATACATGAAAACAGAAGAAGGGTCAGAGCGATGTGGTATTGCTGGCTTTGAAGATGGAAGAAGCGGGGCCACAAAGCAGGCAATGCTGGGAGCCTCTAAAAACTAGAAAAGGCAAGGAAACAGATTTTCCCCCTAGATACTCCAGAAAGAAACACAGCCCTGTCTATGCTGTGATATCAACCCAGTGAGACCTGTATCAAACTTCTGATCTACAGAAGTATAAAATAATAAATTTGTGCTCCTTTAAACTGCTAAAGTTGTGGTAATTTGTTATTGTAGCAATACAAAACTAACACAATTAGTCATTATAGAAATCAAATAAAACCATGATGAGATACTACTACATGCCTATTAGAATAGCTAAAATAAAAATTACCGACAGTTCCAAGCACTGGAGGGGCTGCAGAGAAACTGGATCTTCATCAATTGCTGGTAAGAATGTAAAATTATAGGCTATGATAAATAGTTTTGCAGTTTCTTAAAAAGACTAAACATGCAACAATCACAAGACCCAGCAAGTACACTCCTGGGCATTTATCCTAGAGAAATGAAAACAAATGCTTACACAAAAACTTACAAAGAATATTTATAACAGCTTTATTTGGAATAGCTGCAAACTGGAAACAATCCAAATGTCCTTCAATGGATAAATAAACTGTGGTATATTCGTACTACGGAATACTTCTCCGCAATGAATGGAAACAAAATATAAATATATGCAACAACTTGGATGGATCTCAAGAGTATTATTCTGAGCAGAGAAAGTCAATCTCAAGGGAGTTAAAGACTCCCTTGAGACTCCAGTTGCATAACATTCTCAAAGTGACAAACTAAGAGTATGGAGAACAGATCAATGGTTTCCAGTGGTTACAGTAGGGGGAAATGTACGACTATTAAGGAGTAACATGAAGAGCTTTATTTGCGGTGATGGAACAGTTCTGTATCCTAGTTGTGGTAATAGTTCTTTGAATCTGTGTGATAAGATGTTACAGTACTGCCTCTCCATAAAAGTATATCCAGCATTATACATAACACCCAAAAAGTAGAAACAACCCAAATATCCATCAGCTGATGAATGGACACCCAGGTGTGGTATATCAATACAATTAAATGTTATTTGGCAATTTAAAAAATTGTGCATCCATGTTGTGTATGAAAAGAAAAAGGGAAAAAATGAAGTACCGATATGTGCTACAACATAGATGAAAACATTAGGCAAATCTATGGAGACAGAAGGTAAATTAGCAATTGCCTAGGGCGGGGTAGTGTGGAATTAAGACTAACCACTATTGGGTACTGATCTTCTTTTGGAGTTGATTAAAATGTTCTAAAATTAAATTGTATTGATGATTGCACAACTCTGTGAATATACTAAAAAGTATTGAATCATACACTTTAAATGAGTGTACTCAGTGGTATATGAATTGTATGACATATGTATATGAATCACATCTCAGTAAAGCAGGTTTTTTTTTAAGAGAATGTATATAAAAATTGATGGAGAGTCAGGAGCAGTGGCACATGCCTGCAGTCCCAGCTACTCAGAAGACTGAGGTAGGAGGATCCATTGAGCCCAGGAATTCAAGTCCAGCTTGGGCAATATAGTGAAAACCTCATCTGAAAAAATAAAATTTAAATAAAGGAAAGAGCAAGGAGAGAGGAGGGGCGGATAGGGGAGGAAGAAAGAGAAAAGAGAGAGGAGGGGAGGATAGGGGAGGAAAGGGGAGGATAGTGGAGGGGAAGGGAGGAGAGCGGAGAAGAGGGAAAGGAAAGGAAGGGAAGAAGGGAAGATGGGAAAAAAGGTTAAAAGGGAAGAAGGGAAGAAGAGAAGAAGGGAAGAAAGGGAAGGAGAAACCCTGGTAGAACCTGAATGAAGTCTGTACCTGGGCTGGGCACAGTGGCTCATGCCTGTAATCCCAGCACTTTGGGAAGCCAAGGCAGGCAGATTACTTGAGGCCAGGGGTTTGAGACAAGCCTGGCCAACATGGCAAAACCCCGTTTCTACTAAAAATACAAAAATTAACCAGGTATGGTGGTGCACGCCTGTAATCCCAGCTTTTGGAGAGGTTGAGCCATGAGAATAGCTTGAACCCAGGAGGCGGAGGTTGCAGTGAGCTGAGATCACGCTACTGCACTCCAACTTGGGCAACAGAGTAAAACTCCATCTCCCAAAAAAAAAAACAAAAACAAAAAAACAGTCTGTACCTGAATTAATAGTATTTGTACCACCATGAGTTTTCTGGAGAGTACGTAGAAATTCTCTGTACTATTTTGTTGCTTCCTACAAATCTTAAGCTATGTCAAAATAAAAATGTTATTTTCAAGAAAATGGTACTGCTCCACACACATAAGTAAAAGATATTTGAAATAGGATGGAACCTTGGAGCCTCAGGGCAATGAAAAGAAAGATAGTGTGGTTATTAGAGTAGGAACAGACAAGTAGGTCAGCCGCCCCCTGCTTCCTTCTGCGTAAAGCAACAAGCAAAAGTGGTACCCACAGTTAGGCCGCAGTAACAAATGTGGGGCCCTCAATTGGAAAGGAAGGACTAGGGCCTTTAGAATAATGGTCACTCTCAGGTCAATGAGGAGTATCTAGCCCAGAGACTAACTATAGATACACCTCGACCAGCAGCCTATTCTTCCTCTCCCCAAAAGCAGCTAGCCACAGTCTGCTGGTCCACTCCAGCATCACTTTAAGAGTTTCTTCCGGCCGGGCGCGGTGGCTCAAGCCTGTAATCCCAGCACTTTGGGAGGCCGAGGCGGGCGGATCACGAGGTCAGGAGATCGAGACAATCCTGGCTAACACGGTGAAACCCCATCTCTACCAAAAATACAAAAACTAGCCGGGCGAGGTGGCGGGCGCCTGTAGTCCCAGCTACTCAGGAGGCTGAGGCAGGAGAATGGCGTAAACCCAGGAGGCGGAGCTTGCAGTGAGCTGAGATCTGGCCACTGCACTCCAGTCCGGGCGACAGAGCGAGACTCCGCCTCAAAAAAAAAAAAAAAAAAAAGAGTTTCTTCCAGAAGCAGACTGGAGTGAATAGATTGAGCTTTCTTAGGACGGCCTGGCAGGGCCTCCCAAATATAAAAATGCACGCATGAATAATCGAGGTCAGCCAGCATCATGAGAGAGAGGCACCAAATATGGAAGAATGAACACACAAAGAAAGTTAATAGAGTAGGCAGCACTGGACTTCAGAAACACATCATCACTTCTTTCAACACATATTTCTTGAGCCTCTCTAATGTGTACTAGACACTCTTAATTTTGAGGGACACTGCAGTAAACAAAACAGGCAAGGTCTCTACCATCATGGACATTGCAATTTACTGATTGAGACAGGCAATGAAAAAATAAGCAAAACAAAATATCTGTAGGCAAAAAGTATTTTGGACAAAAATAAAGCACGGTAAGTAAGGGGTTGCAGAAAGAGAATACATATGAGGATATGAAGTGCCACTTTGGGTAAGGTAGCCGGGGAATCCCTCTCTGCTGAAGAAATGATTGTTAAACAGAGACCTGAATAATGTGCCAGATCTAGCTCATATCATCCAGGGGGAGACCACGGCAGCAGGGCTAGGAACAAGTGTGTGTGCTTGGAGGCTTTGAAATGTTGACAACAGCAGGGAGGCCAAAATATCTGGAGCAGAATGGGAATGAGGGGAAAAGGTCAGAGAATTCACGGGGGGCCCTGTCATATAGGCCATTCTCGGCCATTATCAGGACTTTTGATTTTATTCTAAGTTTAATTAATACAGTATGTTCCAAGAGACACAAGAGAGTGTTTTCACCAGCAATTCTTTTAAAAGAATCAACCAGCAGACTGGGCACAGTGGCATACGCCTGTAATTCCAGCAATTTGGGAGGCTGAAGCGGGTGGATTACCTGAGGTTGGGAGTTCGAGACCCACCTGGCTAACATGGTGAAATCCTGCCTCTATCACAAAATTAGCTGGGCATGGTGGCAGTCACCTGTAATCCCAGCTACTCGGGAGGCTGAGGCAGGAGAATCACTTGAACCCGGGAGGCAGAGGTTACAGTGAGCCAGCATGGCGCCATTGCACTCCAGAGTGGACGACAGAGTGAGACTCCATTTCAGAAGAAAAAGAAAAAAAAAAAAAGAATCAACCAGCAATCATGCAAAGTAAAGGTTTCATTTTTGAAATGAATCATTCAATAGATGAGTAGAACACCAGATGGGACACCAAAAAAAGAACAAATTAGTGAACTGTGCAAAAAACAAAAAACAAAAACAAAAACTTTTTTTTCAGAATACAGGACACACACAATGAAAAGATGTAAAGGAATAAAAGGAAGAAGACTTAAATGACCTATCTAGGAGACCCAAGTTTATTTAATACAAGTGTTGAAAGAGACTATTAGAAAAGTTCATTTAGGAAAAATGAAGATAGAGCAACAATATTGAAAACAATATAAATATAAACAAATGCTTGAATTTTCATTAAAATCTTTAATTTATAGGAAACAGAAAAATCTCTGTACCTAATAAAGATACAAATACTTATCAAATAACCATGGATCCTTATAAAATTTGACCATATACTATACCACAAAAGTGGTCTCAACATTTTCAGAGAACAGTCATGATATCAATCATGGTTTTGAATCTTATTGCAATAAAATTTAAAACAAATAAATCTATTCCTTTTTTAAATTCCATGAATTTATAAATAAAAAAAATTCTAAATAGTTTGAGTTAATAAAATCAAATACCATTTTACATCCACCAGAATGGAAAAGGGGGAAAAAAAAAACAAGTATGAAAGAGTGTGGAGGGGCCGGGTGTGGTGGCTCACGCCTGTAATCCCAGCACTTTGGGAAGCCGAGGCAGGTAGATCACGAGATCAGAAGTTCGAGACTTCTGAACTTCAGAAGTTCGAGTCTGACCAACATGGTGAAACCCCGTCTCTACTAAAAATACAAAAATTAGCTGGGTATAGTGGTGTGCACCTGTAATCCCAGCTACTCAGGAGGTTGAGGCAGAAGAATCACATGAACCAGGGAGGCGGAGGTTGCAGCAAGCTGAGATCACACCATTTCACTCCAGCCCAGGCAACAGTGCCAGACTCTGTCTAAAAAAGAAAAAAATTCAAATAAATAAATAAAAGTATGGAGGGCAATAGGAATTCTCATAAGCTGCTGATGGGGATGTAAGTTAGCACAGCCTTTTTTATTTTTATTTTTTTCGTAGAGACAGGGTCTCGCTCTGTTATCCAGGCTGGAGTGCAGTGGTGCAATCACAGCTCACTGTAGCCTCAGCCTCCTGGGCTCAAGTGTTCCTCCTGCCTCAGCCTCCCCGTAGCTGGGACTACAGGCACGTGCCACCAAACCCAGCTTTGTGTGTGTATGTGTGGAGATGAGTGGGTTTCACTATGTTCCCCAGGCTGGTCTTGAACTTGTGGGCTCAAGTGATCCTTCCACCTTGGCCTTCCAAAGTGCTGGGATTACAGGCATGGGTCACTGTGTCTAGCCAGCACAGCCATTTTGAAGAACAATTTAATATTATCTAGTATAGTTGGAGATGATTGTACCCTAGACTTACTCTTAGGTATGTATCCTAGGAACTCTTGGTAAAGAAACAAATGGACACTTGAATAAAAATATTCCTTAAGGTATTGTTTCTAATAATAAAAGTATAAAATCTGCTTAAAGGTAAGTCAGTAGCTAAGCAGATTAATAAAGTATAGTAACTTCATAGAAAGCAAATACTGTATGGCCTATATATATCAACTTAAAAATAGTGAAATCTCACCAGGTTAGATACACTGTAACACTTACTTAAAGATCATAAACATAAAAAACAACATAGTGCATTGTTTATGAATAAATTCATGGAATAAAACATATAAATTCTGGAAAATGATTACCTTGGGAGGGATGGGGAAACAGAATGGGGTAGTTTAGAAGGGACTTCAATTATATCTATATTTTATTAATTTAAACACTGGGGTGGGAACAAACATTTTGGAATGTAAGCTTCTCTCAAGGCTATGACTGAGTAGTTAAATCCACCTTTACAAAGACTTTAGTATTGGTATCTGAATACAGTAGTTCCCCCTTATATGTTGGGGATATATTCCAAAACCCCCAGTGGATGCCTGAAACCTTGCATAGTACTAAACACAATTGCTGTCCATTGGAATATGTTTCTTTTCATGTTTTCTACCCACAAATTTAACACCTTTTCCATCTTAACTAAACGCTTATATCACACACTGTGGTCATAACTTTCACTGTTTGAGGTGCAACAGCAAAACTGGCACAAATTTTTATTTTCTTCTTCACAATTTCATGGATAGAAGATTTTTTCTTAGTGTAGATCTTAGCAACCTCAGCATATAGTTTTCTTTTGTCCTTAAGTTGAGAACTTAAACCTTTTCACATAAAGAAAGCAGTTTAGAGCTTCTGTTTGGCATAACCGAATTGCTAGATCACTACCCTTGCACTTTGAGGCCATTATTAAGTAAACTAAGGGTTGCTTGAAAACAAGTACCATGTTCCCACCACAGTTGATGTGAGAACTAAAAAGGTTACTAGGTGGCTGATGGGCAGGTCAATAGACAATGTGGATAGGCTGAACCAAGGGGTGATTCACATCCCAGGCAGGATGGAGCAGGACAGCTCGAGATTCCGTGATGCTACTCAGCATGATGCACAATTTAAAACTTATGAGTTGTTTATTTATTTGTAAGATCTTGCTCTATCACCCAGGCTGGAATGCAGCAGCACAATCATAGCTCACTACAGCCTCAAACTCCTGGGCTCGAGCAATCCTCCCACCTCAGCCTCCTGAGTAGCTGGGACTACAGGTGCATGCTACCATGCCTGGCTAAGATCTTTTTGTAAAGATGAGGGTCTCGCTTTGTTACCCAGGGAGGTCTCAAACTCCTGGCTTCAAGCAAAAGTCTTTTCTCGGCCTCCCAAAATGCTGGCATTCCAAGTATGACCCACGGTGCCCAGCAAAATGTTTAGAATTTTTAAACATCTGAATCCTTATATATCAAAATTTAAAGGATGCAGCTAAAGCCATATTTACAAATTTTTAAACTCAAGAAACTGAAAATTAATGAACCAAGGTTCAACTCAAAAAACAGAGAAAAAGGTAGAATAAACTCAAAGAGAATGGAAAGGAACGTCAAAGCTGAAGAGGAAAATTTAATGACTTATAACAAAAGAGAACCAGAGATGATCAACAAGCAAAACTTATTTGAAAAATATTTTATTATTATTTATTTATTTTAGAGCTCAGTCTCACAAGATTGAAAAATCTTTTAAAGTAGATAAACCTTTGGTCATACTGTTGAAGGAAACAAGAGAGAAGATAAAAGTAAATAGTATCAGTCAAAACATGGAATGAGGCCAGGCACAGTGGCTCACACCTGTAATCCCAGCACTTTGGGAGGCTGAGGCGGGCAGATCACTTGAGGTCAGGAGTTTGAGACCAGCATGGCCAACATGGTGAACCCTTGTCCCTACCAAAAATACAAAAAATTAGCTGGGCATGGTGGCACACACCTGTAATCCTAGCTACTCGGGAGGTTGAGGCAGGAGGATCACTTGAACCAGGGAGGCAGGGGTTGCAGTGAGCAGAGATTGCAATTGCACAACTGCATTCCAGCCTGGGTGACAGGGCGAGACTCTGTCTCAAAAAAAAAAAAAAATAAAATAAAAAAAATAAAAAAAATAAAAAGGAATGAAACTATAGGTACAGTGGGCAGTTTTTAAAATTAGAAAATAAATTAGCTGGGTGTGATGGTGCCCACCTGTGGTCTCAGCTGGAGGCTGAGGAGGGGGTATCCCTTGGGCCTGGGAAGTTGAGACTGCAATGAGCTGTGATCAAGCTGCTGCACTCCAGCCTGGGTGACAGAGTGAGACTCTGTCTTGATAAAAAGAAAAAAAGAAAAAGAAAAATTAGAAAATAATATAAGCAATTTCAAACCAATAAACTTAAAAATCTAGACAAAACGGACAATTTTTCAGAAAATATTATTTTTTACTAAAAAAGAAATAAATACTAGAATAGATAAGTAACCATTAAAGAAAATAAACCCAACCATGCACGGTGGCTCACGCCTGTAATCCCAGCACTTTGGGAGGCCAAGGTGAGCGGATCACCTGAGGTCAGGAGTTCGAGACCAGCCTGCCCAATACGGCGAAACCCCGTCTCTACTAAAAATACAAAAAATTACCCAGGCATGGTGGTGTGCACCTGTAATCCCAGCTACTTGGGAGGCTGAGGCAGGAGAATTGCTTGAACCCAGGAGGTGGAGGGCGCAGTGAGCCGAGATTACACCGCTGCACTCCAGCCTGGGCAACAAGAGAGAAACTCTGCCTCAAGAAAAAAAAAGAAAGAAAACAGAAAAAAAGCCATAATCAAATCCCCATCCAACACAAGGTATGAGGTCCAGATCTGCAAGGCGCAAAGAAAATTACCTATACATTTTCCCGCAAAATCAAAAGAGAAGGAAAGATAAATGGTCAGTTTATAAGGCGAATATAATCTCGAAACAGAAACAAGGTAAATACTGCCCAAGAAATAAAATTAAGAGCCCAATCTCACTTAAGAAAATAGAGATAGGTTCTTATCTCTGTTATCGTTATATGCCAAGATTATAACCTATTACAAAAAAAAAAAAAAAACTGTATATGTAATTTGCCATGCTAGGTTAAAGATAAAGCAATATGATCATGCCAAATAATGTAAGTAAAACTTGGGGCAGAATTCAACATTTATTTACACTTTTTATTTTATTTTTTAGGTAAAATAAAGAAACTTACTTATTAAGGAAGGGCTCCCAGGACACCAGTAAGTGAATGTGAAAAGGTCAGGAAAAGGGAAGAAGTTGAGCAAAGGTGTGATTTCATATGAAGTCCCAGCTTCAGCCTGACCCTAGGGGAACTCTGGAGCATAAACTACTCTTAAGAGTATACTCTTCCTTGAGGTAAGGAAGCTGGACTTTTGGACTCCCAAAGCAGTCAGTCTCTGGCCTCAGGCCAAGGGAAGTGGTAGAGTAGGGCAGAAGGTCTGGTGGCCAAAGGAGACGTAAAACTCCCAGACACTGCTGGCCCTCCAGAGGGGCTGAACTGGCTCCAGTCCAGGGCAGATGCCATCCTTTAACTGCAAAGTGCTTAGCTGGGGACTGGGCCCACAGAGGTGTTAAAAGATACCCATGAGGATCTGGGTGGCACACCAGCTTCCATCACAAGCTCCATATCCAATACTGCCTGCTCTCCACTGGTGTTATGGGTCTTTCATCATGTTCTGTTGCAAGAGGAAATCAGTAATATCTTTGGAAGTCCCAAGGTTCACTTTTCATCATTGAGAGACACACCATCTTCTCCTAGTGAGTAGAAGTAGTTATCTTTGAATGCTTCTGTAAGATTGAGCAGCCATTCTAGTAGAAGATGACCTAGATGATTTGAAAGCTGCACAGGGCCTTTAGTTCAGTGATTTTCTGAGACAGGCATTGGCTAACAGATATGGCGAGTAGATTTCCAGAGGCCGAAGATTACATAGAATCTATCTAGGTATTCCTGAAGTCCATCATTTGACCAAGCGCAGTGGCTCACACCTCTAATCTCAGCACTTTGGGAGCTCCAGGTGGGAGGATCGCTTGAGTTCAGGAGTTCAAGACCAGCCTGGGCAACATAGTGAGACCTTGTCCTTACAACATTTAAAAAATTAGCCAGGCATGGTGGCACATACCTGTAGTCCAAGCTACTTGGAAGGCCGAGGTAAGAAGATCTCATGACTTGAGAGGCTGCAGTGAGCAATGGCAGCACCACTGCACTCCAGCGTGAGCAACAGAACAAGACCCTGTCTCAAAAATAAATAAGTAAATAAATTAATAAATAAAATTTTTAAAAGTTCATCATCCTCTTCCTTGGTCTTTGGCTGGATTTTCCCACAAGAATTAAGCCAGAAGTTCTCAAAAGTCCAAGAATTATTTGTTCAGTATTTAGCTTAGTGGTGTCTTCATGCATTCATCCTCTAATGCTCTTCCTTTCTTCATGTAGATCTGAGTTTCTTACCTATATCATTTTCCTTCTCTCTAAAGAACTTGTTTTAACATTTCTTGCAAGGAAGGTCTACTAGCAACAAATTCTCCTCTTTTAGCTTTTTTGAGAAAGTCTTCATTTCTCTTTCACTTTTGAAAGATAATTTTGCAAGGTACAGAATTCTAGGTTGGTAGGTTTTTTTCTCACCACTTTAAATATTCCACTCCACTCTATTCTTGCTTGCATGGCTTCTGAGGAAAAGTCATGTAATCCTTATCTTTGCTCTTCTATAGATAAGGTATTCTTTTCCCCTCTAGCTTTTTTTTTTTCAAGATTTTTCTTTATTTTTGTTTTCTGAAGTTTAAATATGATATGGCTAGGTATATATACATATATATGTGTATATATATGTGTGTATATATATATGTGTGTATATATATGTGTTTGTGTGTATGTGTGTGTGTATATATATAGGCTTTTATCCAACTTGGTGTTCTCTGAGCTTTCTGAACTGGTGATTTAGTGTCTGATATTAATTTGGTAAAATTCTCAGTCATTTATAGCTTCAATATTGTTTCTGTTCCTTTCTCACTTCTGATATTACCATTATACATATTTTATACCTTTTGTAGTTGTCCCACAGTTCTTTGATATTCTAATCTGTTTTTTTCCCCCGTTTCTTTTTCCTTTGCAATTCCAGTGTTGGTTGTTTTCACTGTCATATACTCACACTCAGAGATTCTTTCCCCAGCTGTGTCCAGTCTACCAACATGTTCATCAACGGCATTCTTTATTACTGTTACAGTGTTTTTGATCTCTGGCATTTCTTTTTGATTCTTCCTTATAATTACATTTCTATGCTTATACTATCCATTTGTTCTTTCATGTTGTCTAGTTTTTCCCATTAAAGCCCTTAGCATATTAATCATAGCTTTTAAAAAGTTTATCCTCTGATAATTCCAATGCTCCTGCCATATTTGACTCCAGGTCTGATGCTTGTTCAGTCTCTTCAAACTACATTTTTTGCTTTTTAGTGTGTCTTGTAATTTTTGGTTGAAAGGTGTACATGAGGCACTGGGTAAGAGGAACTGTGGTAAACAGGCCTTTAGTGATATGGTGGTAAGGTGTTGGGCGCAGAAAATGGTTTTACAGTCTGAGTCTTTTGGTGAGCCTGTGCACTTAACCAGCATTTCTCAGTTTTTCCCCTGACTTACGTGGAACAGGATGACTACAGTAGAGCTGTCACTGGGTATTTTTCTTCCCTCAGGTAAGTTAGGCTCTGATGAAACCCAAGTAGGTTAGGTTTTCGTGAAATAGTTTCTTCTGAGGTCACACGTTGTAAAGAAGGGTAGAATGCAGTGAAGTATTTCAGAATGGTTCCTTTTTCCCTCCCTCTACCAAAAGCAGGAGGGAATTTTTCTCTGATACTCACTATGAAGACTTGTCAGAGCTCCTGGAAGTAAAATTCACAAAAGTGTGGGCATCTCCCTATGACTGGCTTTCCCCGGGGTTCGTCAACTGTCACACTTGACCTCACTGCACCACCAGCAATTGTAATTCAGGTGTTCCTACCCTGGCATTGGATGGTCTGGAGATTTCTGCTCTTGGGTTTCTGCTCCTGTAAGTTGTGGTGATTCTTTGTAGTTGCCTATTTCTCTAATTGTGAGGGTGGCAGATTGCCCTGTGACCTCACTTCTCTGATGGACCTAAGAAGAGTTGCTGATTTTTCAGTTTGCTCAGGTTTTTATTAATACTTCTTGTTAGAACACAGTGGCAACTTCTAAGCTTATATGCCCTATACTTTATCTTTTTAAACAGTCTTAGCATAGTAAGTATATAAGGAAACTTCTTTAACTTGAAAAAAGATATCTATCGAAAACTTAGGCCAGGCATGGTGGTGCATACCTGTAATCCCAAGACTTTGAAAGGCCAAGATGGGAGGATTGCTTGAGCCCAGGAGCTTGAGACCACACTGGGGAACATAAGGAGATCCCATCTTTCCAGAAAAAAAAAAAAAAAAATTAGCCTGGCATGGTGGCACACACATATGGTCCCAGTTTGAGCCCCAGAGGTTGAGTCTGCAGTGAGCTGTAATTGTGCCACTGCACTCCAGCCTGAGAAACAGAGCAAGACCTTGTCTCAAAACAAAACAAAACAAATACAAAAAAATTTTTTAACTGCATTTAATGATAGAACTTTGAAAAAATTACAGTTACAATAATTGTTTCTCTTTTTACTAATATTCAATGTATCCTGGAGGGCTTAGTAAAGTGCAGAAAAAAGGAATACAGATATAAATACTGGAAAAGGAGGAAGAAAACTCTTTATTTACAGAAAATATAATTTCCTACTAGAAAATACAAAGGAATAAACTAACAAATTCTTCAAAGTACAAAGAGAGTTCAGTAAGGCTATAAGATACAAGATCAGTTTTTCAAATAATATATTTATATATTAGCAAAACCAAAGTAGAAAATAAACATTTTAAAGTATCCCTTTCACATAAGCAACAAAACCATAAAGTATTTAGAAATGAAATTGATTTAAATTATGTGTAGGCGAGGCACAGCATCTCACACCTGTAATCCCAGAACTTTAGGAAGCCAAGGCAAGAATATCACTTGAGGCCAGGAGTTTGAGAGCAGCCTGGGCAACAAGTGAGACCTCATCTCTACAAAAAAAAATAAATAAATCTTTTAAATTAAAAATATATATATGAGTAAGACGTTTCTGGAGAAACTGTGAAACTTGGTTGAAAGACATCAAAAAGACTTGAATAAATGTGGTTGTATTTAATATTTTATTAGAAGTCCTAACCAATGAAAAGAGATGGAGAAAACGAAGTATAAATTGTATAAAGAAAGATTTAGAATTGGTCTTCTTGCAGTCAATAATATTGATTGCTCAAGAAATTAAAGTGAATCCAGGAAGACACTGGCAAAATATTTTCTTGAATTTTCAGCAACAGAGCCTAGATGTGTAATTTACATGTAAAAATTATTATCTTTTCTATATTATATCAGTTAATTACCAGTTAGAATATATGTCAGAAAAAAAAGTTATTTCCTATTTGTAGTGCCCCCCTGAAATTCATGTTCACCCAGAACTTCAAAATGTGACTTTATTGGGAAATAGAGTCTTTGCACATATAATTATTTAAGGATCTCGAGATAAAATCATCCTGGATTTAGGATAAGCCCTAAATCCAGTGACTAGTATCTCTATAGGAGAAAAGACATGAAAATTTTAGGGACACAGGGGAGGAAGGCCACGTGAAGATGAAGGCAGACATCCGAGTTATGCAGCCACTAACCGAGGAATATGAGGAGCCAGCAGAAACTGAACAGGGCAAGGAAGAATCCACTTCCAGAGCCACTGGAGGGAGTGTAGCCCTGCCTATAACCTGATTTCTAACCTTTGACCTTCAGAACTATGAGAAAATAAATTTCTGTGTTTTTAAGTCACTGATTTTGTGGTAATTTTGTTGTTGTTTTGAGACAGGTTCTCATTCTATTACCCAGGCTGGAGTGTAGTGGCATGATCGTGGCTCACCGCAGCCTCAAACTCCTGGGCTCAAGCAATTCTCCTGTCTCAGCCGCCCAAATAGCTGGGACTACAAGCATGCGCAATCATACCTGGCTAATTGTTTTATTTTGTAGAGACAGGGATCTCACTTTGTTGCACAGTCTGGGCTCAAACTCCTGGGCTCAAGCGATCCTCCAGCCTTGGCCTCCCAAAGTGTTGGGATTACAGGTGTGAGCTACCATTCCTGGCCTCTGGTAATTTTTTATGTCAGCCCTGGGAAACTAGTATGCCATGATATCACACGAAAAAACTATAAATTACCTAGGAATAAATAAATATGCACAATCTTTGTGAAAAAATAACATTTTTTACAGAAGGACAAAAAGAAGCACTAAACAAATGAATAAATACCAAGTCCAAGGATGGGAACATCCACAATTTAAAAAATGTCAATTCTCCAAAAATTATTCAGTGTACACCATGACTAAGGTCAAAATGATTTTTCATACTTTTACCTGGTGATTATAAAATTATATGAAACTGTACATTTTTAAGAATAACCAAGATTTTTTTAAAAAAAAAATTGGGCTAGAACAATAAACTCATTCAACCTAATGTGAAGCTGTATTATAAATATATAGTGATTAAAATAGTGAGTTATTGATACAATAAATAAAATAGCTCAATACAAAAAAGGATAAAGATTCCAGAAACAGATCCATGAATACATAAGAAAGCCAATTGCAGAATTATAAATGGCAAATTAATATCCAGAAAGTTACTTAGCTTCACAAAAATTCAGAAGAATACAAATAAAAAGGAAAATAAAATACTCTTTTTTAATGCAAATCTGGCAAAATATATAATTTTAAAATTATATCTACTGGCAAGAATGAGGAGAAGAGCTATTTTCATATTGCTTATGTATTAAATTAGTATAACTACTCTGGAGAGCAACTAGCAGTACAGTCATTGATTAAAATTAATATGTGCACACCAGCAAATCTAATTATAAGCATTTATTCTATAGAAACACTTATACTGGGCTGGGTGCAGTGGCTCAAGCCTGTAATCCCAGCACTTTGGGAGGCCGAGACGGGCGGATCACGAGGTCAGGAGATCGAGACCATCCTGGCTAACCCAGTGAAACCCCGTCTCTATTAAAAAATACAAAAAACTAGCCGGGCGAGGTGGTGGGTGCCTGTAGTCCCAGCTACTCCGGAGGCTGAGGCAGGAGAATGCCGTAATCCCGGGAGGCGGAGCTTGCAGGGAGCTGAGATCCGGCCACTGCCCTTCAGCCTGGGCGACAGAGTGAGACTCCGTCCCCCCCCCCAAAAAAAAAAAGAAACACTTGTGCTGTTGTACAAGAAACCACATCCAGGACTATTTATTGAAGAATTATTTATGGTAGCAAAAATTAGAAACAATCTGAAAGACTATTCATATAAGAATGTAAACTATAAGATACATCTATAATATTTTATCAGTAAAATAAAGTATGATACACCCATGCAATGAAATATTATGCATCAAAAAATAAAGTACTATTAATAAAGTACTATTAATACTTTATTATATTATTATATATTATATTAATAAAGTACTTTAATAGTACTATTTAATCAAATTATAAAGTACCATTAAAGTGCTTTGTACTATTAAGTATAATACCAAATACTCAAGTTTTAGCTATTTAGTATTAGTATTTTAAAGTACTATTAAAGTACTTTGTACTATTAAGTACAAAGTACTATTATGCATCAAAGAATAAAGTACTAATAAAGAATTAGAACCAACAAGGATAGTATGCATAGGTAACTACATGCTCAGAAATAATACTTAAATATTTGTAAGAGTTTCATAGGGCCTTAACGATAGACAGTATTGATAGACAGCATAATAAAATAATTCAGGTAGGTTTTATGCAAGCTCAAAAGTCTTAACGGTTAGACGGAAATATATTTACTTAAAAATTTTTTTTTGAAACAGGGTCTCACTCCGTAACCCATGCTGATGTGCAGTGGTACAATCATGGCTCATTGCAGCCTCGACCTCCCAGGGTCCAAGCAATCTTCCTACCTCGGCCTCCTGAGTAGCTGGGACCACAGGTGTGCACCACCATGCCCAGCTAATTTTTAAATTATTTGTGAAGATGGTGTTTCCCTGTGTTGCCCAGGTTGTTCTCAAACTTCTGAACTTTAGTGATCCTCCTACCTTAGCCTCCCATAGCACTGGCATTATAGGTGTGAGCCACTGCGCCTGGCCAGATTTTCTTATTTTAGCCATAGAAATACAAAATTTAATCAAATGATGTTGCCACCTGGGTGAGGAGTTCAGTTTCTAATCTGATTTAAATTATGGGTAACTGTGATGATCAGTTTTATATGTCAACTTGGTTAGGCCAGTGTGCTCGGATAGTTGGTCAAATGTTATTCTGGATATTTCTGTGAAGGTATTTTTTGGATAAGATTAACACTGAAATTCGTGGAGTTTAAGTAAAACATATTACTCTTCATAATGTAAGTAGACCTCATCCAATCAACTGAAGGTCTTAATAGAACAAAGACTGACCTTTCCCAAGGGAGAAATAATGCTGATAGCAGAATGCCTTTAGATTGAGACGGTACCTCTTCCCTGAGTTGCCAGCCTGCAAGCCTTCCTTGCAGATTTTGGACTTACAAAGCCTCTATAATTGCATGAGCAAGGTCTTTAAAATAAATCTCTCTTGCTATGTATATATACTCTGTTACTTCTGTTTCTCCAGATAACCCAACGTAGTGATGATATGGCTAAAATCCAGGGATGTAAGGTAGGTATGTGGCTAGCTCACTCTTGAGATTGGTGCGTATCATCATGGTCATAGTGGTTCACTCATATAACAGTTTATATCCTCTGTTTGCTAGGGAACACCATCAAGCAAAGAAAGCAACCTTAAAGTTGTATAGCAAAGTAAGCTCAAAAATCATGTGAGATAAAATAAGTTTTCTTTAGTAGGTAAGCATTTTTCAACCCCAAGAATATTTGAAATTAAGTATATAAATGTCAAGATAAATCTGTATTATCAATAATTTAGTGTTAAGAACTTTATACATATTTATTGTCTATACACCTGTAATAATTTAGATTTGGTCTAGTAGAAGAATAGCTTATTTGAACAACAGTCTTGTGATTCTAATTTTAAATGCATTATTAAGTAATTTAGACTTGTGATTTTAATTTAGTATTTTTGCTTTACAAACATTAATGGAACATTGAGAAAACTTAAGAATCACCTCTTTGGTCAGGCTTGGGGGCTCATGTCTGTAAACTCAGCACACTGAGAAGTTAAGGTGAGAGAATCACTTGATCCCAAGAGTTCAAGACCAGCCTGGGCAATATAGTGAGACCTCGTCTCTACAAATATAAAAAAAATTAGCCAGGTTTGGTGGCAGACACCTGTAGTCCCATCTACTCAGGAGACTGAGGTGGGAGGACTATTTGATTTTTTTTTTTTATGTCTTTATCAGTTTATTTGATCTAAACATCTTTCATGGGGCTGGGTGCAGTGGCTCAGGTCTGTAGTCCCAGCACTTTGGGAGGCCAAGGTGGGAATATCATTTGAGGCCAGGAGTTCAAGACCACTCTAAGAAAGAAACCCATCTCGGCCAGGCACAGTGGCTCATGCCTGTAATCCCAGCACTTTGGGAGGCCGAGGCGGGTGAATCACCTGAGGTCAGGAGTTCGAGACCAGCCTGACCAACATGGTGAAACCCCATCTCTACTAAAAACACAAAAATTAGCCGGGCATGGTGGTGCATGCCTGTAATCCCAGTTACTACTTGACTTTTTGAGCTCAGGAGGTCAAGGCTACAGTGAGCTGTGATTGCACCACTGTAGTTCAGCCCAGGCAACAAAGAGAGACCTTGTTTAAAAAAAAAAAAAAAAAAAGAATCACCTTAATTTATTTGATATATGAGTTACTTAAGTACTCAAAAAAATTTTGTTAAATCACACAATGTAGAACCTAAAAAGGAAAAAGAATATGTCAGTTTTTGTGAATACAGCTTGACATAAAGAAATGTAGGTAAATACATTTATAAATTGGACTTAACATTAATCAAAGACCTCTTATAAGTGATTGTTAAAATTTGGTTTCATAACCTATACCTTTAATAAGCTACTAATTTTTAAAACCAAAGATAACTTTTGTAAAATACTTTCTTTCTTCTTCTTCTTTTTTTTTTTTTTTTTTTTTTTTTTTTTTGAGACAGTTTTATTCTGTCACCCAGGCTGGAGTGCAGAGGCATGATCTTGGCTCACTGCAATATCTGTCTCCCGGGTTCAAGTGATTCCCCTGACTCAGCTTCCCGAGGCATGTAGCTGGGATTACAGGCATGCCCACCACATCTGGCTAATTTTTGTATTTTTAGTAGAGACAGGGTTTCACCATGTTGGCCAAGCTAGTCTGAAACTCCTGACCTCAGGTGATCTGCCCACCTTGGCCTCCCAAAGTGTTGGGATTACAGGTGTGAGCCACTGCGCCTGGCTGGTAGAGTACTTTCTATGGTGAAAAAAGCCATGCTTGGGGCACCAAAAAATTAGTTGACAATATTGCTCAATAAAACACACACACACACACACACACACAGATACACACACATACACACACACAATAGGACCATATGTTTGTAAAGGTACATATTTTTTTTAATTACATACATGAAAATAAGAGAATGATAATAAGTAAGAAAATAAGATGATAGATAAGAAAAGAATACATCTTAAACTGAAAATAGTGTTTTCTCCTAGAAGAAAGCCAGGGAGACTTTAAGTTTACCAGTAACCTTTGAATATTTTGCAATCCAAGAGCATTCATGTATTGCCTGTGTATGGAAAAATAAAGCCCTTTATCAAGTTATGTGTACCTGTTTTGGGTTCGATAATCTGGGTCAATATACTTCTGACCCTCTATCTTGTCTCAAAATGAGTCTGTGTCAAGGGGGTTAACCTTGCTCTTTTTATTAGCAACAGAAAGCCATTCTCCTAGCACTATAGTTTCCAACCACCTTTCTGCTTGAGGAGCTTCACATAATGGGCAAAACTAAAAAATACAAACTAGATTCACAATGCAATTTTGGCACTAATGTTGAGAGTTTAGTTTTATTTCATAATATGACCATGGCGAGGAGTGAAACATCTTATAACAGTTTAGGGAATATTAATGAGAGAAGTAAAAAAGCATGCTTGAAAAGGGACACTGGGGTGGGAAGCTATTGTCAATAGAGACCATATTTTCCAAATATAGCCAGGAGAAAACACTTGTTATTTTCAAAGAACTGAAGGTAGAAATCTTCTTGAGGAACTAAGACTCTTGTTTGTTTGCTATATGTTGGTGCAAAAGTAATTGGGGTTCTTGCCATTACTTTTAATAGCAAAAGAACCTGCAGGCAGGTTCTGTGTGAAATAATAGCCTTTGAGGCATGGTCTAGAAGACAAAGAAGAACAGAGAGAAAGCTGAACTCCTTGCCATAAAGCTTTCATCTTAGGGCGAAACTGGGAGGATCCTAATATTGAAGCTGAGTGTTCTTTTTTAGAGACGGAGTCTCACTCTTGTTGCTGTTGCCCAGGCTGGAGTGCAATGGCACAATCTCAGCCCACTGCAACCTCTGCCTCCTGAGTTCAAGCAATTCTCCTGCCTTAGCCTCCCAAGTAGCTGGGATTACAGGCATGTGCCACCACGCCTGACTAATTTTGTATTTTTAGTAGAGACGGGGTTTCGCCATGTTGGTCAGGCTGGTCTCGAACTTCTGACCTCATGTGATCCACTTCCTTTGGCCTCCCAAAGTGCTGGGATTATAGGCATGATCCTTTTAAAACTATCCTTTTTGATTTTGTCTTGAAGAAAAAATAGGCAAAATAAAGTGGCATTACTAGAGCTTGTATACAAAGGTTTGTGGAAGATGGAATATTTAAAAGCACAGTTGAAAACTTATGCTTAGAAAATTCTATTAGGTTGTAAAATCATGAGGTTTTAATTTTATTTATTATCATTTTTTCTTAAGAAATAGATCAGTAATGCATATTGTCTTCCTTGATAATGCTTTAGTAATTATCTGTTAGGATTACTACATTGTTGAAATTTGTTGTTGTTGTTGTTGGAGACAGGCTCTTACTCTGTCAGCCAGGCTGGAGTGCAGTGGCACGAACACAGCTCACTACAGCCTTGACCTCCCATCTGGGCTCAAGTTGTCCTCTCACCTCAGCCTCCTGGGTAGCTGGAACTACAGGCATGTACAACCACACCCGGCTAATTTTTTTTTTTTTTTTTTTTGAGAGAGAGACAGGGTCTCGCAATGTTGCCCAGGCTGATCTCAAACTCCTGGGCTCAAGTGATTCTCCTGTTTTAGCCTCCCAAAGTGCTAGGACTACAGGCATGAGCCACTGTACCCAGCTCCTTGCTGAAATTCTGTGTGAAAACTTGCCCAGCACAGGAGATGGCCCCACTCTGAGGGGGAAACCAGAGCCAGGTGCTGAAAGTTCTGATCCAGCCTTCCTTTGTTCCCATGTGTTAAGCCTCAGAAGAACAAGAATCTCAGGTTTTCCAGGTGAGATACCCAACTGCTGAGCAGAGCTGAACTCTGCAGGAGCCTCCAGGTGAGAATCAGCTCTCCTCTCCATGGCCCACCAGTGTTTCAGGGTGGCTGCAATCAAGATCACTTATTTTTCCACATCGTCAGGATGTTAGGTACAATTAATCAAGCAAAGACCAATTGGGATTATTTACAGAGAAACATTTTTCAGTGCTTTTCTGGAACAATGAGTAAATGGAAAGGATTTTGGTTTTGCCCTTTGGAGACCAAAGAGGGGGAAAAAGGTGTTGGAGAAATGGATTGAACATGAGGTTTTGGTGAGGACACAAATCCAAACCATGTCAGAATACTGTCTCCAGAATGTTACTAAAAATATTATAAAGAATCAGCATAGGCTGGGCACAGTGGCTCACGCCTGTAATCCCAGCACTTTGGGAGGCCGAGGTGGGTGGATCACCTGAGGTCGGGAGTTTGAGACTAGCCTGACCAACACGGAGAAAGCTTGTCTCTACTAAAAATACAAAATTAGTCGGGTGTGGTGGTGCATGCCTGTAAACTCAGCTACTTAGGAGACTGAGACAGGAGAATTGCTTGAACCCAGGAGGCAGAGGTTGCAGTGAGCCAAGATGGCACCATTGCACTCCAGCCTGGTCAACAACAGCGAAATTTCATCTCAAAAAAAAAAAAAAAAAAAAAAAAAAAAAAAAAAAAAAAAGAATCAGCACCAGACAAAGTAGAATAAAATGGAGTATGTGTGTAGTTAGAGGCAGTAGTTCTAACAGTTAGACATCAAAGCAGGGTCAAAAAGTTTCAAATATGGAGTACAAGAGGGAATGAGCTAAAAAAAAAAAAAATAAGAGGTGGTGATTGGAAGGTGAGATCTTAAAACTGTGATTTTGGAGGTGTTGTCATTACCAGTAATGGAAAAGTCTTCAAGTATAACCACAGGAGTAGGTGTCAAAGTGGAGTAGAGACAAGGTCATTGCAAGAGAGATTATGCTACTGAAAAGTTAGGTATGAAAAGGTTACACATGGATGCTAAAATCACCAGGAATTTTGATGGTGTGTTATAAAAGAGAATGACTTTGAGCCAGGAGCTAGAACCTTCTGGAACAGGTGGGAAAATGTCCTGGCATTGGGGGTCAGTAGATAACATGAAAGTTGAAGAGACTATTTAGAGATATAGTGAATATAAGGGATTTTGCTAATGACTGACTATGATTTCCAGGGGACATAAGGAAGGAGTTTGGGGTGTTGGGGGTGAATTGGCAGATGGGGAAAAGTACCCAACCACATGGGGAAGAGAATCTGGAAGATGACGGTTGCTGGGGAACCGCAACTTCTTTTGGGGACTGAAGAAATCTAGATCAAGGGGTACCACAAATATTGGAAGTGAGACACTAAGCACTGAAGAAGAGAGTGGTCTTGCCAGAAGCACACTCCAGGGCTTGCTAGTCACTCCTGCTGCTGAGGGTGTAGAGGCCATGAGAGGGGCTGTCTTATGTCAAGCAAAACTAACTGGAGATTTCTTTCCAACCTCCTATCCCCATCCTCTTCTTTTAGTTGGTTTCCAGGCTCTGTGGAGGCATAGCAAATAAGGTTTCATTCTCCGTAGACACAGAATGACTGCCTGGAGCCAGTATGAAGAATTTCAAGGTCACATATGCAGATTCAGGGGAAAGAGAAAAGGACACCTTTATGTCAGTCCTTGGTTTAAGGTGATCCCTAAAGTTCAAATCGATTTCTAATTCTCCATTCTATTTCCTCGTCTTTCCCCATCTCCTAGCCACCTGCATACCTATAAAGCTCTTAGGAATTCTACTTACACCACCTCAGTCTACAGCCTCAAACCTTCCTGTAGCTCATTTACTCAGATTGCTACACTCTTGGTTAATGATTCCCAAGTCTCTATCTCCAGGCAAGATCTCATTCCTGGGCAGCAGAAACTTGGCTGCAAATGTTTACTGAGCCTTGAGCACATCAAATGTGCTATGTCCCAGGCGGTACTCACTATTTTGTCCTGTCCCTGCCACCCCAAACTGTTCCTCCCCCACCCCAGTTACTCCCATTCACTCATTTACTTCCACATCTTTTTTCTTTTTTTAAAAAAACTCTAATCCCATAACAGATTACACCCACATTTAAAAAAAAAAAAAAAAGTCTCATTATGTTGCTGACACTGGACTGGAACTCCTGGGCTCAAGTGATCCTCCCACTTCAGCCTGCAGAAAAGTCTCCGCCCACCCCCATTTTATTAGCCATTTCTATCCATTCAACCTTCAAAATTCCTTAAATCTGCTCCTCTCTGCCATCCCCATACCTCTGCCTTGTACACATCTGTATCTTCTCTTGAATAGACTCCAGCCCACCTTCTCAATATCCCCATACCTATCATAGTGACCTTTGAAAACACAAACATGCCTCCCTGCCTAAAAAGTCGTTAGTGGTTTTACATCACACACAGGATAGAGATCAAAGTTCTGAGCCCCTGATACAACATTGCATGTTTGTCCAACTGCTTAGACTCTGACTGCCACTGAGGCAGGGAAGGTCTGCCTCCGTTACCTTTGAATTCCCAGTAACTGTTTGGATACACAGAATATCATCAATATTAAGTGAATTACTGTAAGCAGGCAGACGAAAAGTATAAAAAGCAACCTAGTTTTAAACTCTCCTTCATGCAAGTTTACATGATGTAATTTTCTACAACTCTCACTACCAGCTCATTCATCTCTGCTCTTACCAAGAATAGCAAATAAATAGAAATCTGTTTTTATTTGACAATTAACAAAAGACAACCAAATGGTTGTTAAATGAGGCAGTGTATGGAATAAGAAGTGCTCAATAAATTTTACCTGTGGTTGTTACTTCAGCGGACCCCTTCATTAAGCCTTTTTCATTAAGGCTTCTAAAAGGAGCAGAACATATGGTTCATTCATGGAGAACTACAAATAATGCTGCTTTGGACAATGGAAAACATGCATGCATTTCCTAGAAGAGGATGTAATATGTCTTTACTTTTTCCATAGAGTTCAGTTCATCCAAAGTCAGCCTCAGATGGCTGGGGATGAAGGAGCCAGCCTCCCCAAGGAGGTTGGGGAGTTTTTGTATCTTTCTCTCCCTACTCCCCTCTTCTCTCCCAGTGTTTTCTCCCTCTCTGTCCTCTTCCCAAGGGTTCAATGGTTCCTGGAAGGGAGGCAACAAAGCCTATAGCTCTCCAAATAAATAGGCTTGGGTCTCATGGGGACGGGCAAGCCAAATGGCCTAGACTTGAACTTTACAAAGAGCCCTAAATTTTGACTTTCAACATTATCTCAGAATTCATTTATTCATACATCATAAAGATACATTGACACAACTGAAAAAACTCATTCATTTTAAACTTCAGTTCCATGACTGGACCACTCTTCCTATAGTAAACCAGGAATAAGTATTTTTTATGAATTGCATAATTATTCTGTAACTAGCACATTACATTGTATTTTATCTTTGTTTATGAATTTGACCTCTACAAACAACAAGTTAATATCATTCAACCTATTATGTGAAGATGTTAATTTGTTGAACATAAAGATTTTAAAAAATCTTTATGTTTCTGTTATGGCATTTCTTTACTTTTTAATATGCTGGAATTCTCAGAAAATGGCCTGGCTGGAGGGAGGTTTCCTTTACTCTTTGAGAAGCCACGGAGTGAGGCATCTAAAAGGCAAATCCTTCTTTTGCTGATAATAACCATCTTTGATAGCATGCCTTCAGTGCATTTTTGCTCCCTTTTTAAAACAGAGGTAAGGAGAGGAAGGGATAAAAGGAATATGGAGGGTCCAACTCCCCATCACATATTATATAAAATTACAATAATCACGAGTCACCTATTTCACAAATTACTGTGAACATTACAAGTAAGAATACACTGCGAAGAACTTTAAAGGGTTAAAAGTACAATTATGAAAGGCAGTGTGCTCCACGGACCATTTTCAGTCTGTGAACTCTTTGTTTCTGGTCCATGGCTAGTTAATTACAAAAAATTGAAAGTAAGCATTTAGAAACTGTTACAGAAATTTGACAAAGTAATTTTATGTCTGTTGAACCAAATAATAAAAGATTTGGGCTTGTATTTTGTATGTCTGGTTTTTTTTTACTTCATCTTCCAGTAAGTCATTTTCATTGTATTTTACAAAGGCCAAGAAAAACCTGTCCTTCACTGCACATAGTTTGAGAAGCATTGATAAAAGGTATTATTATTTCTGAAATTTTGCTTAAAACCCACTAAATGTCTAATTATAGTCAGAAGTCATTATTTGAGAAAAACTGTTTCATACCAAGTATAAGGAGTTGCCAGCACACAAGCAAGTTCCAGAACAAGTTTGTTTTGTATTGAGTAACTTGATTATTTGGTAGTCAGAAACCACTTTCCCCAGGAAACAAACATAAACCAGGGGTTATGTTCTTGGTGTATCCTATACATCCTAGTTACCTCAAAAGACAGCTAAACTATACTATACAATGTAATAACCACTATAACATTCTTACAATGGTTTCTGATTTCCAAATTAGAAAATATGCCTCATCTCCATCTCCATGTGACGAATGACAATTCCAGCCCTAGGATGGTGGTGGGGCTGGGGGAAAAGATGGATACTACTTCTGCAAAAGTTGTTTCAACAGCAACATTGAGAAAGAGAAAGAATATGGGGGTAGAAGATTCCTCACACAGATGATTGGGGGAACTCACTGGTCATGTTAATTAAGTTAAAATAAGGTTTCTGTTTCTCTGATTCTCTGAGGGTGAGCTTTGGTGGACTTGAAAGCCCTGGCTCATTACCACAAATGCTTCCATGCTAAATCCCAGAGCGTTGTTCCCCCTGACCACCCAGCACCAAGATGGCAAATAGGTTTCATCCTGAACTGTAAAATGTTCCCTAGCCCAGGGATTCTTATTTCCCTTTTGTTGTTGTTTTAACAAATTGTGAGGACAAGTCTGGGTGTGATGAGACACTTCGCCAAAATCAATCAGTGACGCCTACCATGGGCCAGGGAAGAAAGGAAAGTCAGCACAAAAGCTGGTTTTGGTTGTCGTTGTTGTTGTTGTTGTTGTTGTTTTTGCTATCCTGAGACTATCCTAAAGATGTAGACCTTCAATCCTATAATGTCACCTGAAACCAGGTTGAAGAACGTGACTATTAAGAACATGACTTTTTTCTCTTTTTTACAAATTGGGAATAGCAAAACGGAAACAGACATAGAGAATAGGACATACCTGGATATTCTTATTTACCATCTGTGTGGTTTTCGCATTTTGTGGAACCGGTGGAAAGACACTGTAGCCTGGCTCCTGACCCAGAATCCATGAGGCATAGTTGTATGTACTGCCCTCGGGGCCTAAGAGATTAAGAGAGAAGCCTACGCAATAGTCCAAGGCCCCTCTGCTTTAGGTCTTTCTTCTAAATTCTGATTTATTTATTTTTGTTACTTTTAATGTTTTTGTAGAGATGGGTTCTCCCTATGTTGACCACGATGGTCTTGAACTCCCCGCCTCAAGTGATCCTCCCACCTGGGCCTTTCAAAGTGCTGAGATTATAGGCAAGAGCTACCTTGCCAGGCCTAAATTCTGATTTTGTATCTGAGGCTCTTCTCTTCCTCAATGATTGACAACAAAAATAGTCCTAGGAAGGATATTCCACCCTTTTCTAAACAGTCATAGCCTTAGCCTATGTCAGAGTTCTTAACCCAGTTGTCCATTGATAATTCAGAGGGATTAATGACCTCAGATAAGAAAAAAAAAAAAAATCTTGATTTCAAATGGAAGTTAGCATTTTCTTCAACTACAAAACTAGCAGACAAACCTCAGAAGCATTTGCAGTACTCGTGACTGTTACTAATGGAAATGACAATTATTTTCATTATTTCATTACAGTTGTTTTCAGTATCATGAAAGAACATTTGCATTCATTATTTAAAAGGATGTTGCTAGATCTTGTTATTTACTATGTTAAATAATGTTGCACACATTACATTACCACATTACTATAGCAAAAATTATGTTTTAGATATTTTAACAATTACATTTCAATTGTTGACCTTTAATTTTGAAGCTAAGGCAAAATGAATGTAAGTAGAGAGTTTATTTGGGCCAAGTTTGAGTACTGCAACCCAGGAGCATAAATTCAAGTTTCCGTAAATATACACGCTGATTAGCAGCAGTTACACATAGATTTTTAAGGGGAAGGAAGAGGCAGTTCCTAAATTCTTTGCGTTAAAATAACATAAGCTGTGGATCGGTTATACTTTATTCTTGGTATCATAAATTTCAGGAATATGAAGATAATGGGTGGGACAGCTACTTGGGAACAAAATATCTTTAAACAACTGTCCCCAGGCATGGGTGTTGGGGCATGACTGAAGTCCCGTACTCATGTCACTCTGGACCTGATAAATTTTGCCTACCTCACAGAGTTCAGACTGATCTCAGTTATTTTTTTTTCCTTACAATGTAATTGATTTTCTTTGCAATCTATACATTTTATTCACTTAAAAAGAAATTTTTTTCTTTTCTTTCTTTTTTTTCACGAAACACACAGGAGAAAATCTATGCATTTTATTGCAAGCATTTATAAACATTATTCTGAGAAGTTAACCACAGGCTCACCAATGCCAGAAGGGTCCACGACACAAAAAAGGTAATGCCTCCTGGACTTTCAAAGGACAACTTTTTACTTCTCTTTCTACCAGCCAGTGTAATCCAATATCCCTTAGGACTGAAGCATAGATACACACACATAGAGGAAGAGAGAGGTCTTTTTTTTTTTTTTGGTGAGAGGCAGGTGGGAAATTGGCATCTACTTTTATTTACTGGTTCTTTATAAAAGTGATATTTGTTGAAAATTGTCAAGTGTGACCATTTCTGCCTACATATTGTAGGCTGGCAATTAAATACTAAAAAGCATTAGAAGCTTATTTCAGATGTACTAATTTATTGTAATGGTATCAATCTTGATGGGTAAGTTTCATTTTATACTTTTAAAATTGTATTTTAAATTATTCCTTCATGTTACGGTTGTCAGAGTGAAAAAAGGAAAAGAAAAAAACTACACTTCTTGCCATTAAGTTGAGTTTGGATGAAAAAGATGTGTCTAAGTCCTTAAGTCTGTAGTCTAGAAGTATTAATAGAGGCTGGGCATGGTGGCTCATACCTGTAATTCTAGCACTTTGGGAGGCTGAGGCAGGAGGACGGCTTGAGTCCAGGAGTTTGAGACCAACCTGGGCAACACAGCAAGACTCGGTCTACACACACACACACACACACACACACACACACACAGAGGATGGCTTGAGTCCAGGAGTTTGAGACCAACCTGGGCAACACAGCAAGACTCGGTCTACACACAAACACACACACAGACACACCACACACACACACCTTACACACACTTAGCTAGGTGTAATGGTGCGTGCCTGCGGTACCAGCTACTCAGGAGGCCGAGGCTGGTGGGCCCCTTGAGTCTGGGAGATCTAGACTGCAGTGAGCTGTGCTTATGCCAATGCACTCCAGCCTAGGCAACACAGCGACACCATCTTTAAAAAAAAAAAAGTATTACGAGACACAGGATTTTTCTTTCTTTGCAACTACGTCTTGTTATAAAAAGTAGTGATTCCAACGTGAAATATTTACAAGACGCATCCCATTACTTTCCCTCCCTTGGCCACCGTCCCCAATCCCCAAAAACAGCTTTCTCTGTAAGTTTCTCACTGGAGTAGCGAGTGAGAAATGTGTTTGAAGACTAGGGAAACGAGAAAGGTATGCGGGCTCCTAGAGGATTTCGGGTGAGTTGTTTGAAAAAGGAGGTGAAGGAATTCAGTTTCACGTCACGAGCCTAAAGTAAGGCGTGTCAGGGCCGTCCCGAAGGTAACTGGGTAAATAAGTTTGTGAGGACAAAGACCAGCGCCAGGCCCAGGGCGGAGCCTCTGCGGCCCCGGCGCAGGGACTCGACCTAGGCGGAGGACGGGGCGGAGCGCGGTCGGCACTGTGGAGCCGGGAAGATGGCACCGCCCACGGAGCTGCCGGCTAGACCCGAGCGAGGCAGCGCGCCAGGCTTCCGCGCCATGGGGCGGCTGGTGGCTGTGGGCTTGCTGGGGATCGCGCTGGCGCTCCTGGGCGAGAGGCTCCTGGCACTCAGGTAGGTGGGACTCTCGCGCGCCCCTCCTCGCCGGTCCCCAGGCTGGGGTGGCCGCGTGGTGCGGGGAGGGCGCAGGCTGGGGGAGGGATTCCTGCGGGACCGGCCTTGTGGCCGGGGTTGGAGAATTTTTGATTGCCGTCCCTCCCCCAGCTACTTGAACACCCATCACCCCGACTCTCCTCTTCTAGTGAAAAAACTAGCAAAGTTTGGAGTGAATCGCGACACTTTATTGAAAGTTTATAAGCCCTTGCTGCTAACAAAGTTCTCTTCTGCTTAGGCTGACAAGAGAATGCTTTACAATTACTCAAGGGCCAAACCTCTGAAAACAAAACGACTACTCTTGCATTGAAACTTTAATTATGAAGATTTATTTCAGGTCATTGGTGCTGCTTCTTCTCCTTGTTGCCCAAACGAGCCCCGTCTTTAATAAAGTTGTTCTCCACCCATTTCTGCATAGTTTGAGAAACGCTTCAGCTGTAGATCAAAGACACTTGAAATATTCAGCTACTGTTCTTACTTCCTATTTATTCACAAGGGGAGCCTGAAGCCAGAATGCCAGACAGTGCAGGCACTATTCCATCTCGCATTTTAGTTTTAATGAAAAATCTCTGGCAGGTAGACATCATAGTTTATAAATTACCAACTCAAAGTTTATTTTTTATTTGTTTTATTTTATTTTTTGTACAGATGGGGTCTTGCTATATTGCCCAGGTTGGTCCCTAACTCTTGAGCTCAAGCAATCCTCTGGCCTAGGCCTCTGACAGTGCTGAGATTATAGGTGTGAGCTGTCCTGCCCTGCCTCAACCAAAATTTTATAGGCCTCATGCAAAAGAGTTCCGGAAATACTGAGCACCTGGTATGTGTGATATTCTCTCTTAGGCTCCTGTAGTAGACTACGATCCTTATGGAGTTTAATACAGAGGAAGAGAGAAATAAAATACAGTAAATGTAGAAATTAGGATGTTGTAAGGACAGGCACAAGCGAACCCCATAGGCTTAAAGAGGAAAGATTACATCCCCTGAAGGTGGAGTTCCAGAGGGAGGAAGAGACATTCGACCTGACCTTGAAGGGTGGGTGCAACACATACAGGCATGAAGGGGCCCATGCCAAATGTATAGTGCAGCAGGAGCAAAGGGACTAAGGTGGGAAGTTGGAAGACTAGCAAATGGGCCAGTTTGAAGGGAGCATAAAGTCAGGAGATGAGAATAGTAGGGTGGTGGGAAGGATAGGTTTTGAGGCCATTAAATATAAGTTGAAAAATGGGGCCCCACTTTGATAGACCCAATAGTCCTTCAAAAGGGAAATATTGGTGGGTTTTGCTTTTCAACAAGAACTTAATATAACTGGTTGTGTTTTATAGAGATAAGCCTGGAAGGGGGGATTGGAATAGAGCAATGGTTCTCTGTACATTAGAATCTCTTGGAGGGCCGGTGTCTGGGTGGCACCACCAAAGATTCTGATTCAGCTGGTCGGGATCAGAATCTGCAGCCACACTTGTAATCCCAGCACTGTCAGAGGCCTATGCTGGAGGATTGCTTGAGCCCAGGAGTTAGTGACAGGCCTGGGCAACATAGCAAGATCCCATCTCTACAAAATAAATAAATAAATAAATAAATAAATAAATAAATAAATAAATAAATAAAATTTGAGTTGGTAATTTATAAACTGTGGTGTCTACCTATCAGAGATTTTTCATTACAACCAAAATGTGATATGGAATAATGTACTGTTTGGCAAGGTGGCTTCAAGGTTCACAGGTAAATAGATAAATAAGAAAGTACATAATGTAAGAACAGTGGCTGACAGTAGCAGTGGTATTTTTTATTTTTAAAAACACTCCTGATAATTCTAATGAGCAGTCAAGGTTGAGAACTACTAGAATAGAGAGCGGACATGGGGAAGCTGGTTAAGGTATTGCAGTAGGTCAGAGAGAATAACAGGGACCCAAATTCTGGAACCCCAGGGATGAGGGAGAAGTCAAAAGTACTACCAGAGTTTGTGCCACAGCTCTACTGTCCCATGGTTGTAGTTTCATCTACTGATAAAGCAATGCAAAGAGAAAGAGTGTGGTGGCTGAGATGGCAGTGAGAGTTGAGGAAAGAACGCTTATGGGTAGGAAATGGACATGTTGACTTTAATTTTCATGTTAGATGCTGCCCATTGTACTCTACAGAACATTCATGAGTTGGATGACTTTGTATATGATCTGTCCTGCTCTCTGTTTCAAAGATAAGACCACCAAAATTTACAAGCTTATTATGTTGTCACTAATGTGTAAGCCACCAGTTTTTCTGCAAGTTGGAAGTTTTCTCAACACTCAAATTTTTCCCCTTCTCACTAATTTTAAGGTTTTAAAGTTATAGCTGCAAATCTAAAAAAAAAAAAATGAAAAAGTAAGTAAAACTTATTGACAGAATGCACCTGATAGTTTATTTACAGGTTTTTGTTTGGTTGATTTTTGTTTTTCTTTGTTTTTTATTTTGAGACAAGGTCTTGCTCTGCTGCCCAAGCGAGTACAGTGGTACATCAAAGCTCACTGCAGCCTCAAACTCCTAGGCACAAGCAGTCCTCCCTCCTCAGCCTCCTGAGTAGCTGGGATGACAGATGCGTGCTAGCATGCCCAGCTAATACTTTTATTTCTTGCAGAGGCAGGGTTTCACTTTGTTGCCCAGGCT
The DNA here is from genome assembly GCF_007565055.1 of Rhinopithecus roxellana. Lineage (NCBI taxonomy): Eukaryota > Metazoa > Chordata > Mammalia > Primates > Cercopithecidae > Rhinopithecus > Rhinopithecus roxellana. Next base: position 125,286,729 of record NC_044554.1, on the reverse strand, counting down.
AATCCCAAACTCCTGGCCTCAAGTGATGCTCCCGCCTCGGCCTCCCAAAGTGGTAGGATTATATGCATCAGCCACCACCCTCAGCCTACTTTATAATTTGATACAACTTTTCTTTATGTGACTGTGATATACTTTATTGGGCAGTGACTTTATAAAGTGGTAACTTTATTGGATATGTGAAGCCCCAAATGGGCTGATGTAAGAATGTTGGGTGGCTGGATTTAGCAAAGAAAAATGTAGGTTACCCAGTTAACTTTGAATTTCAGATAGATAATTTTTTTTTAAGTATAAGTATGAAATACTTACCATACTTTTAGCATAAGCATGGAATTTGGGACATAATTATACTGAAATATCATTCATTGTTTATCTCAAATTAAAATTTAACTGGGTACCCTGTATTTTATCATATGGTGGAGTGCCTTCTGTTTACAGAATTTGGTGACCCTTAGAGTCTGTTTTTAAAAGGAGCATGTTCAGCCGGACACGGTGGCTCACGCCTGTAATCGCACACTTTGGGAGGCTGAGGCGGGCAGATCACTAGAGGTCAGGAGTTCAAAACCAGCCTGGCCAATATGGTGAAACCGGTCTCTAATAAAAATACAAAAATTAGCCAGGTGTGGTGGTGCATGCCGGTAATCCCAGCTACTTGGGAGGCTGAGTCAGGAGAACTGCTTGAACCCCGGAGGTAGAGGTTGCAGTGAGCCAAGATTGAGCCACTACACTCCAGCCTGGACAACAGAGCAAGACTCCCTCAAAAAAAAAGAGAAAAAAAAAGCATGTTCCCACTTCCTCATAAGGAAAGGATCTTCAGAGGAAGTTGAAGAGACAGAGGCTTTATGTTTGGTTTTTTGCTTTAATCTGATACCTACTGTTTGATTATTCAATATTTAGAGATAGTGCTTTGGCAATTTCTCTCCCCCAGACAGACAGTTATTTCTCTCCCCAGGTTGCCCACTTCAATTTTTAGTATAAGGATGTCCCAGAGGGATAAATGTCATCAAAGCTGTCTTTCTTCTTCGGAACTGTAACTGGGATTCCACACCCTCCTTTTCCACCCCTCCCTAGTTGAGCAATAAAGGAGAAAATAACAGTGTACATATATTCCCAGGCCAGTTCCTGGTGTCAAGGTACGCAGCTGTGGATGCATCATGAGGCTTGAGTGCATCAGACCTAAGCGTGGGCAGGAACCCCCAGAGTACCCATGTGAATGTTCTACTTGCTGCCTGGCACCTTTTATGACAATTCCCACAAGAAGCTATGTGGTCTGTTTCTACTTCTGAAGGAGCAGTCTTTTTTTTTTTTTCTTTTAAACCACCATCCTTTAAATCATTTATTAGGTGACTCTTGTGTGCTGGTCAGTGTGTCAAAAGTGTAAAAACTTCTTTATTTATTTTTTTAACCTATCTTTAAATTTTTTTTTTTTTTTTTCTTCAAGGCAGGATCTCGCACTCTCACCCAGGCTGGAATGCAGCAGCACAATCATAGCTCATTGTAACCCGGAACACCTGGGCTCAAGTGATCCTCCCACCTCAGCCTCCTAAGCAGTGAGGACTGTAGGCATGCACCACCACACCTGGCTACCTAAAAAAACACGGCTGGGCACGGTGGCTCGTTACCGTAATCCCAGCACTTTGGGAGGCTGAGGTGGGCGGATCACCTGAGGTCGAAAGTTCAAGACCAGCCTGACCAACATGGCGAAACCCCATCTCTACTAAAAATACAAAATTAGCTGGGCATGGTGGCACATGCCTGTAATCCCAGCTACTCAGGAGGCTGAGGCGGGAAAATCGCTTGAACCCGGGAGGTGGAAGTTGCAGTGAGCCATTGCACTCCAGCCTGGCGACAGAGCGAGACTCTGTCTCAAAAAAACAAAAAATACATTTTTTTTGTAGAGACGGGGTTCTTGCTGAGTTGCCCAGGCTGATCTCAAACTTCTAGCCGCAAGTGATCCTCCCACCTCAACTTCTCAAAGCACTGGGATTATGGGTGTGAGCTACTGAGCCCTGCCAAATTTCTTTATATTGAACCAAAATATACATTTACTGACATTTGGACAGAAAGCTCTTTTACTTTTATGCCTTCATCCAGTCTTCATAGATATCTTCCCTTCTACATTATAACTGTAAATACTGAGGTTAGAGAGGTTAACTAGTTAGTTCAACAGAATAATGTAATTATTCAATAATATAATTAATGAATAATTAGTGCTGAACCTGTCGCCTCAGCCAGGTCTCCTGATTCCAAATAAGTTGGCCCCAGCTCCCCACAGTCTTCTAGCTTCTCTGCCAGTGGAGCAAATTTTCTCTAGGTTTACAGGCCTAAGCACAAATTCCTAGTAACTTAATGCAAGTATTGCCAGAGTCCAAGGGGTGAATTCCAAGGGGTTTTTACAAGGCTATACATGAAAGATAAAGCCCTGGCTTCTATATCGCTTGCACATAGGAGATAAAGCCCCAGCAGTTGTGTGTAAATTCAAAAGCAGAGAAGTATGGCACAAAGAAACTCCTGATAGTAACACTGTGTTCCTACTTTGCTCGGGCGTATTGGCACCATAGCTTGGTGCACCCTTACTGCTACCTGCCATGAGACCAGATAATAGCTAGCAGCCCCTGGTCTCATTCTCCTCTGGAAGGGTACTGCTGTTTCCTGAATGAAAGAAACTGAGATTGATTTCATGCTAATGACTGTTGGTTAAGAGTTCATGCTTTGTGAACAGGTAGCCTGAGTTCATTCATAGCTCTACTATTTACCTGAAAACTTGGACTGATTATTTCACTTTTCTGTGCCCCGGTGTTCTAATCTGTAGGATGGGGAACTACCTGCTCCACAGTGGGACTATGAGAATGCTTAAAACAATGCCAGGCATACAGTCAGCTCAATAAATGTCATCTATGAAGACAATGAAATTCAAGCAAAATTCCTTAAACCTTTGTGCCATACATCCCTTTGGCAGTCTGGTGAAGCCTTCATTCCTTCTCAGCATCATGTTTTTAAATGAGTAAAATAAAATATGTGGGATTACAAAGGAAACCAATTATACTTAAATACTGCTACCAAACTATTTTAAAATTTATGATATAATATGCTTTTTTAATTAAACCCTTAAATGGATCTAGAGGTAGGTAAATGTCTAACAGATATTTTGAAGTAGCTATGAATGTAAATAGCACTTTGAGCTATCTACAACTGAAATGTGATAGAAAAGTATCTGTAATTTCTATTAGTGACAGAGTCACAAATACTACTAATAGTATTGTGGTTTGTTGCGTACACTCATCATCAAAGGAAATACTCAATTTGAATTAGAGGTTTAAATAAAGATGTATTTTTCCCCCATCCAAGTTCGTGGATCCCTGAATTCTACTCATGGATTCCTTGGTCACTGGACTCCATAGGGGTCACTTGGGGAATGATTGTGACACCAATGAAGGAAGCCAGCAGATACCGTTTCCTGTATTTTATCTACCATAGGCTTGTGATGAAGAAATAATTAATAAATAAATGTAATGAAAACGAAAAGAAAAACAAAAGGAACCTAAAATAGAGAAGGCAAATAGCTTTCCTTTTGAGTGTCAGTTTTAACAGACTCCCTGTGGTTGCGAAACAATGTGTCTGAGGCTGGCTCTGGGTTAAAGGGAGAGTGCTGCTATTGATGAGCGATGCCTGCCTGACAGCAGAATGGCAATAGCCATGCATCTCTGACCTAGCACAGTCATAAGCATGTTATAGACATAAAAGTGTTAGGGAATAAATAGGCTCTGGCAGAAGTAAAGAGTGTTCCTCCTCTCATATCATCACTTATATGTGTTTATACCATTTATGTCGTGCTTTTTTACATGAATACTTTTAGGCTTATTAATCTAATCCAAAAAGGTTTGTATAGCTTTCTCTATTGAGAGAAATATGTGTATTTCTTAAATACACAAACTTCTTAAATCTGATGCCAGTGAGGATTGCTTCCAACCACAAGTAACATACATCAGATTAATGGTAGTTCATTTGAAGAGGGATTTATTTTCCTCACGTGACAAACACCTCTGTAGGTGACCCAATATAGAGCTTGCTCGATGAGCCAGTGATTATATCAAGGAACTGGGTTCTTCATGTATTTTCATTATTTGATCTCTCCCTATTGACTTTATAGCTGTATCTTTCTCAAGGATGCAGAATGGCTACTGCAGTCTCAAACACTGCATGTGTGTTTGAATCATGAAGAAAGGAGACAGAGTGATGCCAGCTAGCTGTCTCCTCATGACTCTCCTTTGTATCCAGAACACAGTATCTTTCCCCAAAACCTGAGTCATATGATTACATCTCAATACAGGGGAGTTCTGGGAAAGCAAATATTTGCTTTGCCCACCACTACAATGGAAGCAGCAAGGGAGAAAGAAAGGGGGGTGGGAATGGCGTTAATTTTGTCAGCCACTATGGTCTGCCACCCAGAAAACAGAAGTCCACCAACAAGCAGGGAACTGATTGTTCTGCCAGGGAAAATGTCTGGCAGTTTCCAACTGAAGAAATTTGGAAGTCTTAATGGTCCAGAAAGGATAAGGCAAAACCCCCATTTTCTTTTATCAAAAGGGAAAGCCAAGAAAAAAATCAGTTAAGTAGAAGTTATGCACAACCCCCACGTAACTCTTCCATGTTAATAGCAGGTAGGCTGCGTATCAAAACATGATATTGTACAAGAAAACTAGTTGAAAAAGATTGCCCTATTTAGCATCAATTACTTACACAAACCTAAGTTGACTCTGAAACCGGAAGCCCATATTAAACTTTCCAAACACATCAGAATGTGTTACTTTGAACAGATTGTATTTAATCCAAAGAGATTATCTTTGAAAAAGGTAGATGGTAAACATCGTTATTCCTATTTTTGTATAGTCAAATAGGCATAGTAGTAAATTGTGTAAAATTGACATCCAAACCAATGCGTGATACTAAAACTTAGTGTACAAACAGCAGTTATAACTTATTGTTTTGTATCTGCATCTGTTTCTGGAGTCATATAACATTAGTAGAATCTTGGAGGTGTTTTAGGCTCGTCCTTATTTTATCCATAAAGAATACTGACACCTATAGAGATTAACTGACCTGCCAAAGGTCATGGCAATTTCACTGCTAAGACGAGAACACAGATCCCTTTACTTTCTGAGAAAAGTACAGAGTAGTTTAAAGCAAAAACTCCCCTGCTTCCAGCACTTCTGGCTAAGTTGAGCCTTGGGAAAATTGTTTTGTCTGATTCAGTTTTCTCATCTTTGAAATTGGAATAATGCTACCTAATTTATAGGGTCGTTTGAAGAATTAAATGAATTTATAGGGTTGTTTGAAGAATTAAATGAATGCATGCAGGTAAATCACTTAGAACAGTGGTAAATTATACGTGTTTTTGTTATTTATTTCCTTTGACCACCCATGATTATCATGAGTGTCATCCTCATCATCACAATTAAGATTACTACCACATTAGGCTACATAAACTTTTTTTTTCCTCTCTGTTTTATAATTTCAACTTTTTTTTTTAGATTCAAGGGGTACATGTGCAGGTTTTACATGGGTATATTGTGTGATGCTGAGGTTTGGGGAACATGATGCCATCACCCAGGTAGTGAGCATAGTACCTTATAGTTTTTCAGCCCTTGTCCACTCCCCTCCTTTCCCCTTCTAGTAGTCCCCAGTGTCTACCATCATCATCTTTATGTCCATGTGCACCATTGTTTAGCTCCCAGTTAAAGTAAGAACATGTTGTATTTGGTTTTCTAGCTTATTTTTCCTCTCTTGAATCACTTCTATTACACGTAGGAGTGAGATTTATTGTATTTTTTAATGCTTTATTTAAAAATTTGTATTATTTAATACATTTAATGCATCATATTTTTATTATATTTAAATATTGATTTATTTATACTTTTTGCCTTATTGCTATATTGTTTCAAAAGATTTAATATTAAGTTACATGATTTCAAATACATACTGATTAACATTTTAATTAGAAACTTTATGTATGATATGAATTGCCAAAATGTGTAGTTGGTACAAACTAGGAGTAGTTCTGGGTTATCTAGAAGAAACCGGTAGCCTGTGCTATAATCTAGAAGCCTTCCCCAGTGTCTAGACCTCAGAAACTGTTAGGGATATGCACAGGAGAAGGACACACGGCAAATAGCTATTTTGTCTCTTAAATGTATGGTATGTGGGAACCACTGAAAAATGTAAAGTTTCTACAAGGTGCTATTTTTATTATTTATGGCTCTAGAGAACAGAGAAGGTGAAAAAATGTGAGAGGAGAAGGGAAAGCCAATAGTATGTGGCCTTCAAAACCAAAGATCCCACAGGTGTTGCCCCAAACTGCTTCTAGAGTAGAGAGGGAGGGGGAAGATATCTTATTAGAGTTCAACATTCTCTTATTATTTCCTTTTAATTTTCTGGATATACAACAGCAAATAGTTTGGCTAAAGTAGTTACAAAACTAGTTGGTGTTCTCCATCCTTCCTACTCCAGTAAATGCTGTCATGGATGGGTACACTAAAATCTCAGAATTCACTGCTATATCACTCATCCATGTAACCAAAAACCACTTGTACCCCCAAAAGCTATTGAAATAAGATAAATAAATTCTTATTTTAAAAAATACTGTGATAGGGATGCTGCCTTCTTCTCTTTTTTGTTAGTAACTGTTTGTGGGATGTCTTTGGTGTGTCAGTCTCTGAGCAATGTCATTTTCTCTTGGCTTCTTTGCAGTCTCTGTGTGAGGCTTAGAGTCATTTTTCATTGTTTGACTCTTCAGAAGGAAGACAGGGCTTCTGGTTCTACATCTGGAACTCTTTTCCCACAACACCAACACTGTGAGAAATGTGAGCTGGTGCTGTGTTTACATTTGCGTAGGAACTTGCATTATAAGGTTTATTGGTTGAGTTATTGGCTTTAAAATAAAAAAAAAAAAAACCCATATCAGTATATAGAACTTTGTAATAGACCTTTTTGTTTTAACTTCATTTCTGGTGCAGTTTTATGTTCCTACTCTTGTTTTTCTATTTTCTCTTTCATCTGCTTTAGACTTAAAACGCTGTGTTTTATGTATTGCTGCAAGCCTCTTTAAACCCTTTCTAAAACAAAGCAGGGAATACGTAAACAAATATATATATATATTTTTTTGTAACAGAAATCGACTTAAAGCCTCGAGAGAAGTAGAATCTATAGACCTTCCAAACTGCCACCTGATTAAAGGAATTGGTATGTATGTGAAAATGCTTGTTGGGAACATTGCATTTTTTGGCCATTAACATTAAAACACTCATTGATGGTATTTTAGCATGAAATTACTGTTTTCCAGTGGATAAATCACATTGGATCAACAAAAACCTCTTTGGTCAACCTCTTGATCTCATGCACCCTCTATTTATTCTTCTTTTCTACCGTCACTGTAAATTATTCTTTTTTGTGTGTAATTCTATGTTTAGCATTTGATTTCTTGCTTGTTTTGCGACTTCTCTGAACTATTTTTGTCAAGTCTGTATTGTTTGTCAGGTATGGCCGCTGCAGTCTGTGTTCTGTGAGCCTCGTGATCAGCTAGTGAAGGAAGCTTTATGTAGGCAGTGACAGCATTTACCCTGCTCACTACTCTGTAACTAGGATCTTATCTTATGGCTAACATGTAACTGACCAATATGGTTTGGTTGTGTCACCACCCAAATCTCATCTTGAACTATAGTTCCCATAATCCTCATGTGTCATGGGAGGGACCCAGTGAGAGGTCATTGAATCATGAGGTGGTTACCCTGTGCTCCTGTTCTCATGGTAGTGAGCGAGTTCTCATGAGATCTGATGGTTTTATAAGGGGCTTTTCCCTCCTTTTGCTCGGCACTTCTCCTTGCTGCTGCCATATGAAGAAAGGTGTGCTTTCTTCAGCTTCCACAGGATTGTAAGTTTCCGGAGGCCTCCCCAGCCACATGGAACTGTGAGTCAATTAAACCTCTTTCCTTTGTAAATTACCCAGTCTCAGGTATGTCTTTATTAGCAGCGTGAGAACGGACTAATGTACCGGCACGTCACAATATGTATTGTAAAAACTTGTGTTTATTTTATCTTCTAAGCTATCACTGCAGAGGGGGAGAGTCTCCCTCTTCCCTTGACTTTATGTAGGATGTATTGTGGAGCCTGAGTCTTTGAGGAGGGTCTCCTAAGAGCAAGCCCTAGTTTTGCTATAGATAAGGAGGGATCTGTCCAGATTCTTCTCCAGCACTGAGGGTCTCTCTGGCGTGTTTGCAGTTTTTCTCCAAGGTAGAGTCCGTGTCTTGCTGTCTTTTACCCTTTGTCATCTACTAAGTACATGTCCCTAGTACATGATAGACTCATAGTAACTATTTTTAAATTATCAGTGAACAATAAATATTGGCTTTCCTTTTTTTAAAATTTTCTTTTTTTTTGATAGGTGGCCTCACTCTGTCACCTAGGCCGGAATGTAGTAGTGCAATCTTGGCTCACTGCAGCCCTCACCTCCTGGGCTCAGGCAATCCTCCCACCTCATCCTCCTGGGTAGCTGAGACTACAGGCACATGCCACCACTCATGGCTAGTTTTTTATTTTTGTAGAGACAGGGTCTTGCTATGTTGTCCAGGCTGGTCTTGAACTCCTGGCCTCAAGCAGTCCTCCCAACTTGGTCTCCCAAAGTACTGGGATTACAGGTATGAGGCACTGAGCTCAGCCAATATTGGCTTTCCTTAGATATGGTTCATGGTATGATTAGAAACAAAAAGAATTAGAAGTCAAAACATCTAGTTTCTAGTTCTATTCTGCCACAATGTGACCTTAGGCAAAGTTGGCTTTTGTATTTGTCACCTATAATGATGAGTTTGTGATTAGACTGAAGGTTTTAGACTTTAAAAAGTCTAGGACCATTTATTTATAATCTTACTCTGAGAGCCACAGTGTGGAAATAACTAGACTGTCATTGGGTCCCTTCTAGTCCTTTATAACAACATCCTTCTCTAGAGGTAGGAGAGACAATTTAATATTTTGTTTTATTCTTTAGAAATTAAAACTCAGGATTACATGGAAATGTTCTCCTCTTGGAATAGGTAACATTGTTAAACAAGTTTTGAGTGTCCTTCCATCTTTTTCTGTCTTTTTATGAATACTCCTATACATAATTTTTAAAAATATAAATGGGGTCAAATTATGTATAATATTTCAAAACTAGCTTTTTATCTTTCCTGATAGTTTCAGTCCATATGCAAACAAATATATTGACTTTTTTTCACAGATAGAATTTTAGTGTAAATATTTCACAACCTGCTTCATTCCTAAAACAGTGTGAGCAACTTTCCACATCAGCATATATAGTTACTTTATTCTTTTTAATATTTTCACATTCCATTATTTATTTAACCAGTCCTCTTTTAATGTACGTTTGGGTTGTTACAGTTTTTTGCAACTATGAACAGATCAGTGAACATCATTGCTATTGCATTTGTTTATCTGTAGAATACATCCTTAACAATGGGATTGTTGTTCCCTTAGGATATGTGTTCAAAGTTTTGACAGTCATTGCTAAATTGCTCTCAAGTTGGCAACAGTAATAAACTCGGTACCTCATAGTTGTAACTACATTCACTACAGACAGGGTTCTCAGTACTCTTTTAGTAAAAATAAACCATCACTTGACAGTGCAACCTTCAGAGTTTCTCTACAAATCCCTTGCTTGCCTCCCTTGTTTTCTTCTTTTAAATCAGCTTCCTCAGGTTGCTCTGCCTCTCATTCCTTAGGCATCTGTTTCCTATGTGTTCTTTCTCCTTTTTTTCATTGATACTCTTGTATTTCCCCGGTTCCACCTCCCATCCCCTAGACTGGCTGGCTGTTCTGGAATTTCACTTCTTTCTTTCAATTGCCCAGACACTTCGTGGGAGGAGGCAAACTCATAACAGATAGCAGATTGACAACATCTGTGCTGGATCATGCAGACAGTTCAAGAGTCCCAAGTAACTTAGCAGCTTCATCTTGCCTTCCAGCTGCAATCAGGAGGAGACCTCTCAGAACTGGTCACTCAGCAAAAGCCAGATGGCATTAGTAAAAGATGTTGGGCAAGGGTGGGAGGTTGGGCCAGTGATCTCTTAGGTTACTTTTGCTGCTGAGTTAATAATTGTCACATTATTAAACAGCCCTTGGCCCTGGGAAGCCCACCTTCTGTGAATACAAGTCTCAGAGTAGACAATAGGGCACAACCAGCCATGTTACATGACAGACTGCCAAGTGCATTCTTCTTACAACTCACTGGGATGGAGCACTCCTCAGAGAAAAACAAGCCCAGCAACATTTGTATTCTGAACAGGCATCTGTCTATGTTTGTGACCTTTATGTTGTGATGTGTGTGAGCTGCTGTCTGGAATTGGAAAGAATGAGGAAATATGTCACCTATGGCCCCTCTTGTGAAGTGTTAAATGCCTCTGAGGCACTTCAAAAGGCAACAGAGCGGAGCGGATGAGTGATTAGAAGCACATTTGGGATACATTTTTAGATCTAATTAGAATTGTGCTTTTTTTTTTTTTTTTCCTTTTTTGCTTTTGCCCTGTGGTTAGCACACACCATATGAACATTTGTCAAATGCTATGTTAGTGATGCATAATGGTTAATAATAACTTGTGGTTATATATCTTTAACAACAGTTACTTATTCACAGGTCTTTGACGGTAAGGAATAACAATGTGCTGGACACACGTTTCTATACAGGCAAAAGCAACTTTTTATGATAGAGAGGGCTGTTTCTTATTTTCTGTTTTGAAAACAGTAGTAGCTATGCACTTGAGGCCAACTAATCCCTCTAAGAGGTGAACTCTCCTTCCCCCTTGCCCTTGATTCCCGTCAACACACACATACATATGCACACACTACAGTGCTTCAGTCACCATCACTGGAAGTGAACTATGTGCAACTTTTGGGTGCTTTATATATATCGTATCATATTGTATCTGTTTTAATAAATCATAGTTATTGACTACATATCATACAGGATGTGTGCCTTCTGTGGGGCAGAAAGTAAGTTCACTATTTAGTCCTTTTTAAAAAGTCCTTCGCAGTGTATCTTACAGACAGAAACTAAGCTTTTATACACCCAAGATTTGGCAGATTAACACCTGCATATTAAAAATTAAAATGTCAAGAGCTAGTTTATTTGAGGCTTAAAAGTTAAAAAATCTTATTTTCTAAATGTCTGGCCTTCAAAATTTGAATGGACTGTCTTTCTCAAGATAACTAACAATTTTATGCACTTGGCAATCAAGACCTTTACAATAACTGCTGCTTGAGAGATTTGGCAGAAAAAAGCATTAAAGTCTGTATCCCTTATAATCAAGTACTTTACAGTCTACTGATGGGAGAAAAAGAAAAGAAAAGAAAACAAAACAAAACAAAAACCACTGTGAGATATAGACACGTCTTTTCTTTTTCTAACAGATAAGGACCTGAGGCTCAAGGAGGTTAAGCAGCTTTTGCAAATTCACTTTCCAATATAGTGTCTTTTCCCAGGGTGATTAATATATATACTTGATGAGTGAACCAGCAAAGTAGAAAATAATATATTACATTACATATGGGATACTCTATTGGGTATAGTAAAGGATGAGTTACTGTTATAAAATTATAGTCGCTTAGAAAATAGATGAGTTTATTTTTATTTTTCTCCCATCAGTCTTAAGGTAAGCGAATGGCCTAGGGTAGTTGGGTGACTGTGTTCCATGTGGTCATTCAGGGGCAAATGCTGATGAAGCAACACTGCTATCTTCGTCTAAGACTAGAACTCTGCTTGTTGCCATTTCCCAGCAGGAAGGGGTAGAAATAAAATTTATATATATATATTTTTCTACCCAGTAGTTGCATATATATTGTATTCTCACATCCTATTGACCAAAACTTAGACATATGGCCACAACTGTCAGCCAGAAAGGGTGGGATATGTTATCTATAGCTATGTTGCTACATGCCTATTGCTAAAAAGGCTAAAAAGGAAGAAGGGGAACATGGATGCTGGTGAACACTTGGCCACCTCTGACACAGATAATTGCTAAAGTAATAAGATACTGAAATTAAATGTGATAAGCTAGAAGACTTTCTAAAGAAAGGGTTTGGCGTGCTGCTCTGTGCCATTTGTGGGTTTTTGCTCATGCTGTTCTTTGTGCCTGGAATTTCTCCCCCTAATTCCCCTGAGCAGTGGATGCAGTGGATGCCCTCCCCACATCCCTCCAGCTTCCCTGAGTGTTGGCTACCAAAAGCTCTCAGTGCACCCAGGGAGCTAAGTCCTCCACCCACAGGCAATAACGGACTGACATGGGATAGATTAAAAGAAATAAGAGACACATCCATCAATTGAAATGTGTGGGACCTTACCTGGACTCTGAATTAAACAAACTGTAAATTTTTTAAAGCTACACCTTTTAAAAATGATTGGCTATTTGAATACTAACTAGATATTTGATGATATTGAGGAATTATTGTGAATTTTTAGGTGTAATAATGATATTGTGGTTTGTATAAATATATTTAGGGATAATACGATGCCTGGGATTTGCTTTAAAATAACACAGGATGAGGATAAGTGGTAAGACTATTTCCCATAATAAAAAGTTTAAAGAGAGAGAACCGATGAAGGGGAGGGAGAGAGTCAAGCACACAATAAGAGTGACAGACAGTGCCAAATCAGTACACATTGTTAAGTTTTTACATATTTACATAAATATTAACTGGAATGCAATATTGAAATTAATGTATATCACTAGAATAAAAAAAGTAAAGATTTATTAAGTGTGTTTTGAAATAAAATAAGTTGAAATACGAAAAAGAAAGAAAAGGTTTTGAAAGAGGTTTTAAAGAAAAGTGCAGGATATTCATTGGTAGAGATGTTGGTGAGAGGCATGGAAGCAAAACTTTAGGGGAAAAAGACAACATTATGGAATTGACACAATTGAATTTACAAGTGAAGTGGCTTTACAGAGGAATCAGGGGATGTTTCTGACAGAGGAAATTCAGTAAATTCTAGCTTGAATGTTTTGTTTGCTTTTAAGTCAGACCAAAGACTTTGAGTTCCAGCTTCCCAGTTTGTGACCTTGAGCAATTGCTTAACTTTTCCAAAGCCTCCATAGTCTCACTCTAAAACAAAAGATAATCATACTGGCTCTTAGTATTATGAAATCATATGAGATATTGTATGCAGGGTATTTACAAGGAGCCTGGTACTTGGTGTACCTAATGTATGATAGTTATTATCATTAAATTAGAGGAACAAAAATTTCTCTAGCATTGACTGCTCTTGACATAATCACACCAAAGAGGGGATATGCAGTGATAAAACCTTCCTGCAGTAGTAGCTATAGAAATGATGACAGGGGATTAGATCTGGAAAATATTCCAAAGAAGGCTATAGATAGATAAATTTTTTTCCATTGGAATTAGGCAATGGAGTTAAACAGAAGTTACAATATGGTTGAAATAAATGTATTTTTTTAAAGAAAAGATTTCTCTTTCCTTAATTATTAAAAAATATAAGATTTTGTAGAAAACTTTAAACAAAGGATCAAGAAGAATAAAAATAATTCATAATCCTATCACCCAAAGAAGCATTGTTAATTTTTTCTATATATCCTTTCTTTTTCCATGTGTGTAAGCATTGTATACATGGAAATTAAATTTTTTAAAATAATTTTCAGGAAAAACAAATTTTAATTAATTGAGCTTCTACTAAATAGGACTGAAAAGCAAAACCAGGACTAGAATTCTCTGTGTGTGTGCGTGTGTGTGTGTGCGTGTGTGTGTGTACATGTGTATGTGCTGTGTATACATGTGTATGTAGTGTAGTGTTCCCCTGATTCTTATTATCAGTGGACAACCACTGTGGAACTAGAGTCTAGTCGTTCTGAACCTTTCTGGGGGAATCACAGGCTCTCTTTTGAATCTGATGAAAATCAGGGACCCTTTTAACAGAAACATTCTCATGTGTGCATACATGAGACATTTTGCATTGCATAGAATTTCAGAGGGTTCACAGATGCTTTGAAGCCCAAAAGGGATCCACAGACCCCAGATTGAGAACCCCTCCACTATGCCATACTTAAGCTTATTTCTATGTATCTTCTTTGTGAGGAGCAGGCAGATGGGTCATCTTTACAATGTGAAGTTCTTGGCATTTTATTTTGTTTTGCTTTTCTACACTACGATGGAGCAAGCAACACTGGAGGCAACTGGCTAAATGCAAACTCATGAAGCAAGACCAAAATGGCTGGATAGATAGATGCTGTTTGGTTTTGACAACCTAGAAATAATCTTGAAGAAATCCTATGGAGAAGTCTGAAAGAGGACGATTGGATTTTGTAGACTCAAAGAATGTATCATGGTTTGGCTTAATCTAGGCCATTTTTATTCTTCTTTTCTTGTGTTTGGGTCTATTATCTGTCTGTAGAATTTATACAGTGAGACTGATGAGAAAGTCTTATGTCTAATTATTTGCTGTGCTGTGTGGAGTGTACTGCAGACAATCAATAAACAATCAATAGTAATTGTAGCCTGCCTTAGAGACAGTAGTGAGAAGCTTCAACTGGCTTAGGTGCATGGTATTTTTCATTAATTTTCTTCTGCTAGTTTTTTCTGTAAAGCCTAAATTTAAAGATTAAATAGAAAAGCTTTCTTTGCTTATGAGAACAAGTTGGCACTGTTTTTAAAAGAAGGAATATATAATCCCAGGTGTTTTACCTCTGTTAATGAGAAAGATGTCTGTTTGCTTCAGATTGAATGAGCAAAGAAGAGGACAAGGATATTTGCATGGTTAAATGCCTATGAGCCCTTCCTTCAGAAAGTAATATTCCCCTGATGTCAATTACTTTTATACGGACATCTGGATGTTTATCATAAGAGTGTACAGATGTCAACTTTTTCTGTATTGTAGCTGGAAATGTGATGATAACTTGACTTTGATTTGAGTAAACATAAAATATCTAACATTTAAAGTCAGAAGTTCACTTCAGGAAGGGGTTTAAACTGACATTTATTAAAAAGAATCGTTCCTTGGAAAAAACATCAGAACCATCCCTAAAGATACAGTCACTCTGATAAAGTAAACAAAGTCCCAGTTATGCTCTATGTAACAAATAACAGAACTTGAACATGACATTTATCTGTTCCTTAAACTTACAGAAGCTGGCTCTGAAGATATTGACATACTTCCCAATGGTCTGGCTTTCTTTAGTGTGGTGAGTGTCTTCTTCCTTCCCCAAATTCAGCAGAGGAGATACAAGGGTATTTGATGAGGGCTGCAGTACAGTAACTTGCTTTTAAAATTCATTTTCCAAGATACATTCTGAATAAAAGAGAGGTCAAACAGGATCTTGGAAAACTTCCTCCAGCTTTTCTAAATGTAGAGATGAAGACTCTTTACCCGTTGAGATAGTGTTCTTTATTTCCCCACTTCATTGCACTAAAATATTCCAATGCAATCTGTGTTTTGTTTTGTTTTCCTTTTTAAAATTTTTTTATTTTCTGAGACAGTCTTGTTCGGATCGCCCAGGCTGGAGTGCAGTGGCACGATCTCAGCTCAATGCAACCTCTGCCTCCTGGGTTCAAGCAATTCTCTTGCCTTAGCCTCCCGAGTAGCTGGGATTACAGGCACCTGCCACCATGCCTGGCTAATTTTTGTATTTTTAGTAGAGATGGGGTTTTGCCATGTTGGCCAGGCTGGTCTCCAACACCTGACCTCAGGTGATCCCCCCGCCTCAGCCTCCCAAAGTGCTGGCATTACAGGAGTGAGCCACCATGCCCAGCGCAATCTGTGTTTTATATGTGCATTATTAAAAGGGATATTTGAGGTCTTACTGTGGATACTCAATACTAACATTATACTATTTTAAATACAGCATCTACTCATCTTTCTATTACATATTCAACTTGAAGCAAATATTCTTGCCATTATTATTTATTTTCAAATATTATACCAACCTTGCTGTTTTGCTTTCTTTCTTTTTTCCCCTGAATAGTCAATCATAAGTGGAAAGTCACTGAGTTTATTTATACCCTTCACTTTGCCTTGATTCTTATAAGCTGAAAAACAATATCCTTTCTGGGTATACAATAGAAAGACTTTAAAAACAATTGGCTTGTGAATATTGCTGTGAATATTGTTGAAACTAGCTTGTAACAATATCCATTCTAACTGGGAATCCAGATAAGGGGACAGATGAGGAGGTTCTGACCACCTACCTCCCCGACTTGGGCAGACATAGGAGTTCTTGGCATCTTCACAGGTCCAGTTTTTCTGGAGGAAGAAGTAACCAACTCTGAAGCCTGACTGTAATTATTCTGCTTCCTCTCAACATCTATTATTTTCAGGCTCTGAGACTCAAGAGGGATGTGAAAAACTGGGAGATACTTAGAAGGGAGTCACCACACTAATAAAATAGTTGTTAGACTTATGAGAAAGGTGAGAGAACTCAGCTTGGAGTAGAATGAGAATTAGAACACTCTTCAGGTTCCTGATGGTTTTTATATGAAAGACTGTGAGCAGCTGGTTATTACCACTGAGGGAATAAAGAAATACTATGGGCTTTAGCAGAAACACCTATATATATATTTAATTTTAAAAATAAGGTTTTAAAAGGAAGGTTTTATTTAATTGCCCACACAGAATGAATAAAGTGATATTTATAGTAAGACTCTGGGTTTGTTTAGGAGCACATGCTTGCACATGTGTATATAGGCTTAGGAAAAAACACTGGGACCACTGGTCCCAAATATTCATAAGTAAAGATGCAAAAATTCTGAATAAAGTAGAAGGCAGTTGCATTGATTTTTTAATTTGTTAGTTTATTTGTGTTTTTTGTTGTTGTTTTGCAAGGATGTGTTCTTGGAGAGTTTTATAATCTAGAATTCACCTATTTCAAGATTTCTCTCTAGCCCCCATAGTAATAAATCTGAAGTAGGAGGGATGAGGTCTCCAAGCGCATAAATCTACAGTCATTTTAGCTTGGGGACATATTATAGTTACAAAGATCTTATAGCCACTTCAGTAGAATTTTTCTGCTTTTTTTCTGTTATCCTCCTTTGGTTATTTCACTTTTTAAAAAATTTAGAAATATTCCCAGTTTGCTGCTGTTTTTCATTTACTTGGCATTGTCTCTAAATAAAACCCGGAGTGTACTGTCTTCTAAGTGAAGAGGTCCTACATTGTGGAGGTTGTTCCTTCTTCTTCCTAGCATTTTAGCTCATCTAACCCAACATATTTTACAGTTATGGGTTGAGGGTCACCTCAAACTAATGTCATACTTCATGAAGAATTGGATGACATAGAATAAAATATAAAAAATGTAAACAATGTGAGTGTACTTAACACCACTGAACTGTACACTTAAAAATGATGAAAGTGATGAATATGTATTTTATCACAATTAAAAATAAATTTTTAAAAAGAGAAAAAATACTTAATAAGGACTGCTAACATAACCATGACTAGTTATCACCATCTGATAGTGCTTCCTTTGCATGTAAATCATGCTCTTGTTTTGGGGACATTCATAAAGAATAGAGATTATCAAGAACTGAAGTGGCACTGCCATGTAACAATAGCATAATTCCAGTTTGTTCTACTTACCAGGCCTGCCCTCCATGAAAGTATACAATTGTAGATCATCTTTTTTAATTGGAGAGATTTCCTCTTATGTCCAATTTTATACAGAAAGTGAGACTTTTTTATTGTGCCCCTAATTTTGTATAAATATGACTGCATCGTATTAGTAAACTGAATAAGGTAGTGTCTTCACATAAAATTTAACATCACCAAGAAGGCTTTACCTTACGAATGTAATGATGAATCACCATTTTAGATAGACTGATAGGTAATTTATTGACTGATTTAAAAGAGAAAAGACCTAGATCATCTCAGTGAATACCAAAAAAGCATTTAATAAAATTCAATACTCATTCCTAAAGTTCCAAGCAAACTAGAAAGAGAAGGAAAATTCCCACAAAACTACAGCAAACATCATTCTTGATGGTGAAGCATTAGCTGCATTTGCATTAATGTTCAGAACAGGAAGAAAATACCCAACAATACCATAACCATCAGTAATCTACTAGAGTTCTTACTAATTCAGTAAAACAAGAAAAAGAAATGTGAGATAGAAAAGAAAAAAGACAAAACTGTCATTAGAGACAGTAGGGACTGGCTCAGTTGCCCAGGCTGGTGTGCAGTAGTGCAATCATAGCTCACTGCAGCCTGAACTCCTAAAATGCAGTGCTCAAGAGGTCCTTCTACCTTAGCCTCCTGAGTAGCTAGGATTACAAGTGCTCACCACAACACTCAGCTAATTTTTTTTTTTTTTTTTTTTTTTAGAGACAGGGTCTTGCTATGTTGCCCAGGCTGATCTCTAACTCCTGGCCTCAAGCAGTCCTCCCACGTCAGCCTCCCAAAGTGCTAGGATTATAGGCATGAGCCACCAGGCCTGACCTAAAGCTGTAGTAATTTAAAAAGTGTTATATTGGCACAGGAATAGACATGAGACATTAAAAGAACAAAACAGAGAGTCCCTAAACAGACCAATATGTAAATGTCAGAGATCCAGCACACGATAAAGGTGACATTTTGAATGAGTGGGAGAAGGATGGGCTGTATGCCAGGCACTGTTCCAGGCACTGGAATCTAGCAGTGAACAAACTTTCCACAGTCAGTATGTAGATATCACTTTTCTCCACCCTCAGCTCTCCCTGGAATCACCTAGTCCACCAACCTTCTGATTACCCTATGAAGAGAATAAATCCCTGATTTTCTGTATCAACTAAACAAAATCAGTTATTTTCAGGCTTTCAGTGTTCCACCTCCCTGTTATTATTTTTTCTATTATCTTTTCTCTGTTTTTTGAGTTTTTGTGGCTTTATGCCACTACTTTAACCACAATCTCTGTTTATCCTTCATGTACAGTTCCCATGTTAGTCCATAAAATTACTTAAGCTTTTGTATTTAATATTTTTCACTGTTTTGGAAAGGGTCTAAAATTCCCAGGACTCCACAGCTTTGCACCAGATAAGCCTGGAGGAATACTAATGATGGATCTAAAAGAAGAAAAACCAAGGGCACGGGAATTAAGAATCAGCCGTGGTTTTGATTTGGCCTCATTCAATCCACATGGCATCAGCACTTTCATAGACAACGGTAAGAGCCAGTGAGCTACCAATGTTCAGTAATGTGTGATAGTTCACAAATGACTATGAAAAATAGATTCGAATCATATTTATAGGAAGAGAAGAACAATTAACTCATGAATGATTTCTGTATTCTTCATTGCAAAGAAGTTGTTCATTTGCCTCTTCAGCTGGCAGTAAGTTATGCTACCTTTTGAAATTTCTAACAGGTAACATCTGAAAGAATGTTTATATGTCATCATCTTTTCATATATCTATGATCATTGCATTTAAAAAAGAACTGCATTTTTGAATTAAACTAGAAACAGATTATGCATGAATTCTGTATATGGAGTAGGAAACACTTTCTTAAAGGTCAGGGAACCAATGATCAGAAATAACACCAGACAAACAGCAATAGGAAAGACAGAGAATGATCTGTTAGGTCGTCCAACAGCTTATACATTCAACCTTTCCTTGCCTGTGGTATTTAAATGTCAGTGTCTGCCCAGAGGTCCCGTGGTTATGTCTTGTAAATTAACTCTGTTCTTTCAATTCTTTAGATGACACAGTTTATCTCTTTGTTGTAAACCACCCAGAATTCAAGAATACAGTGGAAATTTTTAAATTTGAAGAAGCAGAAAATTCTCTGTTGCATCTGAAAACAGTCAAACATGAGCTTCTTCCGAGGTACTTTCTCATTTTGTTCCTTCTCTAATTTATTCCCAGCATTTTCAAACAGTCCCCATGGTGGGTTGTCCTGTCATCTTTTATAAGTGCCAGTGTATATATTAGCTAATATGTAAGAGCTAAAGAGCTTATATTTCTTTATTTATATATGTGTGTGTATATAGTTTCCTTATAAACCAGGGCGAGCACGGCATATGAAAGTTGATGTCACTCATTATACTATTCACTGTTCTATGTGGACTCCTTTGAGAAATGATGAAGTGCCTGACTACAGGGTGATACTCTTTAGGCCCATCTTGAGGGTAGAAGGCAAACCCTAACATTTTTTCCTGCTGTCACCCTCCATCTTAGATGACTTATCAAGCAGATGAGTGTCTTGCCAAGGAAGAGTGGCCTCTTTTTTATTGGGTTTGTATGCTTTGCATGGGACTTTATACCAATTGCTTTCATAGGGTTAGTGGTGGTTGCATGCTAGTAATCCCATAGAATTAGAGCCACTCAAGTTGAGAGTGGGTCATTACACTTCAAGAACATAAAGCTGGTTGAAAATGTGGCTAAAAGAGAATCATGTGTACCCGTACTCCCAGTTCAGTGTGTATTAGCCTACGGCTTCTTTTACTTTAAACTCGATAGGCCTATCTAGGGCCTATCTATGCCTATCTAGGGCATAAGCATATAACTTCCAATCATTCCTTCCCAAAATGCACTTGATAAAAAAAAATAGGAGCATAAATACCATCCAAGCATTATGGTGCTCTTTCAGAAAAAGGAGACTTACTTTCCCCATAGCTCTGTATTTTTCATTTAGCAAAGAATAAAGCAGCTCTTTCAGAAATTTTTGCATAGAGTAATTGGAATTTAAATTTAATAAAACCCTCGCCTAACTGGTCTTAAAAATGAAATTGTTTTTAGCATATAAATCTCTCACCTGAAGCATTGTACTATGGCAATTTCATCATCCATCTCTCTGCAGGTGTTTATTGAGTGCCTATTCATTCTTGGCATGTCAACTTTGTGAGGCAGGTAGAAATTGAACAGTCAACCTTAGTTTGACTAATAACTAAGCAAAGGAAATTAGAAAAATCCAGGAACTAAGTGAATGGAAGCTAGGTAAATGTTACTGACTGCTTAACCAGCTCACCAGCCAATCAGGCTGTCTCCAGCTCTGTACTGTGGACATCTCTGTCCTTACGTGTAATTGGTAAACTCTACATTTCTTGCTGTCAAAAAACATGCCTTAATGGCACTAAGTGCCCTCTTCTTTTATAGTAATCCTGCCATAATTGCTAAATGACCTGTGTTCAGATTACCTGGTACCATACAAAATTGTTCTCTGGCGACAATATTATAGTATATTGTATATGAATATATTCATGTGATTTCAGCTCATCTTTTCCTCTTACCAAAAATTTAAAGCACATGTTGTGTAAATCATATGAGTACTTAATATTTAATATGGAGACTAACAGGCCTTTTATTTCCTCTCACATGCTATTTTTCTTTTTCAGTGTGAATGACATCACAGCTGTTGGACCGGCACATTTCTATGCCACAAATGACCACTACTTCTCTGATCCTTTCTTAAAATATTTAGAAACATACTTGAACTTAAACTGGGCAAATGTTGTTTACTACAGTCCCAATGAAGTTAAAGTGGTAGCAGAAGGATTTGATTCAGCAAATGGAATCAATATTTCACCTGATAATAAGTATGGCCCCTTATAGAATATCCTCATTTTTCTTCAGTTGTGGTGCTGGCCAAATTCTTTACCTTGCTTTCTTTGTCAATGTGAAAATAGTTTTCTTGACATTTATGGTATATTATACATATAATATGTAGATACACTATATATGTAATTATGTATATGTTATATATATATTTACATATAATATATACTTAGTCACATTATTTATATGCAAATTTAATACCATATATGTAAGTATACTATATAATACAATAATATATGTATACTTACATATAATATATAAAGTTTGGAATACATCATTGTCAAATTTAATTTTATAAATATACATTTTAAAGTGTGATCATACTAATGCATACATATTGAAGTATCAGGCATTTCCTTTCAAATAAATGTGTTATTACTTTTATTGGCTATATATTATTCCATTATAAGGATGATCTTAATTTAACCAATTCTCTATTGATGGGTATGTGTATGGGGGTGTGGAGTTCTACATAAAAAAATTTTATACTTCTTATGTACCATGGAAGTTTAAACAGGTATTTTTTTTTTTTTAAAGAAAAAGTCCCTAAGAGAGGGTTTTCTTTTTTTAGAGATGGAGTCTCACTCCATCGCCCAGGCTAGAGTGCAATGGCGTGATCTCGGCTCACCGCAACCTCCACCTCCTGGGTTCAAGCGATCCTCCTGCCTCAGCCTCCTGAGTAGCTGGGATTACAGGCATGCACCACCATGCCTGGATAATTTTGTATTTTTAGTAGAGATGGGGTTTCTCCATGTTGGTCAGGCTAGTCTCCTAGTCTCGAACCTCCGACCTCAGGTGATCTGCCCACCTCAGCCTCCCAAAGTGCTGGGATTACAGGCATAAGCCACTGCACCCAGCCCTAAGAGAGTATTATAACATAATGTTTAAACTTGCAGATTTTTGACTCATACAGGCCTGCATTCAAATCCCACCAAAGGCACTGGCTAAATGGTTCTATGAGCTACTTTTCTGTAGAACAGACCCCTAGAAATAGAATGATTTGCTCAAACAGTGTGATTCTTTTAAATGTTAACTTTAATAGATATTGCCAAATTGTCCTCCAAAATTATCTCATTATTTTTATATGCGCAACCACAACCTATAAGAGAAGATATTAAATTCTTTATTAGCTTTCTTATCTACTGCCTCAGCACACTGAAAAATTTAAACTACTACAAATACAACATAAAATAAATTTGGCACTCCTTGACAACTAAATGCCCTTATTTTTGTGATCCAGTTTCTCCTCCTTTCTTGTTGACTATAGAAAAAGAATGTGGAATCATTTAATTTAAATTGTCTCTAACTGACCTGATCCAACCTCTGCAGCCAAGTCTGTTTTTCACTCTTATATTTCCATTATGAGAGTCAAACTTTCCAGTCACCCAATCTAACAAAAAAATAACAATAATGAAAAGGGAGATTCAGCTTTTACTACTTTTTCACCATTCCTATCCAGCCTGTAGGCAGGTCCTGTTGGTTCTACCTGTGCCTCCTTCCTCTATCCCCAAACTCCTTTCCCTTTGAGTGAGACCTGCCTAATTTAGGTTCTTATCTTCTCTGACTAGCATATGAGACTTTCTTCCAATTTGTTTTCTGTCTACTTGGATTTTTTGCACTCTTGCCAATTTTGTCTTTCTATGTCTATTAGCCTTGAAGGGCTCCCCAAAGGAGGAACTCTGTCTTCCTCACCTTTGACTCCTCATGCCAGCACAGTGCCAGGCACAAAGCAAATGCTCAGGAATTGTGGAACAGAACTGACCATTTGTTGTCACTTTATTATTCTAAGATTTCAGTGGAATCCAATTGCTTTTCACATCAAGGCAGAGTAAAGGGTTGAACTTTAATAGGCCAGCTCCAACCTCCCTTTTTACTGTTTCCATGCTTTCTATGCTTTAGACAAATAACTCATTGTTTTAAACATTCCTTCATCTTGTTGCTCCTGTGATTCTGCTCTTGTGCTTGCTTCTGCCTGCAAAGTGCCTCCTCCATCCTCATCTCCTCAAATCTCATCTCTCCTTACATAGCCACTGCAGATGCCCCTTCCTTGGTGAGCCTTTCTGTGTCCTCAGAAATTAGCTATTTCTAGACCTGAACTATTTCTCATGCTTATTAGGTGTTTAATGTGTACAAACCAGTGAGATTGTTCCAACATACTATAAACTTTCTAGGAGAGAGGCTGTGTCTTCTTCATGTTTATATCTGCTACAACACTTGAGTTCATGGCTTTTTACAGATGATAATTGCTCAATAGAACAGGTGCCATGAAACAGTTAATTCAGTGAATAAAATTACCTCAAAATAGTCCATTAATTCACTCACCTTTGATGTAGACAGATTATTCTGAATTGATACTTATCTCTTACTCTTAAAATTCTCTATGTATTAATAAATATTTTATTGAATATTAAGGAATAATCACCATTTTAACAAGATGTTCTTTACCATATATTTCTATATGTACATGATATTTAGAAGTGTCAAATTATATTGTGGAATGTAAAAGCTTTTCTTGTGAAGCCAAGCGTTTGTTTTATTGTCATTTCAGTGGCAAATATGGACTTCATATTCAAAATGATGTTCTATATTATTTTTCCTTAGAAGCTTTTTGAAAAACAGTTTAATAATTTCAGATTGTTGTAGCACCACTGAATTGATTCTGAAAGCTTACTTTTTAAATAAAAATTGACCTTTATCAAGCATTCCTTGGGGGCACAGGATTGATTAACTTTTTGGCAGGTTATTAAGACTTATTCTTTCATACTGTATTAATGAAGCTTTATATTGGCATGGAGCTCTAACCAGTGTGTCCTTTCTGCAAAGGTATATCTATGTTGCTGACATATTGGCTCATGAAATTCATGTTTTGGAAAAACACCCTAATATGAATTTAACTCAATTGAAGGTAAAATATTTATTTTTACCTATAGACAGTAATCTGTTGTGCTTTGCAATGACATGGTTTTTCTATACGAGTACCACATGTAGAACAAAATATGGATGCCAGTGTAGCTATTCTGGGTTTTTAAATACTCCCTACAACTAGAGAAAGCTCCTGTTTCCAGGGATCACAAGGACTGACCATGATTACATGCGGCAGCAGGTTGAGAGTGATATTTGCGTCAGATTTAGGGCCCATTCCGTGAAGTATTGATGGCAGTGGAAGAATTCCAATAAGAATTTTCACAATTGAAAACTCTAATAGATGCATTCTCAAATGAAGATTTATGCACAATGTCAGTTCTTTCAATAATAAATGAAGGTAGAAATTGGGTTCCACACCATTATTATTTTCTTCCTACTCAACAACACATATTTTAGGGTAAGAATTTCCTATCTTGCTTTGATAGAGTTCCTTGAGCTAACCGATCATTGTGCATCTTTTAAGGGAAAAGGAGTTCAGTTTTTAAGAGAGATTTTTAGAGAGACTGATTATCACCCTAACTTTCTTAATTTCAGGGAAGAAGCAACTCAAAACCAGTTTTTAATAAGTTCCTTTTAAGCAATATTGGTGTTAGAGGGTGGAAGCAGGGCGATGTGTAATTTCCTCACATGTATAGAGGCAGGAAGGTTACCTCTAAATTATTTAATCAAGTTTCTCATGTCATTTAGATATTGACAATTTCTCATTTGGAAGGTACTTGAGCTGGATACACTGGTGGATAATTTATCTATTGATCCTTCCTCGGGGGACATTTGGGTAGGCTGTCATCCTAATGGCCAGAAGCTCTTCGTGTATGACCCGAACAATCCTCCCTCATCAGAGGTTTTTATATTTTTGGTTTTTCAACCTTAATTATTCAAGTCCTTTTGAACTAATAATACAATAAATTGTCACAGGGATGATTTGTTCAGTTATTTTAAAGCAATAATAAACTTACGTCGTGGTTTTGTAATTGCTTTAAGCCAATAATTGACAATGTTACATTGTTCAAATACTTTAAGAAAGGTAATCTTTTGATGTATTAAATTATGGTGGAAACTAGTCAAAAGGCATTTTTATAAAGACATGTGCCCTTCTTGGGTGGTATACTGACAATTTTTAAAATATCTGATTTATTGTCAGCTCACCACATGACGTGATAGTTGTTCATGTTGAAGTAGTGTGAAAAAGTAGGCATATTAGTATGAAAGTATTTCTATTAAAGCTGAATTGCTATAATAACACTAAATCCTGTGTTGGCATGGAGTAACTAGATGGTTTAAGAAAGTACTTTCTTTGAAGACTGGAGAAAGTACTTTAATTTAAACATTAAAAAATTGGTAACTGCTATTTTCAACAGCATGTCCCCTTAATCAGTGTGTCATTGTGGAAAACAGGGCTTATTGGTGATTGAGTGACATGCACGTACGGTGGTCTTATATTAATACTTTGTATCCCCTGAATAGGTTCTCCGCATCCAGAACATTCTATCTGAGAAGCCTACGGTGACTACAGTTTATGCCAACAATGGTTCTGTTCTCCAAGGAAGTTCTGTAGCCTCAGTGTATGATGGGAAGTTGCTCATAGGCACTTTATACCACAGAGCCTTGTATTGTGAACTCTAAATTGTACTTTTGGCATGAAAGTGCAATAACTTAACAATTAATTTTCTATGAATTGCTAATTCTGAGGGAATTTAACCAGCAACATTGACCCAGAAATGTATGGCATGTGTAGTTAATTTTATTCCAGTAAGGAATGGCCCTTTTAGTTCTTAGAGCACTTTTAACAAAAAAGAAAAATGAACAGGTTCTTTAAAATGCCAAGCAAGGGAGAGAAAAGAAAGCTGCTTTCGAATAAAGTGAATACATTTTGCACAAAATAAGCCTCACCTTTGTATTCCAACTGCCAGAACATGGATTCCACTGAAATAGAGTGAATTATATTTCCTTAAAATGTGAGTGACCTCAATTTTGGCACTGTGACCACTGTGGCTGTGTAGAACTACTGATAATAACGTATTCTGATGTTTTGTACTTACATCTTTGTTTACCATTAAAAAGTTGGAGTTATATTAAAGACTAAAAATCCCAGTTTTGTCTGTGTTTAATTCTCAAGGCATATGCCTAGGAGAAATGGGAAAGCAGCTGCTTCCTTATGGAGTTTGGATAGTCAGGCATGGCCATATTAATTTCTGTTGTGGAAAGCTGAAAGTGAATGGACTCTTAATTTGACATAACAACAACAACAAAAATCAATGACACATTGCAACTGAAATTCCCAGTTCCTAAGGAGGCTTCCATCAGCTGTCTTCCTTAATGGGAGTCCACTTTAGATACAAAGAGGAAATAAGGGTTTGGACAGGAAGGTCATGCCACCTCCTCATTGAACAGAACTGTGAACTAAAGTCAGGAGAGATGAAGTCAGTTGTCCGTGACCACGTGGTTAAGCAGCAGCGATGCTAGGATCAGGGCTGTATGCCCAGCTCACAGAAGGAGAGTTTTTCTGCTCACTGTACCTCCTATAAAATCATCATAAGCGCTAGAGAGAGACTTTCATGTGTTTCTTTCCATTGTAATTTATCAAAGTACTTCATTTCTCATACTTTTTCCCTATCATTATCATGAAAATATTTGTCAGTTAATTACAATATGCCAAACAATGCACTGAAAGTATTACTTTGTTATCTTATTTAATCCTAATTGCAGCCATAAGTATTGATATTATATCACTGTTAACATTTCACAGATGTTCAGTCTATTTCTGATGTCAGAGCCCGTACCACTAACCACTACATGATACTACTGCCATAGAACGAACTAGTATTTTGTTACTCACTTTTTCCTAATGTACACAGTTTCTTCATGTTTTGTAGATATCAGTTTGAGTTCTGCTTTTAGATGAATCATTTAATGGCTTTTAAATGTAAATTTCAGTAGTAGTCTTAAATTTGGCCTGTGTTGTTATTTATATATTTACATAGTTTGTTACATATTGTATTGGATTTATTTCATGCTAAAATAATTTTCTTTTTTGTTTACATTATCCATGGGAAAATGCTAAGTCACAGATGAATATAGCAAGATTAAATATTGCAGACCTAGGGATCCAAATGAAGAAATAGATGTTTTAGATTTTATGAGATTATATCAATGATTATCTAAAAAGCTACATTTATAAAAAGTACTGGAATACAGTAGGCATAAAAC
This sequence comes from Rhinopithecus roxellana, assembly GCF_007565055.1. Taxonomy (NCBI): domain Eukaryota; kingdom Metazoa; phylum Chordata; class Mammalia; order Primates; family Cercopithecidae; genus Rhinopithecus; species Rhinopithecus roxellana. The sequence goes on along the minus strand of NC_044554.1, from coordinate 125,259,030 downwards.
AAAGTTGGTTTCTATTGCATTTATTACAAATTTTAGAATAAAACCATGTCCTTTGCAGCAACATGGATGCAGCTGGAGGTCATCCTAAGCAAATTAATGCAAGAACATAAAACCAAATATTGCATGTCCTCACTTTTAAGTGGGAGCTAAACATAGAATGCACATAGACAAAGATGGGAAAAACAGACACTGGGGACCACTAGACAGGAGGGAGAATGAGGCTATGGACTGAAAAACTATTGGGTACTATGTTCATCACGGGTGACAGGACCATCCATATCCCAAACCTCAGCATCATGCAGTATACCCAGGTAACAACTCTAGACCTGTACTCTTGCACTACCCCCTCAAAAAATACTGGGGAGTACAATTTGCTGGATCATATGGTAGAAGTTGTTTAATTTTGAAAGAAACTGCCAAACCATTCCAAGTTACTACAGTGTTTTGCATTTGCACCAAGCAGTGAATGAGAGTTCCTGTTATTCCACATCCTGGCCAGCATTTGGTGTTGTCAGTGTTTTAGATTATACTGTTATGAAGTGGTATCTCATTTTGATTTGCAATTCCCTGATGACATATAATGTTGAACATTATTATGCTTGTTTGCTATCTGTATGTCTTCTCTGATAAGGTGCCTGTTTGTACCATTGGCCCATTTTAAAATCTTTTTTGTTGTTGTTTTCTTATTAAGTTTTAAGAGTGCTTTGAATATTTTGAATAATAATCTTTTGTTAGGTATGTCTTTTGCAAATATTTTCTCCCAGTCTGTTGCTTGTCTTCTCATTCTCTTGACAGTGTGTTCTGCAGAGGATATTTATTTTTAAAAGCAAAATCAGGGCACCTCTATTAAGAAATATAGCCACTTCGAATGATACTACAGAATATTAGCATAGACATGTGCTCACAGTGTATTTTGAATAAAGCATGCAAGTATTTAAAAATTTTTATTTGGACAAAAGTATATGTAAGTTAATAAGCACATGTATGGCCAGCCACGGTGGCTCACGCCTGTAATCCCAGCACTTTGGGAGGCTGAGGTGGGCAGATCACCTGAGGTCAGGAGCTCGAGACTGGCCTGACCAACATGGAGAAACCCCATCTCTACTAAAAATACAAAAATTAGCCGGGCGTGGTGGTGCATGCCTGTAATCCCAGCTACTCGGGAGGCTGAGGCAGGAGAATCCGTTGAACCTGGGAGGCAGAGGTAGGTTGCGGTGAGCCAAGATAGCACCACTGCACTCCAGTCTGGGCAACAAGAGCGAAACTCTGTCTCAAAAACAAAAACAAAAAATTTTTTTAAAAAGCACACGTATTATTTATCTTAGAAAAAAAAAAAAAAAAAAAAAAGAATCTCTGATTTCTCACTTCTCTGGACCATGAGGAATTCTATCAAGCTCTTAGTATATTGTGCACTTATTTATGGTGCCCTCTCTCTGATCTTATACTGAGCTGAACAATTGAAAACAAGTGAAACTGTGATTGGGATATGACACCATGAGGTGAATATAGGTCTTACAGGTGTGAGTATGTGTTCATTATTTTTACTCCAAGATTCTGTTTAGTGACAATAATTGTTTTTTACTTTTTACAAAACCTCAGCTCTTTTATAACAATGAAATGTGAACATGAATACTTAATACAAGCAGTAAGAAAGATTAAATATAAGCTATAATACAGTATTTTTTTCATGTTGCATATGGATTAATCCTTAATTGCAACTCATATAAAGCTGATTATTTTCTCTGGACTTTGATTTGCTCAGTTTGAATCCTATCTTGGAGTCACAGCCAACCTAGGCTAGTGAGTATCTACTCTTCTCAGCAAAGCAATGAAAAAGTAACAGCTTAAAAGTAACCCACCACCACACCAGCCACTTCTGCCTTTCTGTGACTACTTGTAGTTTTCATTACTCACGCTGCTTTCCAGGGAAGGATTTCTGGGTGTGAGAGAAGGAGCTGGGTGGGAGAATCCCAGTAGCATTCTCTCTTAGCTTTCTGCGCCTGCTTTTCAGCACTTTTCTTCTAGTGTATTTTAATTTTCATTCTCTTTTTATGAGTTTAGGTACACTTTGAGATATTTAAGGAGATCTGTATTTTTTGTGTGTGATTTTTTTTTTTTTTTCCTTCAAGGGTGTTGGCCTTGTTCTATGAATTTCTAGGAGTTCTTCATGTGTAAAGGAGGGAATTATTTTTCCAGTTCATAACTAAGTCATCCATTATGCAATTCTTCATAGGGATTGAAAACACCAGGAAAGGATGTTTTCCATTAGAAGAGAAAGCAATACAGATATTTTCAAACTTTTAAAATCATGGAACCTGGTTCTCCCATCACAGGTAGTATTGAGTGCAGAAGACATTATTCAGACCTTTCTTAAGAAAGGGCTAATGTAAAAAATACATTTATTACATGAATTGATTCAAGGCCTGAAAATGATGATTAGGATAAACATGACTTTTGTCACTCCACTTTAGAAAACTCTCCAGACTTCTCCTATAATATAAAATGGAAACCACAACTTTGAATGGACTCTCTGAAGCTGGCCACAGTGGATCACACTTGTAATCCCAGCATTTTGGGAGACTGAGGCAGGAGGGTCACTTGAACCCAGGAGTTCATGACCAGCCCAGGCAACATAGCAAGACCCCCATCTCCATGTAAAAAAAAAAAAAAACTTAAAAAATATTACTACAGCATTATATATAAGATATATGGTGGCACTTGCTGTAGTCCCAGCTACATGAGAGGCTGAGGTGGGAGGATCACATGAGCCTGGGAAGTAGAGGCTGCAGTGAGCCATGATCATACCACTGCACTCAAGCCTGGGCGGCAGAATGAGGCCATGTCTCTAAATTTTTTTTGAAAAATGAACTCCCTGATTTTCTATTAATATTACTTCTGTTTCTTGGCCCCCATATCCATAAAAACAGCCCTCTTTAACAGATTCTCCAAGCCTAGACACCTTTCTTCATTTCTCCCTCTCCCTCACCACCCCTTTGCTCATATCCAACCAACTGCCAGTCCCTCCACCTAAACATTTCTCAAAACCATACAATTACAAGAACTTTGAGAAACAATCCCCTCACCTTCTCCAGTCACCCTCACATATCTCACCCAGAAAGGCCTCCAATTATCTCCCAGCCTCCAGGAAAGGTAAGTGCTCCACCTGCTTCATAATCCACTGTCATCATTGTGGAGCAATGTTTCTAAAACACCTGCCAAAACATGTTACTTCCAGTGGCTTCCCAATGCCCCTTAGAATATAATTCAAGTTTCTTAACTTGGCCTACAATCTCCCTTCCTCTCCAGATTCAATTCTCACCATCTTCCTCCCAATCATTTAAGCTCAGTGATTCTGAAAGCATGGTCCCTGGACCAGCAGCATCAGCATCACCTGCAAACTTGTTAGACATGCAAATTCTCAAGCCCCACCCTAAATCTAACAAATCTGATACTCTGGGTCTAGGACTCAGCAATCTCTCTTTTAAGGAGCCCTCCAGGTGATTCTTAGGCCTGCTGAAGTTTGAGAACCGCTGCTCTATCTGTACTGGACTATTTCTGTTCTAATTCCCCTACTTGCCGATGCCCTGACCTCTTTCTGTGAACCTCACCACCCTGTGTCCACTTAATTAACTCCTTCTCCTGGTCATACAATCTGACAAGTTCATGTTCAATCAAGTAATGTAATATGCTGAATCTACCTTGAGGTGTGTTCCAAAGTCGAGTCACTGAGGGGCTACCAGATATTGATGAAAAATCCTCTGAAGACACTTAAAGTGGAAGATAAATCTGGAAAGAACCTTCCTGGCAAAGTGTGCCCCTCAAGGATCCCCTCATTCACTTGGTGCTTATATAGTGAAATGTGAGCCTGCTGGTACCCTGGTGCTCCTCCTGCTAAATACACTCAGCTCAGATGACTCCTAGCACACCAGAGGCTGCACCTGAAGTCCTGATTAGGGGCACCTTCCCCATGGTGGGTTGCAGGAAGTCACCAAACAAGGTATCAGACTTTCACTACCTGACTTCATTATCAAGTGCGTCTTCAGAATGAAATTAAGAATTTTATTTAAATTCACAGATACCTAAATATTTAATAAATAAGTACAAATTTAAAATAATAAATTTTCTAACTAATAGAAGTCACTTCTTAAAATAATACAAATCTCTGGTCCTCTAGCTTTTCTCTCTCCTGAGCAGCACAAGACACATTAATGACATGTAGTTGTACCCAGGTTTTAAACAGTGGTTTCTATGGCTTAGGACGATGTTTCCTAATGTTCTAAAATCCATATCCTCTTTTTAAAAAACAGCTTTATTGCGATATAATCGTAATCTCTTTTGATTTGTTGCTCTTCTTTTCTATCACCACCTCTTTTTCTCGGCAAGATTCACTGATACAAACAATCTTTTTAAATTAAAAATGTAGCGATTGTAAACATGATCAAGATATACAGTTTGAAAGTTTTAAACATCACAGAGGGTCATACAGTAAAAGCAAAGTCTCCTTCCATACTCACTGACCTTCCCACTCTCCATGACCCCAGTCTTCTGCTCTCAAAGTAACTACTCTTCAGTTTATGTCTAGATTGTTTATATATATACATATATATACATACACACACACATATATGTGTATAATATGTAATTCCCCTAATTTTATACCTTAGGATTATACCACATGTATATTCTGCATCCCCCTTAATGGCATTTTGATTATCAGTGGTGTTGGACTCCCTAGATCTACATACAGTATTGTGTTACTGTTTAAACGTATAGCATTGAATTTGGTCTACATTAGCTCTTTGAAAGCCCCACTATACATGTAAGGAAAGAAGGGTCCAGAGGTGGTGATGGGTGATTTCAAAAGATTAAAGAGCCAACTACAAATGGAATTCGATCTTGAATTGAGGCCTTTTGAATTTATCTGTCCTGCTCTTTGAAAGTCAACAAACCCCTTTTACAATACTGATGTACCTGTGGCCTCTTGACCAAGTCAGTTTGGCCTATTGCTAAGAGCAGATTTAGATGGTGACACTTGATACAGTGGCCTCCAAAGTTTGGAATTCTTTAATGCTAATTTACCATGCTGGGGATTTGAATTACTGATTATGATATTCAAATAAAAACTAACCACCTCTAGGGTTTAAAGTTAATGTACACACACACATACACACACAGACTCCTCTGCTTAAAGTGAAGAGTTTTTAAACAACTTATAGCTAACACAGAACTTCAATCAATTGCCCAAGAATCTGCTTCTTTCTTTACCCCTGTCTTCATGCTATGCTGCAAACACAGTGATAAGGAACATGAGCTCTAGAGTCACCTGATCTGAGTCCATATGGAGGCATTGACACTTCTTAGTTATGTAACCTTAAGTGAATTATTACTTTACCTCTCTAGGCCTCACTTTCCTTCTTTTTAGTCCCATCAAACTTGCAGCAAGCAATTCACTTTACTTCTTTGAAGGTAAGGTTAATAAGAAGTAATGTGACAAGGCATGCAAATGCTGAGTGAAATAATAATGTGACTATTATTATTTCATTATCCACTCCATTTATTTTTATTCTTCTAATTTTTCTTTCTCCCAAGTCCATATTTTATATCCATCCATCTAATCATATCTATTGAGCCATTATTAAGCACAAAGTTCTATGAATGGCACAGGAAAACCCAGCCATCAATGGGATGGAGTCCTTCCCACAGGAGCCTACAATCTCAAGCAAAGTTCAGAATTAATTAGTGGTTAATCTTTCCTGACTTCATAAAACGTAGCAAGCACAGTGCAGAGCACTTGACACTCATTATCACATTTAATTTTAAGCTACCTGTGAGGTGGACGCCCTTTTATAGAAGAGGAATCTGTAGCTTAATAAAGCTGAGTACCTTATCTAAGCTGGATCCAAACTCAGGCAGCCTGACTCCCAAACCCTGCATGCATGTCTACACCACACCCCAGGCCCCTCAGCTCTGTGTGCCTTCCTAACTTCGATTCCTCCTCTGCTTGCACTCTTTTAACATTAGTCATCTTAACTAGAACTCTTATCTATACAATTCAAGACGTTACACTGTCCTTTTAATATAACCCTTCTTCCATAGCTTTTCTACAGGCAGCATGGTAGAGGCAGCTCAGTTAAAGGGCCCAGATTTTGGAGTCTGCTGCTTGACAGCTGTGTGACCTACAGCAAGCCACATAAGCACTCTGTGCTGCAGGTTTCACCTGTAAAATTGGGGTAAGGCTACCCACACCCCAGAGATTGTGTTGATAATTAAATGTGTTAACATAGGTAAAGGTGTCAGCACAGGCAAAGCACACAGTCAGTACTGCATAAGTGGTGGGCTTCATTATTCATCCTGTAATTATGTATTCACAGTAGAATCATGTATCCCGTAGGTCAGGGACCATCTTTTCTTTTTTTAATACCCCCAGGATGGGCAAATCTTGCTCTCTCAACAAAGAGTTTACTCAGTGGAATCCAACAGAACTAATGTTTCTTTCTGTCCGTAAATAAAAATAGATCATGCTTGAAGATGCTACTTTGCCGGAAATGCTCCTTGTCTTCCCCCATCTTCAGTTCCTCCCCCTCCAACCTGGTCTTCATCAGGAGAGGGGAAAGAGCATTTCTTGCCTGGCAGGAACTCAAGACCTAGAAGAAAGAGGTCCTACCCTGCCAAGGAAACGACCTTCCCCTTCATCGCCTCTGCTCCTCTTCCCGTTTCCTGTGTCTTTTCCTTCTTTTCTCCTGCTGTTTCCTTCTCCCGGTTAACTATGGGGGCAGACACAGATATTCACAAGTCCGTCTGGGCAGCACACTCCGAGGTAGGGCACGAAGGTCAGGAGACAGGTTCTCGTGCCCCAAATCTTGGAGAAGATGAGTTAAAGCTCTTCGCTTCGATTACCTTCGCCCTTCCCGTGTCTTGGGAGCAATTCAGCGTCACCTCACATCTTGCCTTGCAGAGGTCCAGAGTTCCAGTCCTGAACTGTAGCTCCCCCTTCCCGGCGCCTCCGGTTTCCCTCTCAGGCCGTCTGAGGAACTGAGGTAGGATTTAGCGGGTTTTAGGAGCAAACTCCCTCCACAACTCGGTCCTGGCTTCCTCTCCGTTGAGCCTTGACCTTCGCCCAAAAAACAAGGACTCGTGCACGTGAAGCTGGCCTTGAACCCGGGCGGCGGGGCTGGGCGGGACTCGTCGGCGCCCTGCTGCCGCACCTGGGCAGCTCACCAGAGTGGGAGGCGCGGGCGGGCGGGGCCGAATGGGCCCCAATCCGTAGGCGAGGCAGGAACCGCCCGCCGCGCCTCCGGGAGCTCTCCGCGCTGCGCGTCGCCTCTGGGCACCCGAGACCATGGGGAAGCTCGTGGCGCTGGTCCTGCTGGGGGTCGGCCTGTCCTTAGTCGGGGAGATGTTCCTGGCGTTTAGGTGAGTAGCATCTTGACAGGGCGTCCTCGACTCTCTTTCTCTCCTCTTCCAAGTGAGGTCAGGGGCTGCCTGGCGCCCCCTTCCTAGCGGGTAGGAAAGAGCAGCTTTGGAACCTCACTCCTCCATCGCACCCAGCAAACTGCCCCTTGAGACTCGCTTATGGGGAAAGTGAGCTACTTGCGTTTCCAAAGACTGCGGAGCCGAATTACTCCCATTTATTTATTTATTTATTTATTTTGTTTATTTATTTATTTATTTTTTTGAGGCGGAGTGTCGCTCTGTCGCCGGGACTGGAGTGCAGTGGCCGGATCTCAGCTCACTGCAAGCTCCGCCTCCCGGGTTTACGCCATTCTCCTGCCTCAGCCTCCCGAGTAGCTGGGACTACAGGCGCCTGCCACCTCGCCCGGCTAGTTTTTTTTTTTTTTTTTTTTTTTTTTTTTTTTTTTTTTTTTTGGATTTTTAGTAGAGACGGGGTTTCACCGTGTTAGCCAGGATGGTCTCGATCTCCTGACCTCGTGATCCGCCCGTCTCGGCCTCCCAAAGTGCTGGGATTACAGGCTTGAGCCACCGCGCCCGGCCGCTCCCATTTATTTTTTGAAGGTTATGACCCCGCTTTACTTTCGGAAGATCATGACCCCTTTCCCAGCTCACAGAACATTTCGCTTGGGAAAAAAGGATGTCCATTGGAAACGCTGGACTGGGGAGAGGATCAGGCTACCAGTTGGATTTTTATGGTTGACTGAGACATTGCCCGGGTCTAGCTAACCACACAGAAGTACTGAGTTATGGAACCTATCCTAAAGAACTGGCCAGACAGCAGAGCAAACCAGCTGAAATCTGCAGTTGGTAACTGGCATTTTGTAGGCATTTGACTTTTTGAAGTGGAGGATACAATGGTGATAGCCAGCCTAGAAATGTCTCAGGAAAAGTCAATACTGGGCTAGAAAGAAGAATCTTTCAGTGGTAAAACACATTCATGAGTGGATCGAAAGCCTCTGCTTGCTTTCAGTTGTCTTTGAGTGTTTATGTATTTCTCTTAGTAGAAGCTGGTTTTCTCAGAGGATTATGTCTAGAATCTGTTGAGGTGCCTGATGCCTATTAGTAATACTTCCAGTTTGAGAGTTTTATTGTTACATTTGCTCCCAGTGCAACCACATAGAGAATCATAAAATAATAGTAATAATAATAAAAAAAGTAGATCGAAGGGGTATTTTTTTAAATAAATGACTGTAAGGTAAGTATCAAGTCTTCCTGAATATACTTTAATACAAATTTTAAATTATCCCTGATATTAGAAGAATGTAGAAACATTCCATTTCACTCTGGAAACAAGAAAATTGTATTGAAAAATAAATTGGCCAATTGTTTAAATTGTGGTTGGTTTAATGAATTTACATACTTGAAAAGTAAGTCAGCGTAAAATTTAAAAATTAAAGCAAAAGTGACAGAGTTTGACTATTAGGACACACTGTTGAATTTTGGGAAAGCAGTTTGGAAGGAGAAGTTCAAAGGGCAAGACTGTAGGGGATTAAGTGCAGATTTATAACAGACGATACTTTAGAAAATTAAGTAGGACTATTTTGTGCATTTAAATTAGTGATATTGTTCAATTACTCATACTATTAAATAGTGTCTTTTATTTGGGCAGCAGAATGTTTTCCATGTAGAATCATATTATAGTTTTTCAGCAATAACTGAGTAAGGTTAGCTGATATAGGTAAAATACCCATATAATGTCTACGTTATGTAAATAAACATAAAAGGAGGTACCTACTTACTTGTTATATCATTCATAAATTATGATAAAGATAGTTAACCAACACGAAGATGATTGAAGTCCACATTTAAACGTACATTTTGAAAGCTGTGCCTTGATTTCCAGGGTTGGGTTTTATCTTCTACAGAGAAAGGATGAATGCCTCTCGAGAAGTGGAGCCAGTAGAACCTGAAAACTGCCACCTTATTGAGGAACTTGGTATGTATGTGACAGTATCAAGAGGAGCCAGCACAGCTTCTTGGTCGCCATCCACCTGACTGAGCCCTACCAGCTCATTTAATTACCTGTCACTACTTAAGCCCTCCCAGTGGGACATCTGCCCCATCCACTCTGCCTCATGCAAGGTCTTTAGGGGTGTCCTAAATGACATCCTTTGTGGCTTTTTCTCAGCACATTTTCTTACTGATATCTCTCCACATTACCTAAAGAATGTCATTGACCACACCCTGGTTTTCCCCTCACTGAATGCTTCTCCTTTCCTGTCTGTGATATTTCACTCTTCTTGTCCTCTGTTACCTTCCTTTTTTTTTCTTCCTTCCTTCTTTCCTTCCTCCCTCCCTTTCCTTGTTGTCATTCCTGGCTTCAAGTGTTATTTTTTTCAAAATTTATCTACAAGTACCAAGAGTAATATGACTTAGCCCCTCCCCTCAAGAACCTCAGACCCGGCTGACACAGTGGCTCAAACCTATAATCCCAGCACTTAGGAGTCCGAGGGGGGTGGATCATGAGGTCAGGAGATTGAGACCATCCTGGCCAACATAGTGAAAACCCATCTCTACTAAAAATACAACAATTAACCCGGCATGGGGGCGGCGAGTGCGTGTCGTCCCAGCTACTCGGAAGGCTGAGGCAGGAGAATCACTTGAACCAGGGAGTCATCGGAGGTTGCAGTGAGCCGATACCGCGCCACTGCACTCCAGCCTGGCGACAGAGCGAGACTTTGTCTTTAAAAAAAAAAAAAAAGAAGGAACCTCACAGCCTACCTACCTTCTTTTAAAAAAATTCACCAAAAATCCACGGTCCAGTCCCTAACCTTACAAACTGCAGCCCTTCTTTTTTAGTCAGTTAAAGGGTAGCTCCATCTCAAACTCTCCCTAAGCTGAAATCTATTTTACATTTCTGTCCTTTTCTACCTCATCCTCCCACCCACAACCAGCTCTGCCTCTAGACTTTTCCTATGTATGGTACCCTCATTCTCAAAAGATTCAGTTCAAAATCCAGGAACCATTGTTCCCCGCTTGTCCCTCATGCTTCTGCATGAAACATGGGCTAATCTCACCTACTAGCTAACGCCACAGCTGCTTATTTGGGCTCCACACCTCCAATTCTTCCTGACATTGCTAACAGAAAAATAAAATAAAATCAGGCTAGATTGTGTTCCCGGTTCTGAGAATATGTTCTTTCACTTTCTCACCTTTGCTTATGAAATTCTCTCCAAACTTACTTATTCCTCCGTCGCTGCTTACTGAAATCAGCTGCTGAATTCTCACTGCACTCTGAAGCTCCGATTCACTTACGACACCTGCCACATGCCTTAAATTATAGCTGGCAATGTTCTCTCTTTCACTATCAGATTGTAGACTCCCTAGGGCCAAGGACTATGACTTGTTTATTAGAAGGTGATGGGAGAGCTTATTTTGGGATATGATTTTCTATTTTATTGCTATATTAAAAAATACAGAAAAAGTGCCCTTTTGATTTGAGTTTTCTGCCTTTTTTGCCTCTCAATTTCTAAAAAATAAAGTAATCTGAACCTTGCACTCCCTAGTCTTAGAGGTGGTTTGTGCTAGCAGCTGGAAAGCAGAAGAAACCGAAGAAACTCCCTTTCTTGAATTGTTTTTAAAAACCTGAGCCCCTTCAAGGGATTCTGATGGAGAAGGGATATGAATATGTGGATATCTTTGAATAATGGGGACCCTTACCCCACTGGCTGACAGCATTCTGGGAGAGAAGCAGGACCTCAGAAGGAATGGTTGCAAGGTATCTTTAGGGATGCTGGACCCTGTGTTCCAGCTAAGGTAAAGACCTTGTGTCAATGTATGACACGGAAGTAGCAGAATTGTCTAAATAAAACGGACCAGTAACTGGCAGTGAATAATTCGATGATACATAGTATAGAATGAATGCCAGATGGCCTTTCCAAAACAGTCTGCTTAGGTTTAGAACCTACCTAAAATAATTTCATAACCCTAACAGAGAAACCCAGTAATGACTCAGATTGGATTTTCCAACAACTTAGCAGAATGGGTTATCAGAGTGATTTATTTGATTTTAAAAATAAGGAAATGTGACGTTTACTCATTTGTTTACTGTTTTGTGGTATAGTAGTATTCATATTCACTATACAAATAACTCTCAAAATATATAAGCCTGCAAATAATTAAGAGGTGTAATTAGATTAGATGATTGGTAAGGTCTAGTCTGACTCTTGAATTGTATCACTCAACTAGATTTGAGAAGGTAAAATTAGAGTTAATATTGTAAGTCTTAGGTCAATGTTCTGATTATCCAAATATTTTGAAGAAAATGACTTAGTTGGAAGCAGGCTGGGAGCAGAAGAAAAAAATGCCATGTTACTTCTCATGTCTATTGGCATATATTTGGTGAACTAAACAAGTTAGAATGATGATGGGTCATGCGTCAGTAGGACAATACTGATATATATCTTTTGAAAAAGCTGCTTTATCAAAGGCGTGGTGACTATGAGCAGCCTGTTGAGTCCTTTACAAACATCTACATCATCCTCATAACCAATTTGTAAAGTGGATGCTCCTATCTATGCTTTGCAGATTAGGAAATTGACATACAGAAGAATTAAGTTGTTTGCCCGATGGTCTGGAACTAGGGGGTGATGGGCTTAGCTTATGAGCCAAGACCATTTCCTTCTATGCCTTTGTACTCTCTGTTGTGTAACACCACCTTTCTTATCTACTGACAACACATTTTTTATTATGGAAGCTTCAGGAAAGTATTACAACAGCAGGAAAACAGAAAATCTGATATGCGAACAGCTGAAATATTACTAGGTATAGGTTAATCAAAACAAGCAGGCTAGATATTTAAATTAAGATAACTGATAAGATAATACTTACAAGTCACAACTAGTTGAAGAGCAGAGGCTTTATAAAGCCATGAAAAGCTACTGAGGGATTTTAGGTAGGGTATATATATTTTAGGTTGTAACAAAGCTGGAGAAAAATTCTTATTTGTATTTTCAAGACCCAGATTTTTGAGGTTTATTTTATTGGTGGAAGAAACTCTTATTTTGTTTTTCTTCCCCAGTATTTTTTTCTGGGCAGAAAAGTTGAAAGATGGAATATATCTTTCTCCAGAAATCATATCTCATAGATCTTTTTGTATTACGTTCATCTTTTTCTCCAAGGCTTTGAGGGTCAAGGATTGTTTTAACCAGGATGTTATCTGGCTGCCCTTGGCATCTAATCAAAGCTGCACTTGAAATATGAATACTTCAGTAGGGCTTTCACTGGGCAGGATTATCGAGTAGATGGCCTGTGTGTTTAATACCTACCTGCCTTCCCTTCCACTCCTTTCCATTCTATAGCTTCCCATGTCTCCAAGATATGCTTCTACACCATAGTAGGTTCCATGTGTTTTCTTAAGTGACTATCAGAATGTGAAGTGTTCTCTCTCCAAGATGTGAAGTGACGATAATAAAATTAACTGATAGTAATGTTTTGATGTGACCCTTTATCAGAGTGCCTGTAGGGGATGACTGGAGAAATGAAGAAAAGAGTAAAGAAATGAAGTTATGCCAAGTAGTAGTAGGGTTGACAGACTAAGAAGCAGTAGGCACCTATTCGTAAGTCTGATTTTAGACTTAGCAGTGGGGTTTTAATGATAGTTGTGCATAGACTAATAAGTGTGTAGGAAAGTCTCAGAGGAAGGTATCCTGGAGGCTTTTGCTCCCACAGGTGCCATTGTTGCTGAGATGCATGGGACCTGTCATGCAGGCACAGTGTAGGTGGGAAGAAGGGGTGGTGACACTGTGCAATCTTGTGTGGTAATTCTTTTCCACTGCTGAGTGCAAAGCACCAGCTTTCCCATGCTCCCGATGGAGCAAGTAAATTAAGACAGGCACAACACGTCTGAAAAATGCCCACTCTGTTTTAGGTGAGTTATTGAAGTAGGTTTATGCTGTCAGAGGAGACATGTAAAATCGTGTTTGGAAGAGAAGAGGAGCCAAACACAATTCAGGATATCTTCGACTCAGAAATCATCACCCACTTTTCAAAGTTTAACCTCAATACACGACAAAGTTCAAAAAACAAAAAGTGTTTATTTCTTTTTTGAACCAGCTAGCTTTATTAAGAGCTTCTGCAGTGAAAAGGCAAGTATTATGTTGGGTGTAAGGATACAACACTGAATAAAACCCAGTTCTTGCCTTCAGAAAGCAGACCATCTAGTAGGAAATTAACAAGTAAACAGAGGGGTGCAGCCCAGTATGAAAAAGATCATGGTAGGCATAGTCACAGATGACCATATTAATACATAAAATAGATGCTGAAACCAGGAAAGTTTGCATAGGTTGAGAAGGTGGCCCCAAACCTCCAGGATCCTGTGGCCTTGGCCAAGTAGAGGTAAGGTTAGGATGGGAAAGGTCTGAGTGTTGCAAGGAGAAAGCAACATATGCCTAGACATGCTGGTGAATGAGTCTGGCCCATTTCACAAACTACTCACATGACAGTAGTAAGTACACAGCACAGCTGCAATGTAGAGTAGAGAGTGAGGCCACAGTAACTGAGACTGGAGCCAAGATGTTTGGGATCTAGACCAAAGAGCTTGGTATTTATACCGTCAGCCCTAGTGGGCCTCTGGGAGGTTTTAAGCAGCAGATAACAAGGTCAACTTTAAATTTTAAAACATGACTCTCAGCAATGCAGAGAATGGGTTGAGGGAAACAAAGCTGAGTTATTGGGAAACTATTGTAGAAATCCAAGAGGAAGTACTGGAGCTTGAATGACTGGTGATCAGTTGGATTTGGAAATTAAGGAAAAGGAACGCATCAAAGGTAACTCCAAGCTTCCTGCTCTGGGTGTTTGTGGAATGGAGGCACCATTCATTGAAGCAGAAATATAGAAAATGGAGCAGATTCGAAGGAGAAACTTTCAGATCAGTTTGGCACCTGTGGAATATGAGAAATAAAAGACCCAGGTAGAAATGTCCAACATGCAGATTCATACAAAGGTCTGGAACTTGGAAGAAAGCTTTGAGCTTGATTTAGAGATTGAGGATTCGAGAGCATCCAGGTGGAAACTGAAGCCATCTGCCACGACCCATGTGGGACTAGAGTGCATCATGTGGGGAAAATGGATGCTTTGCCATGAGAAAGAGCCACAGTCAGACAGAGCCTGGAAAATATCCACCTATAGGATAGAGATGGGAATGAGATTAAGGTACAGGGAAACCAAGACGGGAGTGCAGAGAGGAAGGAGAAACACTAGCAAATAACCAACAAGTATTCAATGCAATTTTTTAAATGACTTTATTCAGTTTGCTGGATTCTTCTGATGTCTATGGCATTTTGTGTGGAAATAGCTATCAAGGTACCATATACAGGTAAATCTTGATTAACTGGAATACTTAGGAAATGGGAAGTTCTGGTTAATTTGATTTTCATATTTCTAGGTGGGGATTACTTTCAACCTTCAGTATACTGAATAAAATAAAATCTTTCTCAACTTCTAAGTGCCTATTGTTCACCATTTTATTGATTTCAGTTTGCATCTTCTTTGACTTTGCTGCAATTTTCTTTTTCATGTTTTTCCCTATACTTCCCCCATTGCCTTTGACACTCTAGTAACCCACTACTCTAGGTAACCATTTCCCTGCATGTTCTAATAACTATGACTGTGTAGCAAACCACCCCAAAACTTAGTGACTTAAAACAACCACCGCTATTTTGCTCAATAATGTGCAATGTTGACAGGGCACAGTGTAGGCAGTCCACTCTGTTTCATTTACATCAGCTAGAATGACTAAAAGACTGGGAACTAGAGTCATTTCTAGCTCCTATGGCCTGAGCTAAAGATGATGCTAACTCTCTTTCCACTTTGGGTGATCCCTCTGTACTCTTTCCTCTGTAGTTTTACAATAGCCAGACTTTTTACATTTTGATCCAGAGTTCCCAAGGTGCATGTCTTAAGAAATAGAGAGAGAGAGAGAGCCAGTGGCAGCTATGACTATGACTTAGCCTAGAATGTTATGTGGCATTGCATCCATCTTACTCTATCTGTCAAGGCAGTTACAAAGTTCTACCCAGCTTCAACAGGAGAGAATATAGACTTTACCTCTTGCTGGAAGAGTCTGAACATCACATTTTAAGAACGAGTGGCAATGATACATATTGGTTCTGACATATTTGTAGACTATAGTTTGCCACACTAGATAACCATTGTCTTCAATCTCACTTCTGTCTACTTGGAACCACATTATATGCAGATCTCTATTCCTACTAGAAGCCATGACAGCTCCTTTTTCATCTTGTTCTCAGTCAAAACTTACTTATTATATGTCTCTTTCCATAGAAAAAAATGCTGAAAACTAGCTCTTAATGAGAAAAAAGATCTGACTAAACTTTCATATTAATTCTCACTAATCTTTCATATTCATTTATATTCAGTATTTTATTACTCAGTAATTTCCCAATATGATTGTATAATGATAGTGTTTTAGGCTTCACATTGGAAGAGAAGGAATGCTTGGCAGAGAGGCCTGTAATAAAAGACCTTTATGATTATGACTTTCCAGATTTTATTATTGAGTCTATAGACCAGCCTTCTATGGGGAATAAAGCTGAATCTCTCAGGACATGCCCTGAAAATTGTTACTTAAAGAGTAAATCTAGGATATGAGTTTATTTTCTAGGTATTTGCCTTTTTCTCCTGAAAATGGGGTTCTAATAAAGGATTTAGTATTTGAGGAGTCTGATTCAAGTTTTACTGTAGAGTAGCATGCCTGTGAGATTCCCAAAAGTTAATATAGTTTCCCAAGTAAATGGTTGAACAAGTCGACAATTTCCAAGAGAAGTTTCCAAAAGATATTTGTAGTTTGGACTGTGAGATGTATTTTTTTAAGCATTCATATATGCATTTTTCTGATTCTACCCTTCTTTTGCAGAAAACGGCTCTGAAGATATTGATATACTTCCTAGTGGGCTGGCTTTTATCTCCAGTGTGAGTATTTTCCATGCTGCTCTGATGCTGACGTCAATAGCTGTATAGACAGTGCATTAATGTTGTCCACTGGAGCTGCCAGATGGATCCCTACACTCTCATCCCACCTATGGGTAAACCAGTCAACTAAAAAAGCCAAAACAGGATTCTGGAGGGCTAAGTAGAACACCATAGGAATGCCCAGCTTTGACTGCCTCATGGTGGGCAACTCCCTGTGGGTAGTGGCATACTCAGTAGGGTCTTGATAAATGTGTATTGATTTCCATTCGATTCCTACACTAGTCTCCAGATTGGTTCTATTGCTATCCATTTTCATCATTGCCCTATTTGACTGGGCTTCCGCTCCTAATTGTGAATGGTAGTTCACTCATGATTGGCTCTCTGTTTGTTTGTTATTGGTGTATAGCAATGCTTGTGATTTTTGCACATTGATTTTCTATCCTGAGACTTTGCTGAAGTTCCTTATCAGTTTAAGGAGATTTTGGACTCAGATGATGGGGTTTTCTAAATATACAATCATGTCATCTGCAAACAGAGACAATTTGACATCCTCTTTTCCTAATTGAATACACTTTATTTCTTTCTCTTGCCTGATTGCCCTGGCCAGAATTTCCAACACTATGTTGAATAGGAGTGTTGAGAGAGGATATCCTTGTTTTGTGCCAGTTTTCAAAGGGAACACTTCCAGTTTTTGCCTATTCAGTATGATATTGGCTGTGGGTTTGTCATAAATAGCTCTTATTATTTTGAGATATGTACTATCAATACCTAGTTTATTGAGAATTTTTAGCATGAAGGGCCGTTGAATTTTGTTGAAGGCCTTTTCTGCATCTATTGAGATGATCATGTGGTTTTTGTTGTTGGTTCTATTTATGTGATGGATTACATTTATTGATTTGCGCATGTTGAACCAGCCTTGCATCCCAGGGATGAAGCTGACTTGATTGTGGTGGATAAGCTTTTTCATGTGTTGCTGGATTCGGTTTGCCAGTATTTTTTTGAGGATTTTCCCAGCGCTGTTCATCAGGGATATTGGCCTAAAATTATCTTTTTTTGGTGTGTATCTGCCATGCTTTGGTATCAGGATGATGCTAGCCTTATAAAATGAGTTAGGGAGGATTCCCTCTTTTTCTGTTGATTGGAATAGTTTTGGAAGGAATTGTACCAGCTCCTCTTTGTACCTCTGGTAGAATTCGGGTGTGAATCCATCTGGTCCTGGACTTTTTTTGGTTGGTAGGCTATTAATTATTGCCTCAATTTCAGAACCTGTTATTGGTCTATTCAGAGATTCAACTTTTTCCTGCTTTAATCTTGGGAGGGTGGATGTGTCCAGGAATGTATCTACTTCTTCTAGATTTTCTAGTTTATTTGTGTAGAGGTGGTTTTAGTATTCTCTGATACTAAAGTTTGTATTTCTGTGGGATCAGTGATGATATCCCCTTTATCACTTTTTACTGCATCTATTTGATTCATCTCTCATTTCTTCTTTATTAGTCTTACTAGTGGTCTATTTTGTTGATTTTTTTCAAAAAAGCAGCTCCTGGATTCACTGATTTTTTGAAGGGTGGATTCATTGACTTTTTGAAGGGTTTTTCATGTCTCTATTTCCTTCAGTTCTTCTCTGATCTTGGTTATTTCTTGCCTTCTGGTAGCTTTTGAATTTGTTTGCTCTTGCTTCTGTAGTTCTTTTAGTTGTGATGTTAGCGTGTCTATTTTAAATCTTTTCTGCTTCCTCTTGTGGGTATTTAGTGCTATAAATTTCCCTCTACACACTGCTTTATTTTTTTTTTTTTTTTGAGACGGAGTCTCGCTCTGTCGCCCAGGCTGGAGTGCAGTGGCCGGATCTCAGCTCACTGCAAGCTCCGCCTCCAGGGTTTACGCCATTCTCCTGCCTCAGCCTCCCGAGTAGCTGGGACTACAGGTGTCCGCCACCTCGCCCGGCTAGTTTTTTGAATTTTTGAGTAGAGACGGGGTTTCACCATGTTAGCCAGGATGGTCTCGATCTCCTGACCTCGTGATCTGCCCGTCTCGGCCTCCCAAAGTGCTGGGATTACAGGCTTGAGCCACCGCACCCGGCCTACACACTGCTTTAAATGTGTTCCAGAGATTCTGGTACATTGTGTCTTTGTTGTCATTGGTATCAAAGAAAATCTTTATTTCTGCCTTCATTTTGTTATTTAACCAGTAGTCATTCAGGAACAGGTTGTTCAGTTTCCATGTAGTTGTGTGGTTTTGAGTGAGTTTCTTAATCTGGAGTTCTAATTTGGTTGCACTGTGGTCTGAGAGACAGTTCGTGATTTCTGTTATTTTGCGTTTGCTAAGGGATGTTTTACTTCCAATTATGTGGTCAATTTTAGAATAAGTGCAATATGGTGCTGAGAAGAATGTATATTCTGTTGATTTGGGGTAGAGAGTTCTATAGATATCTGTTAGGTCCACTTGGTCCTGAGCTGAGTTCAAGTCCTGGATATCTTTATTAACTTTCTGTCTCATTCATCTGTTTAATATTGACTGTGGGGTGTTAAAGTCTCCCATTATTATTGTATGGGAGTATAAGTCTCTTAGCAGGTCTCTAAGGACTTGCTTTATGAATCTGGGTGCTCCTGTATTGGATGCATGTGTATTTAGGATAGTTAGCTCTTCTTGTTGAATTGATCCCTTTACCATTATGTAATGGCCTTCATTGTCTCTTTTGAGCTTTGTTAGTTTAAAGTCTGTTTTTTCAGAGACTAGAATCACAACTCCTGCTTTTTCTTTTTTTTTTTTTTTTTTTTTTTTTTTTTTTTTTGCTTTTTATTTGCTTGGTTGATCTTCCTCCATCCCTTTATTTTGAGCCTATATGTGTCTTTGCACGTTAGATGGGTCTCCTGAATACAGCACACTGATGAATCTTGACTCTATCCAATTTGCCATTCTATGTCTTTTAATTGGAGCATTCAGCCCATTTACATTTAAGGTTAATATTGTTATGTGTGAATTTGGTCCTGTCATTATGATGTTAGCTGGTTATTTTGCTCATTAATTGATGCAGTTTCTTCATTAGCATCAATAATCTTTACAATTTGGCATGTTTTTGCAGTGGCTGGTACCGGTTGTTCCTTTCCATATTTAGTGCTTCCTTCAGGAGCTCTTGTAAGGCAGGACTGGTGGTGACAAAAATCTCTCAGCATTTGCTTGTCTGCAAAATATTTTATTTCTCCTTCACTTATGAAGCTTAGTTTGGCTGGATATGAAATTCTGGGTTGAAAATTCTTTTCTTTAAGAATGTTGAATATTGGCCCCCACTCTCTTCTGGCTTGTAGCATTTCTGCCGAGAGATCCGCTGTTAGTCTGAATGGGCTTCCCTTTGTGGGTAACCCGACCTTTCTCTCTGACTGTCCTTAACATTTTTTCCTTCATTTCAACCTTGGTGAATCTGACAATTATGTGTCTTGGGGTTGCTCTTCTCAAGGAGTATCTTTGTGGTGTTCTCTGTATTTCCTGAATTTGAATGTTGGCCTGACTTGCTAGATTGGGGAAATTCTCCTGGATAATATCCTGAAGAGTGTTTTCTAACTTGGACCCATTCTCCCCGTCACTTTCAGGAATACCAATCAAATGTAGATTTGATCTTTTCACATCCCATATTTCTTAGAGGCTTTGTTCATTTCTTTTCACTCTTTCGTCTCTAATCTTGTCATCTTACTTTATTTCATTAATTTGATCTTCAATCACTGATATCCTTTCTTCCACTTGATTAAATTGGCTATTGAAGCTTGTGCATGCATCAGGAAGTTCTCATGCCATGGTTTTCAGCTCCATCAGGTCATTAAGATCTTCTCTACACTGTTTATTCTAGTTATCCACTTGTCTAACCTTTTTTCAAGGTTTTTAGCTTCCTTGCAATGGGTTAGAACATGCTCCTTTAGCTTGGAGAAGTTTGTTAATACTGACCTTCTGAAGTCTACTTCTGTCAGCTCATCAAACTCATTCTTCATCCAGTTTTGTTCCTTTGCTGGCGAGGAGCTGCGATTCTTTGGAGAAGAGGCACTCTGGGTTTTGGAATTTTCAGCTTTTTTGCTCTGATTTCTCCCCATCTTTGTGGTTTTATCTACCTTTGGTCTTTGATGTTGCTGACCTACAGATGGGGTTTTTGGTGTAGATGTGCTTTTTGTTGATGTTGATACTATTCCTTTCTGTTTGTTAGTTTTCCATCTAACAGTCGGGCCCCTCAGCTGCAGGTCTGTTGGAGTTTGCTGAATGTCCACTCCAGACCCTGTTTGCCTGGAAATCACTAGCAGAGGCTGTAGAGCAGCAAATATTGATGCCTGATTTTTCTTCTGGAAGCTTCGTCCCAGAGGGGCACCTGCCTGTATGAGGTGTCTGTCAGCCCCTAGTGGGAGGTGTCTCCCAGTCAGGCTACACAGGTGTCAGGGACCCACTTGAGGAGGCAATCTGTCTGTTCTGAGAGCTCAAATGCTGTGCTGGGAGAACCACTACTCTCTTCTGAGTTAGACAGGGACGTTTAGGTCTGCTGAAGCTGTCTGCTGCCTTTTGTTCTGATATGCCCTGCCCACAGAGGTAGAATCTATAGCAAGGCAGTAGGCCTTGTTGAGCTGTGGTGGGATCTGCCCAGTTCAAGCTTCCTGGCCTCTTTGTTTACACTGTGAGCACAAAACCACCTACTCAAGCCTCAGCAATGGTGGACGCCCCTCCCCCTGCCAAGCTGCAGCATCACAGGTTGATCTCAGACTGCTGCGCTAGCAGTGAGCAAGGCTCCGTGGGTGTAGGACCCACTGAGCCAGGCATGGGAGGGAAGTTCTGGGTCTGCTAGTTGCAAAGACTGTGGTTTTGAAAAGCACAGTATTTGGGCAGGAGCATACCATTCCTCCAGGTACAGACAGTCACGGCTTCCCTTGGCTAAGAAAGGGAAATCTGCTGGCCCCTTGTGCTTCCCAGGTGAGGCGACGCCCTGCCCTGCTTTGGCTTGCCCTCCATGGGCTGCACCCACTGTCCAGCTAGTCCCAATGAGATGGACCAGGTACCTCAGTTGGAAATGCAGAAATCACCCGTCTTCTATGTTGATCTTGCTGGGAGCTGCAGACCGGAGGTGTTCCTAGTTGGCTATCTTGGAAGCCTCTTTCCAGTTTAAATTTTCAATGTCATGCTAAATACACCACTAAAAGTGATGATTCTATAGCTAGGAAATTTCTTTGCTGTTGTGAGATAATGTTTGTCCTTCGTACTGTATATTTTCTTCTTTTTTTTTTTTTTAATTTTCACTGGAACTAAAAGTTCTGAATCATTGCTATACAGGAAGTATATATTTTGATCACAAATAAGTTTATGAGAAATGTTAACATGAAGTTTTTAATAATGAATCTCCTTTTGTAAATGAACAACTTATAGGATAAGGATTATGTTATTTGCTTGTTTCTAATCCTTCTGCACTATAATAAATTCGGGACCTTGTTCTTTTGATTTCTCCTTTTCCCCTTTCTTGCCATCCTCGAAGATGTTTGGAAGTTGCTGATTTGGACAATAATTCTGTGCAATAGATATTTCTAGTCTATTTAGGGATGGCAAACGGTTTTTTCTCCCCTGTCTTGGGACTTGACACGCTTATCTTTGACTCCAAGATTACTCCCTTCATCACACTTTGCCAGCTAACTCCTACTTCTTTGTGAGGGTTCATTGCGGTGGCACTTTACTTCCTCAGGAGAGTCTTCCCTGGCACTCTCTTGTGGAGTGAGGTGCCTCTTCAATGTTCTCTCTTGAATATTCCCTCACATCCCCTGAGTTTAGGCTGTTATAGACCACATCATACTTATGTGCTTGCTCTAGATTTCAAGATCCTTGAACTCAAGACTTTGGAGCATGCATTGACATGCCCAACACCTAACATACTACCAGGCATGTGCAAATCCTCAAATATTTACTGAGTGCATGTGGTGATGGATGAGGATAGTAGAAGAGTTCATTGATTGTCCACATATACCTGTAGTTTGTTGGGAAAAATAGGATTCCTGCATGTCTCGATGATGATTTTCACCATTTTCACCAGTGAATGGTATGAAAAGAATTGCTTACAGTCATTAGCGCACAGTTGGTTTGATGCCACAAATTCCTACCTAACTGCTTTACACAGAAAACTAGGTGAATGTGAAGCCATTTATCAGAAGCGTTTCTTCATTCACACACTTAATCTAGACCAAGCTTGTTTGCAGTGCCCCACCCTTATCTCTCTATCCAATTATTTTATTTCTGTAACATCCAGTCTTTCCACTAGCTGGCTATGCTCTACCTTCCCCCAAGCTACCAAGGTACTTGCCAATGTGATTTAGGCAAACCACTCATCTAGGCCTCATTTCCCTCATGTGAAAGGGAAGATGAGAGATTAAATGCCCCTAATATATTTATATATATAATTATTATATATATATTTAATTTTTAACAAATATGTATAACTTTTTTCTCCAGTGGTACTGTTATCTGAGCCATTGAGTTTGGTGACAAATTGGTTATGGGGGAAAGAGTGGATTGAAAATTGAATTTATGGTCCAATGTTGGGGAGCATAGTGATGTCCTTAGCTGAGAAGAATAGATAGAAATGAGAGGATGGATTCGAGGGGAGAATGTTGATTTTGTTTTTGAGTATTTGATTTTGAGCTGCCCTTTGGGAGGAAGTTGGGAATGCAAGCTAGAGTTACAGAGTTACAAATAAATGTGCAGACTTGAAAGTCCTTGTTATGAAGGAAATACCTGAATCTTTATATATAAGATCTGCAAGGAAAGAGTATAGAGTGAGGAGGGAGGAGGGATGGATAAAAACAGAAGTAGGCAGAAATCTAAGAGTCAGGAAGAGGAGCAGGATTTCTATTTAGGAATTCTACTTTTGACTTTTTGATAAGAAAGAAGAAGGTATATTGTAGCGTCGAATGCCACAGAGAAGCAGATAAGAAGTAGAAAAGTTATCAAAATAAAGTAATTTGGAGACCATTATGTGATCTTTATAATGGTATTTCTACAAACTGGTGGGTGTAGAATACTAACTTCAGGGAATTGAGAGTTGGAGCAGTTCACATTAGGCAACAGGATCAGGTGATGTTTCTAAGAAATTTGATGGTGAGGGGAAGAGAGAGAAATGCATATATGAAGAGGCAGTAAAGTTAGAAAAATATTTACTTCAAGGAAGGAAACCTTGTAATTTTTCAGGCCAAAGAAGAAGCTGTTAGTGAAAAATGAGTGGTAAAGCAAGAGAGAGAAGGTGTAATCTCTAGAGACAGACCCTAGAGAACAGGGAACCAAGAAAGCAGGTAAAGGATGTAACCTAAGAACAAAGGAGGGACACTCCTTCCTTGAGAAAAGAGGGAGAAAGGAAGAGAATGAATAAAACTGAAGAAGAATTACTGGGACAGAAAGGAAAGAATTATAGGAAATTCATGTTAAATGACATGATATCTTCAGAGAAGTAGTAAGTAAAGTCATCCACTCATAATAAAGAGGAAGAAAGTATGGGCTCTAGAACAGTGGTCCCAATCTTTTGGACACCAGGGATCAGTTTCATGGAAGACAATTTTTTCCACAGCTCATGGAGGGGGAGTAGGGCATGGTCAAGACAAAACTGTTCTACCTCAGATCATCAGGCATTAGATTCTCATAAGGAGCATCCAACCTAGATCCCTCGCAGGCTCAGTTCACAATAGAATTTGCACTCCTATGAGAATCTAATGCCACTGCTGATCTTACAGAAGGTGGAGCTCAGGCGGTAATGCTCACTCACCCACAGCTTACCTCCTGTTGTGTGGCCCAGTTCCTTACAGACTACGGACCAGTACCAGTCTGTGGCACAGGGGTTGGGGACCCCTACTCTAGAAGATAATGAAATAAATTTAGAAGGGAGACATGAGGAAATCGAATAGGTTGCCTATCATAATGAGCCAAAAAAATCAATAAACAGTACTAAATGTCTGGCTGAAGTTGGGGTGGTGACTTTGTAGTGGAGTTTTTCAACCTGATTTTAGACTTGCCCTATATAAGAACTAGACCAAAGCAAAGGGAGTTGGAACATAATGTGATAAGGAAGCAAAGGGTGTGGCTATTGATGATGACAGAATTATGGTCTGGAAGCAGAGGTTTGTGGCTAGGGACATGCCAATCCCTTCTCCAGATGTGCTGACTTAAGGAGAATAAAAAGGAAACATTGCCTCCTCTGATGAGCTTCAGTAGTGCCAGTGTTGTCTGGGAAAAGCCAGGTTTCCTCCAGACAACACGGGGCATGTGATTTGGGCATACAAGGACTGTTCTAAAAAAAAGTTTGAAGATGTAACTGGGGTTGTTCAGAAAAGATTGACTACCTCAAGAGGGAGCAGTGGAAGAGCCGGTAATAGTATTATAAGTGTATGTGTATGTGTGTGTAGAAAGGACAGGGAGAGGGAAAGAGGCAGAAAGACAAGGTGAAATAGGAAAGACAGAATTGCAATAGACTGTAAAAGAAGATAAACGTAGCAGAGAAGATATAAAGTTATTGATATTGATATATATCCAGTGATAGATGGGGGACATGGAGAGGAAGTGGACTGTTTTGTAACTGGTGTAGAATAAACCAACCCCAAGGTTTGTCACAGTGGACTCAGATGCAGCAAAGGCTTCATGCATTCAGGATGCCTATTGTTGATTGATAGCTACCTGATCCTAACAGTAGAAAGGACCACTGTCCAAGTTACTGGAATAAACTTTTTGTGATATATGAGTAAAGCATTCATGTCAGAATTTTCAGACATACCTACAGGAACAAAATAGGTCAAAAATAGTCAACTCTATAAGACTGGTATCCTTATGTTGATTCTTGGCCAGCTCTACTGTTTGCCACTACATGATATAATCAATGTAGGAATGAGAACGATACAATTAAACTATATACCCCTTCTCTCTGCTTTGAGGAAGGTTAGTTATAGAATGTCAGTACTGGAAATAATCTTACAATCATGTATTTGAACTCCTTCATTTTATAGATGAGGAATGTGAGGTACAGGCATGTGAAGGAATTCACACAAAGTAACAGCCTAGTCTCTTCCATTATATTTTTTTGGCTCAACTCCTTTTCTCTAAATTAAAAACTCTTCCTTATCTTGAATATGGTTCTTTCTGTGTTCATAGCCAATGTTTAGATGACATCAGTAACACCCCAGATCAGATCATGGAAACAGCTGACAGAGTGAAAAAGCCCAGAAATCTAAATGAAATTTAGAACTTTGAACATTTTTATTTGGCTTTGAGATTTTAAATTCCATATGAAAATATTGTTTTGATATGTATATGTGTGCACACTTGTTCTTTATTTTTAAAAGGGATTAAAATATCCAGGCCTGCAAAACTTTGCACCAGATGAGCCAGGAAAAATCTTCTTGATGGATCTGAATGAACAAAATCCAAGGGCACAAGCACTAGAAATCAGTGGTGGATTTGACAAAGAATTATTTAATCCACATGGGATCAGTATTTTCATCGACAAAGGTAAAGACTGTATGCTTAGGGATAAGGGGGAAATGAGGGAAATAGAAACCATTTATCTCCAGCCCCTCAATATTTATGTAACAGGAAGAGAGAGGATGGTATTTTACTCTACACATATGTTTTTGTAAAATGATAAATAGGTATAAAACATTGTAACCATTGCATTAAAGAAGGAACACTGGTATTTTTGGCCCTATGTGGTCTCCTCCTCTTTCTTCTATTCACTTGTCTTCTTGTTTGACTGTCACAACCTGTTTTAATAGCGTTCTCAGAAATCTGACATATAAACTAAAGACCCTTTAGTTTAGTTGTCACTAAAGACAACTGTGAGACATTAAAAAACATAACATAAAGGGAAAAAAAAAACAAATTAGACTCATCAAAGTTAAAAGCTTTTGTGCTTCAAAAGACACCATCAAGAAAGTGAAAAACAACCCAAAGAATGAGAGATAATATTTGTAAATCATATATTAGATGAGAGACTTGTATTCAGACAATATAAATAATTCTTAAAACTTAACAACAAAACACAAATAATATAATTTTAAAATGGACGAAGTATCTACCTAGATAGACATTTCTTCTAAGATACACAAAGGCCTGTAAGCACATGAAAGATGTTCATCATCCTTAGTCATTAGGAAAATACAGATCAAAACCAGAATGAGATACTATTTCAGACCACTAGGATGGTGATAATTAAAAAGACAGACAATAACAAATGTTGGCAAGGATGTAGAAAAATTGGAACCCTCTTACTTTGCCAGTGGGATTGTGAAATAATGTAACCACTTTGGGAAGCAGTTTTGCATTTTCTCAACATGTTAAACATAGAGTTACCATACAATCCAGCAACTCTGCACCTTGGTGCATGCTCAAGAGAATTGAAAACATATCCGTGCAAAACCTGTACACAAATGTTCATAGCAGCATTACTCCTAATACAAAAGGTGGAAATAACCCAAATGTCTATCAACTGATGAATTCATAAATAATATGTGATAGGCATTTATAAAATAGAACACTATTTGGCAATAAAAAGAAATGAACTACTCATGCATTGCTATAATATGGATGAAGCTTGTAAATATAATGCCAACTGAAAGAATTTAGTCACTAAAAGCCACATATTATGTAATTCCATTTATATGAAGTGTCCAGAATAGGTGAATTCGCAGACAGAAAAATTGTTGGCAGGAGCCAGGGGAGTGGGGAAGGAGGAATGACAGCTAATGAGTAGGTGATTTCTTTTTGGGTGATGAAAATGTTCTGAAACTAGATAGTGGTTATGGTTGCACAACCCTGTGAATATACTAAAACACACTGAAGTTTACATTTTAAAAGTCTGAATTCAATGGTGTGTGAATTATATCTCAAAAATATATTATAAAAAACATAACAGTTATTAACATACCATATATGCTTTAAAAACAACAGTTTCCAATATTATTTTTGACTTCTTCACAGTTCATAATTTCAAACATCTAATTTTAAAATATTTGTGGGTCTATACAGCATGAAGAAAAGTAAGAACAGGGAAACCTCACTAACAGTGACCACATGAAAGGAGGGCCAAACTGAAATGCTAGAATTCCATGAAATCTTATATACACTTTTTATTTGCTTAGCAAGCTCTGCTTTAAAAGATAATTGAATCTAACAGTTTTTTGCTGGTTTATAATATACAAACTATTTTCGTTTATAATGGTGTCTTTACTTCCCAAAATAAAATCCTGAGCCCAACCGTGACACTTCCTCTCCCTGGCCCTTTTGATCAACTCATTATAATGTTTTGTTTGATGTATCTCTCCAATATCTCTCCAGTCTGAAATATCTGTCCACCTCTCCCCATCCTCACTGCCACCAGCAGTCCAAGGGCCCAGGATGTCTTCCCTGATTCTGCATGGGCCCCCAACTGTACCTTCCTTCTCATACCACTTCAATTCATTGTCATAGTAAGGATTGCTTTTTATGCAAATCTGATTGTGTCCCTCCTTTCATCAAATTTTCCATGTTATTCCATCACTCTGAGGATAAACCCCAAATCTCCAGAATGGCCTCTGTTCCTGGGTGCTTCCCCTGTACATTCTGGCATCTGTATGCTCTCCAGTTTCACTGGAGACCATTCTCCCCCAGACTCTCTGGACCAGCCACACTGGATTTCTTTTCATTCGATGAAGTGTTCATGCCTCGGGATCTTTACATCTGCTGTTCCCTCTGCCTGGAATGTCCTTGTGCCACTTCTGGCTCACTCTTTGTCATCACTGAAGCCTCAGCTTAAATGTCATCTTCTCAGGGAAGCCTTCCCACCATCTTGTTCCAGGTTCTGTACCTTTCTATATTTCTTCTCAATGTACCTCTTTTTAAAAATCATTCATTACAGTGGTAACTAACTTTTTTTATTTTTTGAGATGAAGCTTTGCTTGTCACCCAAGCTGGAGTGCAGTGGCACAATCTCAGCTCACCGCAACCTCCGCCTCCCGGGTTCAAGCAATTCTCCTGCCTCAGCCTCCCAAGTAGCTGGGATTATAGGCATGTGCCACCGTGCCGGCTAATTTTTTGTATTTTTAGTAGAGGCAGGGTTTCACCATGTTGGCCAGGCTAGTCTCAAACTCCTGACCTCAGGGGATCCACCTGCCTTGGCCTCCCAAAGTGTTAGGATTACAGGCGTGAGCCACCACTTCCAGCCTACAGAGGTAACTTTTTTTTTTTTTTAGTGTTAAAGGATACCAATTTTCTTTCCCTCTCCTGCTCTTGCTCTATAGCAAGTTCCTAAACTTAACTGTTACTCTTTAAATGAATGACACTCTATGAAGAACATGTCTCCCAACTGTAGTATTCTTTGTTTTAATTTATTTAATAATTTTTCCTCCTTGTTTTCCTCTCTCAAATATAATCACCATAAAGGCATATGTGATTTGTCCATTGCTGGATTCTGAGAGTCTAGAACGTATCTGATGCACAGTAGGTACTCTCTGAACACATATTAGATGAATAAATAAATGAACCCTATAGGACAGGCAGAGCACATAGTAATATTCAACTTTATAGATGGATACAATGAAGTTTAGAGGAATACAGTGAAGTGTGACTTCACTTCTGCAGTTAGTAAATGGCTGGTCCAGAACTCAGACAGAAGAGGTCTCACTTCTAATCCTTTGTCTTACTAAGGTGAGATTAGGACTCTATTTAAATAATTTTAAAACCACAACTGTTTTGCCTCTCACTGTATAAGACATAAGATTCTTCATTGGAGATGATATAATAAGTGATTAGATTTACCTGAAACTATTTCATTGCATGGGGTAGTATTAGAGGTAGAGGTAGAGGTGGATTTGGGGCTTTTTTTCTTTTTTTGTTGCTGTTTTTTTTTTTTTTTTTTTTTTTTTTTGTTTTTTTTTTTTTTTGAGATGGGACATGTTTACACAATAACATTCAGTCATATAATCAGGCTTCCATAAGTTGAGTATATTATGATTCACAGCTTATCTTATTTGTTTGTCATCTTCCTTAATTATGTGTTTAATTCATAAGGCCAAAATATTACACATAGAAATAGAGATGGAATGAGGAGATGGAGAAGAAAAGTATTCTCACTAAGTATATCTTATTTGGAAAGAGGGATTCAGTAGATGCACTAGAAGAAATGAAAGCAGGGCAGCACATGTGATTGTTCACTATTGTGTCTAGCAAAAGACTGAAGGTCCGTGTTGGGGCTGAAATCCAACCCATGTTCTGTTTGCCAAGCCCTGAGCCTTGGAACAGAGCTGGATCAGACCAGAAGGAAGATTTCATCTGTGAGCAAGCACCTTTCCTTAATGTGCATCAAAGTGCCCAGTGTGTTTCAGAGGTCCTGGTTATGAATTTTGCATCTCAGGGTTTGGGCTTGTTCCATCACGTGCTTAAAAAATCCATCTGGGAAAGGAATAGGGAAGATGAATACAGATCAAGTCCTACAGTGGGAAGATGGGGCCAGACCCTTTAAAACTCCAGAGCTCGTCAAACCTAGAACTCCTGATAAGTCAGAAGACAGCACTCTCAGAGGCCAAATTACTACCCTCAATCCTGTTCACAGCAGTTCACATTCCAGTTGAAATGGGTAGGTGACATTTCTGAGGTGGGTACTACCTGGAATTAGTTTGTTTTATCTTGCATTTATATTTACATGCCATGTCCATTGGGCTCACTGAATATTGTTATGTTGGCTTGTGTCAGAAATTCATTGTCTAGCTGGGAAATGTTGCTTATTTTAAGGTATTTACACTGCCCTGACATTTACTGAGCTTCTGTTGCAATGCAGATAATTATTGCACACACACAACATCTCAGCAAAGTTTTGTTTGCTTGCACTCACTTCTCTTGCTGAAGGGCCGTCTGGGGAACCACATTCCTGTTTATGCATCATTATAGTTCTGTAGGCTCCTGTTAGGCAGGATATGCATATAAGGGTGAAGTGACTATGGCAAAACGTCTTGGCTCTGCCACTTTGTGGTGATGACATTGCTGATGGGTCATTCGCCTCCTGAGCTTCAATTTCCTCAATTAAATCTGGATTCTGGTATTTGTCTGACTTACCTATCAGATAGACTGTGAGAGTCAAATGCAAGATGTATGAAGAAAACTTTTGGAAGTGACCAAGTTTTAAAACAAGTCTAATATTAGTTGTGATAGAGGTAACTTACTTGGAAATTATGCCTTTTTTCCATATAGACCATACAGTGTATCTTTATGTTGTGAATCATCCCCACATGAAGTCCACTGTGGAGATATTTAAATTTGAGGAACAACAACGTTCTCTGGTATACCTGAAAACTATAAAACATGAACTTCTCAAAAGGTATGGAATGAAAGTATTGTGCAGTTCTATTTATTTTGCACCTCTGCTGTGTGCTTTGTTTTCTTTGGTTCAGCAGGCTTTCTTAAACTTTTGTTTTGAAATTGTTTTAGATTTTTTTCTAAAGCTTTCTAATGATTCCCATGGTGACTCTTCCCAGCACCTCACTAGAAATTGCCATGTTAGGTATTGAATATGCCTTTATTTTCCAGCATTTTGAAAGCATTTTAATCCTATAAAGGTGCTCAATTAGATTCCCAGCTCTAATTCCATCCCCTTTACCACAGCAACTCAATACCTACTATCGGTCTCTGTTTAAACACCTACACCCTTTTTTGGTTGTCCTGGTAGGCTGTGTTGTGTGAGCCTCACCCACCGGGTGTTATAACCAACCTCCAGAGGAGCCACTTCTTTGTTTAATTACAGCTTTAAAGTAGTCTTTTTTAAAAGCCCGTGGGCACTTATAAAAATTACATTTGTTAAGCATCGACTATGTGCCAGGCACTATGCCAAAATACTTAATTTAACTTAATTCTCACAAAGCCTTTAATAATAGGCATGGGTAAACTAAGACTTAGAGAAGGTTTGGGTTAGGTAACTTGCCCAAGTTACACAGTTTGTAAGTGGCAGAAACAGGGTATAAGCCTATATCCATCTGAACTCAAAGCTGAGCTCTCAGTTGCAATGAACATCTTTCTTACTGCATTCATTAAAATAACAGGCTTTTCAGTGGAGAGGCTGCCTGTTTAAAGGCTGCAGCAAACAATAAAGAATTCATCTTTTACCAAATGGGCTTAACACTAAAAAAACTGACTCCAAAACAGTAAACTGTTTCATGGGATGGAAGAATAGGAAAAGAAAAGAAAGTTTATCTTCTCTCCTTTGCTCTCTTTCTCAACATCATGTATTAATTTCTCCCCGTAGAATATGGGGGAAACAAATGCAGAGGGTAGAAGTAAGAGAGGTTGAAGTTATTGAACTCTGCTCCTAATGCACTGTGCGGGGTTCTGAGGCCATAGTGGAGAACAGGACTTCCACAGGGTTGCTGGGAAACTGTGTCAAGTCACTTAATTGGTGCCTCAATTTATTGAGCAAAATGGGGATTCTCATTTGCCTGACTTACATAACTGGTGGATTGTGAGGATCAACTGCATTAGCACAGGATCTCACAGGAACAGTCTCCCAGAAAGTGCAGCCTGAGGGCACACCTGATATGTGGCCGCTTCATTAGGGAGTACAATCCCAGAAAGCAGACTTAAGAAACCAGTGTGAGGCAAGGAAGGGAGAATGTTACGGGTTGAATTTTGTGTCCTCCTGCCCTCCCTGCTCCGCTCCTCCCCCCACCCCCTGCCAAAAAATATGTTAAAATCCCAACCACCACTTCCTCAGAAGGTGACACTATTTGGAAATGGAGTCATTGCAGATGTAATTAGTAAAGATAAAATCATGCTGAAATAGAGTACCCTTAATGCAGTAGAACTGGTGTCCTTGCAAGAAGACAGGCAAATATACAGGGAGAATGTCATATGAAGATGGATACTGACATTGGAGTGATATATCTACAAGCCAAGGAATGCCTGGGACTACTGGAATGTCTTGCTGGAAGAGGCAAGGAAGGATCCTTCCCTAGAACTTTCAGAGAGAACATGGCCCTACCAACAACGTGGTTTTGGATTTCTAGCCTCCAAAACTGTGAGGCAATACATTTCTGGTGTTTAAGCCACTGAGTTTGTGGTTCTTTGCTGTGCTAGCCCTAGGAAACACACAGTGAGGGAGGTACAGCAAAGGCGTCATTAAGCCAACCACTGCTAAGTGCAACTGACTGCTTGAAATCATGGGCTTATCCTCCAGTAATCAACGCAGGCTGCATCTCAGGACAATCTAGTCAAGGAGAAAAAGGGAGAAGGGTTTATCCACTGGCCCCATCTCCTGTTAGTCAAAGGTTTGCCTCAAGAGGCCTTCATTCTTCCACATTCTTGGTGGTTATGCACGTGCAAGTCTGGTTTTGTGGTATCCTATGACTCGATGTCAACATGAAGTCTGGAAGTGGGAGGCAAGAAGCCCACAGCAGGCATGAGCTGAGACACTGCTAGGCTGCCCCTGTGGGAAGTATGTCAGACCTGTGCAGAACTGGTTGAAATAACAGCAGCTGGAACAAGGCAGGTGAGGCTATGAGGATCTAAAGAGGAGCCTGAGGGTACGTACACTGGCACAGGCATTGATAAGCATTTACAAGGGGGCAGAACAGAGAGCGACAGAAACAAATTGTGAGGCACTTTAACCTAATTTATGGTGTCAGGCAATACTTTTTGGAGTAAGGAATGCTTAAGCTGAGATACAAAACGTGAGTAGCCCGGTGACCTTGGGAAAGTCATTATATATCAAAACCTCAAAGTGTTTCCTGATTCACCCAAATTTTCCTCCCTAAAATTTAATCTAAAAATGTTTAAGCATTATTTTTTCAAGTCACTTTTTTCTTTTCAAAAATAAAAATGACTTTATTGTTCTTACTGATTGTAAGAACAAGACTTGCTCCATTTAAAAATGTCAATGATATTGAAGAACGTAAGAAAGAATATCACTCATAATTCCATCTACTCAGAGAAAATATAAAGGTCCAGATGAACTGAGTTATGCTCTGATAACAGGACAGCAAAACCCTAACATCTTGATGGCTCAAAACTGCCAAGGTTTGTTTTGTTTGCTCATACATGCTATGTATCCAGTGTAGGTCATTTAGGAACTCAGTTTCATATTATCCTCATTCAGGGCCCTAGAGGACCACAGTCTCTATCATTACTGTGGGAACATGGGGGAAACATGGTGAAGCAAGCACTGGTTCTTAAAATCTTCCATCCACAAGCCACTCACCTCATTTCATTTCATTTCATTGGCCAAAGCAAGTCACATGGCTGTGCCTAACTGCAAGGGGATGGGGAAGTGTAATTCCTGAAGGAGGATAACCATAGCTATCAGTGAACTGCACTACAGCTGTCACAGATAACCATGATCAACATGTACAAGCCAACAGATTTTGGAGTTTGAGATTTACTTGTGAATTTATTTCTTTTCACTGACTTCTGTGAAAGGGAAGAGTGAGAAAATAACAAATCGCTAAAGAAAACCCATGAGGGCAATGCAGAATCATGACTTTCTGTGCAATTCCTTAATCCATACATGAATTCCTTAATTCATGTATCCTTTTTCAAACTGATGAACATATTGGCCTATGTAGAGATGAGTGATCTTGACAAGGATAAAGGATATTTAAATAACTCATGAGTCTCTTTTTCTACCTGTCTTTCACTTTAGTGTGAATGACATTGTGGTTCTTGGACCAGAACAGTTCTATGCCACCAGAGACCACTATTTTACCAACTCCTTCCTGTCATTATTTGAGATGATCTTGGATCTTCGCTGGACTTACGTTCTTTTCTACAGCCCAAGAGAGGTTAAAGTGGTGGCCAAAGGATTTTGTAGTGCCAATGGGATCACAGTCTCAGCAGACCAGAAGTAAGCTCTTGTATATATTTTTCTATCCTTTGCCCTTGACATTTTGGTGGACTCCTTTCCTTACGAGGTAGTTACTTCCTTACTTAGGCTTACATAGTGAATATATGTATGGAGGGATCAGTTGTGGCCAGGATTTGCACTAAATCTGTGATCCTAAGCAATCCATTTGTTTCCTTGGACTTCAGGTTCTTCCTAGTTAAAGGAGGGACGTGGACTTAAGCATAAAAGGACTTCATTCTAAATTTTTACATAACTCTTGAAACACACTTTCCTAACCCACTGAAAAGGAAGATAAATGAGCAATACTTCTGCCCCTTATGAGACTGGAAAGTATTTGACCACTTATGCTAAGTTCAGTTACACAAAAGCTCTTAGGAGAGAGGGAAGGCTACCTTAGATTGGGCATAGGGATTGTAGAAGTTTCAGACTTACTGACTTACAACAGCAGATTATTCAATGAGAAAACACTATTTTAAACAGCATGAAATTTTATGAGAAAACACTTTTTAAAAGTGTT
Source organism: Rhinopithecus roxellana (assembly GCF_007565055.1). Classification (NCBI taxonomy): domain Eukaryota; kingdom Metazoa; phylum Chordata; class Mammalia; order Primates; family Cercopithecidae; genus Rhinopithecus; species Rhinopithecus roxellana. The sequence continues at coordinate 125,224,288 of NC_044554.1, read as the reverse complement.
TAAAAATTGAAGGTTTTTTTAAATACAGAGAAGTACCTTGAATATTAGCATGTATATTTGAGATAATGAACAGAGATGATCCCTGTAGAAAACACCTCTCAGTGTCCTTCCTCTTGTAAAATACTGTGATTGAATTTTATGGTCATTTGATACTTCTTTTCAAGCACTAGTATTTAGAAGTATATATACTTTTGGCCTTATAACAGATCCACTTACTTTCATTCAATTTAAGGAAAAAGTTGTGACTTTGAAGTAATAACATTGAGCCTATATATGTAATGTAGAAACACCATTTTCATTATGGTCTTAACTCATATTCAAAGCCTGTTTAAAGCACTTCAAGAATATTAAAAATACTACTCCATTATCTTATTTTACTGTGGTTTAGAAAAGGATTGCAGTTGTACTTTGAAGGAGTATGAATTTTTATACCTCTTCTCCAAAATAAAAGTGAATGTTGTTTCTCATTACCACTTGCTTAAGTGTAAATGTCATTTACTTCAAAGGTATGTCTATGTAGCTGATGTGGCAGCTAAGAACATTCACGTAATGGAAAAACATGATAACTGGGATTTAACTCAACTGAAGGTAAGAGTACCCTGTCTGGCCCACACAATCTGACTTCTTACCTTAGGCCCATACTTGACCCAGGAATGTGCCCCTTGAATGAGGAAAACATGGCTGTTTGAGAGCAATGCCAGTGAGATTATGCATGCGTTTCTAAAATACAGAAGCAAAGCCCCCTAAAAATACCAATTTTCGGTGCCAGAAGGAGCTGTAGGGGTTGTGGGGATGAATAGGGAAGAAAGCAGAGAATCATTGAGACAATGTCTTCACTACTCCCTCTTTGTTGTAAGGTGATACAGTTGGGCACCTTAGTAGATAACCTGACTGTCGATCCTGCCACCGGAGACATTTTGGCAGGATGCCATCCTAATCTTAAGAAGCTGCTGAACTATAACCCTGAGGACCCTCCAGGATCAGAAGTAAGTTCCTATGCCTCTCTGAGCTCACAGGCAAAGCTGCAAGAACAAATTTGTTGGGGTGACTAGAATTTAAGCCGGTTGTTTGTGGTGTTATAGAACTAAAGAAATTCTACATATGAGAAAATTAAAGCTTTTGACAGGTAGGGAGATAAGGTTCGTTAACTCTTTTAGACCACCATTAACTCTTCAATAACTCTTGCTATTGGGAATAATGGAAAAACATAAGCTCAATTATTCATATTGACCCAGACTGCCATATCATATTTCCAATCAGGAGATAGTCTCTGAGCAGATCTTGCAGTTAGACAAAGAGAGAGTTATATATGGTACCATCTTCTTTCATACTGTTCAACATGATGCTCAGATAAAAGGATTTAAATAACTGTCATCTCAAAATAAAATGAGTTTTTGCCTGCAAGTTCTAACTTATATGATGGTGTTGAAAATTGTCTTATTTTCAAGATATCATTTGTGTTATTTTAAAATATCTCTTCTAAAACAATAGCATAATCCATTGAATTTTCTACATTAAAAACAACATTATAAGATAGTACATTTTCTATGGCATTAAGGTTAACAATTTAAAAAATTTTAATGGATTTATATATAGCTATAAATTCTAGGCACACATACTCAGAAATTTATTCACAAAAATTTATTGAGTACCTATATTGTGTCACACATTGTTCTTATGCTTAGGATATATCAGAAAAAATGTACAGAGATCCCTGATCTTAAGAAAGGGGGACAAGCAATGAACAATAAGCATAAGAAATAAGTAAATTACATAGTAACTTTGAAGATGGCAAATTCTATGGGAAAAAAGGCTCAGCAGAGTAAAGGGGATCAGGATTACTATATTCAGGAGGATGGGCAAGTCCTACTACTAAAGTTAGAGATCAGGGTAGGCCTCGTTGAGAAAGTACAGTTTGAAAAAAATTAAAATGTGTGAATCCATATTTGGGGATTTGGGAAAATGAAATTGAAATTCAAACCCGGTAATTGGCCTAGTGGGTAAATTAGGACATACAGTTATTTCTACTTCCAATATTGCTGTTTTTCAGTTAAAAATATGATTTTTTCTTTTTTTATTAATGTATTAGTCACAGCTTCTTAAAAAGAACACAAGAAATGTAAAAAGAAACAAAAGTCCAGCCTAAGCCTAGAACCAGAATTGTTACCCTAAACTAGGAAGCAATCCTTGCCTCAGATATATACCCCTAAGAGTGATAGACAAAACTTTCCTTCAAAAGCTCGAACACAATGTCTGCCTTAAGGAAATGAAATATGATACATAGGATTATTGGAAAATTGTTTAGAATCTTTTTCATATCTCTATTTTCAAGTTGAATTATTTTTAAAATTTTAGATAAGACTTTTTTGTCACAATTATGACACCCTTTACTTTCGGTTGAATCTTATGTTTTCTACATGAAATCAAAGCTTAAGTATTTTTGTGTAACAAACCTGAGATGAAGGATCTCCCTTAAGACAAAAAAAAAAAGAACAAACTCAATTCTAATAAGAGATATCAATATAGACTCATAACTCATAAATTTCTAATTGTTTTCCTTTAATTCCTGTCGTATTTTGTTTAAGTGAACTTCATCCAGGCTATTTAGAAGCCTGAGTGCTTAAATATATACTGATTAGCAAAGTTAAGTGTATTAATCCTGGGATCAATAACAGTACTAGGCAGTGATGTGTCAGATGGAATTCCAAAGTAGTATCCATTATTTATGCTTTCTAGCCACTTTGCAGATGTGAAGGGGCTCCAGTTGTGATGACTGCCATCCCATCAGGTTGGGTTGGCTGGATAACTGGTTGTTTCTTCATTATTTTGTCTTGTTTCTCTCCTCATACTGTAATCTCAAAGGTAAGATTCTTCCCACAGAGGGAGGACCACTATCCACTTGAGAACTAAATAAAACCATCCACTGGGTCTTACCTCCTTCTGTAAGGGATGCCTGCACTATAAATATTGTGTAAGTCATCCCTGAGGAATTTGGCTAATGTCAGAAAGCCAGTTCACTTTGGTGCATAGATATCCTTATGACATTAGTACTTTCATCAGAAGAAGAACAAGTTATTGAAGATACACAGATTTTAGCTTCTGATTTCTGAAAAATAGATTCATGCTGCAGTGTTTGGGAAGGACAACATCATGAAACAGCTGTTTACTCACATAATATACTAATAAGCGATCTTTTCTTGACAGGTACTTTGCATCCAGAATGTTTTGTCTGAGAAGCCTAGGGTGAGCACCGTGTATGCCAACAATGGCTCTGTGCTTCAGGGCACCTCTGTGGCTTCCGTGTACCGTGGGAAAATTCTCATAGGCACCGTATTTCACAAAACTCTGTATTGTGAGCTCTAGACTCTAGATGGTAAAAAAAAAAAAAAAAAGTCTACATATTTGGTAAAAGTAAACTGATAATTGTATAAGTGGAACTGTAAGTAAATAGCAAACAACAACCAGTGAGTGTGGCTTTTCTTATGGACAGAAGTAAAGGAGCAGACAGAGATTCCATGATAGCCATCAAATTGCAAGTCAGGTTAATGACAGTCCAACAAGAAGCCAAACTTTACAGCTCTTTGTTAGCAGCCCCAATATTCTTTCTACAATAAAACATGTGGACGATAACACATATTTACATAATATTTACATGATATTAGGTATTATAAGTTATCTAGATATTACCTACATAGGCGAATGTACATAGGTTATATGCAAATACTATGCCATTTTATATTAGGGACTTGAGCATTCATGGATGTTGGTATCCATCAGAGTCCTGGAATCAATCCTCCATGGTTATTGAGGGACAACTGTTTTGCTAACCTACTGGGCTCTGAATCTTAGATGAAGCTTTAAGGCAGTTGTCTTTGACTGCTTTTAGCTTGCTCTTCTGGTTAATTCAATAAACGCTTATTAAGCAATCTCCAGTAAATTTGGCCCTAAGGAATCTGAAATGAGTAGAATGGTTCTGGCCTAATGTCCTATCGTAAAGACCAACCTTAAACTTAGTTTGACGAGAATGAATAGGAGTGTCCTTTTTTGGTCCAAAACCGGTACAACCTTTAGCAAACAAACCATTAATGAAAGTAAGAGCACCCAAGCACCTCCTTTCCCTGTTTGTGACTTTTATTCGGGAGTGGTTTGTTGATGCTTTTTCTCTTTTGGGGATAGAGATTTGGGGAGACCAGTTTATATCCTTACATTGCTCAGTTATATGTAGGTTTGCTGAAAAGTTTTGCAGGGTAAAATTCTCCCTTGTTCCCCTTGTAACCCATTGTGATTTTGACTATAAGACTTTATACTTTTCATTGCTTCAAAGAGGAATAAACATTCAGCAGAATGCTATAGTCAATTATCAGATTTGAAATTTCAAAAGCCTAGCTATCAAGAGAACACAGAAAAAAAAATAAAGACATAATTTAAGAAAATAAGTAGAGTCAGTTTTGAAGAATATAATAGTCTTTGTTTTAGTCCCTAACCCTCATATTTACTATATTAGATAATGTTTACCAGACTAGGGGAGAATAAAGAGAGATAGGAAAAGACAAAGATAATTTAGATGCTGGTGAGTTCCTGAGAATTGATCCTGCTCTGCCTTCTCCTCAGGCCAAGTTAGAAAGGCTGGGGGATAAAACCCCTCAGGAAATTTGGGTGATCTGATTGCTGAGGGACTAATGTGTCCTTTCCCTGGGAGGGCCTGGGAAAGTCACAAAGCCCTAGGGATTCTCTGTGCTCAGCCTGATGAAAAAACAGAGAAGAAATGCTACTGTGATTTACTGGGGATGGCATCACACCTGCACTTGAACTTGGCACAGAAGCAAATTCCCATGTGCCCAGAGGGGAATGGGGGTTAGCAGAGAAAGAACTGATAGACTTAAAAAGGTCTCGCTGTCAGGAAAAAGAAAATAAGTAGTCATTTGATTCAAATGAAGACTGAAGTTTAGACGGTGACATCAAAGACCAGCTGTCTCCCATGATGCTTTAGCTCTCCCTCCTGGATTTTAGACAAAACTCCCGGGATTAGGAGGGGGCTTTGGAATTGCTTTATATATTGATTTGTGCTTCCAAACAATGTGCGGGGACTCAAAAATAAAATTACATGAGGCTTTGGAAAAAAATAAGTTCTGATACACTTTATGGTTTTAGCTTTTTCAGAATTGGAACAGGATAGAGTGGAAAGGACTTAAAGTCTTTTGCTAATGGACATGTGATTACTATCTTTTATTGCTTGTTCTGTGGCTAAGACCAATGGGTTATTAAGTTGGCCCTCTCCTGGAAATGCCAGTGGAAGATCCAGCATAATCTCTTTTACATTTCACCCCTGCTCTTGCTCCAAGTAGGTCACTCTCAACCTTCAGCTACTGGGATCCCCTCAGTCAGTGTGTCCTCTCTTTGGAGGAGGTCCTGGCAAGATGGTTGAAGCTTGGATTCCTCCTGGAGTAGGCAATTTACCCATTCTTTCCAAAGGATAGGGTTGCTGATTGTCCCACAATCATCCTTTCTTTGCCTTGTCATCTCCCTTCAATAAGTTTTTTCTCCCCTTCATAGGGAGGCACAGGTTTACCAACAGGCCTGCAGCCTAGACAGTTATCTCAACCAACTTTCCCTTTGTGTAAGCACTCCCAATCTTTATGTGATTATGGTGAGCCTCTTCCTTCACTTGGCTTGGGAAGGAGAAGAATCACTCCTCACAATAAATACTCTATTTTGATAATTAATTCTCTTCTCTTCCCCAGTCTTTCTGCTTAATTGTCAGAGACATGAATTGGGAATACAAGGGTGAGGGTTAGGGGTAGGTGAACTCTTCTAGGAGCCACAAACAAGCTTTGGTTGTGATATTTGACTTCAAATATTTTCAGCTATTTTTAGAATGTGGGGTACTTGGCGCTTTGTTGTTTTTATCTTTGAGCCCTTCGATGCTGATTCTATAATCACAGAAAAATTCTCATTCTATATTCCTTTGGCATCAAACAGGTTTTAGTTTCAGGTAGCAGAAACCACTCTATCTAGTTTTTGGGGAAAGTGATCAAATGCAGGAACTAATGCTTCACAAAATGCTGGGGTATTTCCTTTGGGTTTGGAAATAAGACAAAGAGTCTCTATTTTACCATGACTGTTGTTTAACATAGGATTGGAAGTCCTGACCAATGCTATAAGATAAGAAAAAGAAATAGGCTCTGCACAACGGCTGACACTTGTAATCCCAGCACTTTGGGAGGCTAAGGAGGGCAGATTGCTTAAGTCTAGGAGTTCCACACCAGTCTGGGCAATGTGGCAAAATCACATCTCTACTAAAAATACAAAAAATTAACCAGCATGGTGGCACATTCTTGTAGTCCCAACTACTTGGGAGACTGAGGTGGGAGGATCACTTGATCCCAGAAGGTCAAGGCTACAGTGAGCTGTGATCACTCCACTGCACTCTAGTCTGGGCAACAGAGAGAGACCCTGTCTCAAAAAACAAAAGAAAAAGAAGTAAGAACTGTAAGAATTGTAAGGAAAGAAATAGAACTATTATTGTTTGTAGATTACATAATCACCTACTTGAAAGTAAAACAATAGAACCAAGAGATGTACCATTAGGATACTCAACAGTGTTGCCTGATACAAGCTAAATAGTAATATTTAATAGCAATGAAAACTATGAATTTGAATCAAAGAGAAGATAGCACTCCCAATAGCAAGAAAATCTATACAGCATTTAATAAAGAAATACGTTAACCAAGAGTACACAAGACCTCTATGGAGAAAATGTTCAAACTCTAATAAAAGACCTAGCAAATATTTTGAATATATGAATATGTATTCTAGGCTCCTGGATAAGGTAAACTTATAAGGATATAAATTCTCTCCAAATTAATCAATAAATTCAAAGTCTAGTAGAACTTTTAAAAATAAATGACATAAACTTTTTTATATCTTAAAGGGACATCTTTGATTTATGGCAATACAGTAGGCTAAATAATTTAGAACAAAACAGCCTAATATAAACAACAAAAGATAATAGATAAAATATTTTTGAAAGCATCAAATATCTCACAAGATAATATGGAATCAGCAAATCATAATTTAAAGGAAACCAGAAATCCAGAAAGGTAAGCCAGATGAATTTACTCTTGTCCTGAGGGCATCTTAACTGATTGATCTTGTGCTTTGGGTATTAATGTCTCAGAGCGCAAGGGGAACAGAAGCCAAATCCCAATTCATCCTAAAGTGAGGAGTCTAATAAGGGACCAATGCCTATAAAACCAAAACCCTCTGACCCCAAAGGGCTCAATATTCATCTAAGATTGAAATAAATATAAATCCGTTCAATATTTCCAATCCCAGAAACCTAAAATGAAAATTGTCTTGGGACTGAGAAAAGTAGAAGAAATAAAATTAATATTGCTGATTAATTTAATATTGCTGAAATAAATTCAGGATTGTTGATGATATCCATCTGCTTATCATCACTCAGATTTTGAGTCAAATTCTCACTGAATGGAAAAAAAAAACTCAAGCTGTAAATTTAGTATAAAGTCATACCATATTTATAGTATATTTACTCACCTGGCAGAAACAAACACATATCCTCTCTGGATTTTATCCTAGATCTTAAGAAACCTAACAAATAATTATCTAAGCAATGAGCAACAAATCACAGTAAATAAATAAATAAATAAGTAACCAAAGAAACAGAGCAGGAGAAACAAAAGCCAGCAGAAACAAGTGATGGCAGAAACAGACTTGCAGAGACCCCCAAATACAGAAATGATCAAATAGAGGCTCAATAACTATACTTACAGAGTTTAAAGAAATAAAAGACAATTTTAAACCCAGGATACAGTAAATTGTATTAAAAAAATTGCAGCAGATTTGAAAAATATAAAATTGAACTTTTAGAAATGAAAATCTAGTAATTGAAATTTAAAACTTAATGAGTAGCCAGGAAACATTTTATTATTGAGGTACAGCAGCTTAAAAATTGTTCAAATATACATTTGTAAAGGGTCTCACAATCTGAGGGAAACATTTTCCACTTTCTAATTTCAAAGCACACCAAAAGTGTTACTCCATTGGAAAGGCTATGAGGATGACTTCTAATCTTCAGGACTCAAATGCCTTGGGGATAGTTACTAAAAGCCTTTTTTTTTTTTTTTTTTTTTTTTTTTTGAGACAGGATTTCTCTCTGTCACCCAGGCTGGAGTGCAATGGCGTGATCATGGCTCACTGCAGCCTTGACCTCCTGGGCTTAAGCAATCCCCGCACCTGAGTAGCTGGGACTGCAGGCATGCACCACCACACCCAACTTATATATATGATGCTTTCAAATATCTCAGCTTATATATATATATAAAATATATATATTTTTTAATAGATAGGGTTTCCCCACATTGCCCAGGCTGGTCTCAAATCCCTGGGCTCAAGCAATCTACTTGCCTCAGCCTCCGAAAGTGCTGGGATTACAGGCATGAGCCACTGCACCTGGCCCCACACAAAGCCTCTAAATACACCCTCTAAAGGTGGATGACTAGTGAGGCCATGTAGGTTGCAAATAAAGACAGGCTAAAACATGCCCAGGCTCAAATAAAGTCATGGATTATGTGATGCATTTGGCTAATTATTGGCAAGGGACCTGAATTCATTCTTAAGTTTTTGAGTTCAGTTTTTAGGAAACAGTTTGGGGTTGTGTCAAGGACACTAGGAACCAAAAGAAAAAAAGAAAAGAAAAGAAAATGAGAGAGAGAAACAAAAACCTTTAATGGATGGATTTAACAGGAAATGAAGCAGATCTGAAGAGATAATTAGTGAAATGAAAAACAGTTCATGGGAGATTATACTCAGTGTAACACAGAGAAACTGAGAGATGGAAACTCTAAAAAAGACATGGAGGCCAAAAGTGAGAAGATCTAGTGTAGGATAAATTGGATCCCCAGAAGGAAAGGAAAAAAATAAAAGAGGAGGGTAGAGAAAATATTTTAATCATACTGAGACTTAGTAATGCATACCTAGCCATATGTTGGTGAAATTGCAGAATATCAAACTCAAAGACCTTAAAAGGAGTCAAGGGTGGGAAGAACTATACTGTTATCAATCAAAATAGATTTTGAGAGTAAAAGTTTTATCATGGATAGAAGGGACCACCCAGAAGATATAGTGATTTTCTTTTTATGTTTATTATTTATTTATTTATTTATTTTGAGATGGAGTCTCACTCTGTCGCCCAGGCTGGAATGCAATGGCGCGATCTCTGCTCACTGCAAGCTCTGCCTCCTGGGTTCACGCCATTCTTCTGCCTCAGCCTCCCAAGTAGCTGGGACTACAGGTGCCCACCACCATGCCTGGCTAATTTTTTTTATTTTTAGTAGAGACGGGGTATAGTGATTTTAAGTGTACATTTTCCTTCTAATACAACCTTAAAACATACAAAGCAAAAATTTGCTGAACTACTACAAGAAATATACAAAGAGTCATACTGTCATCATGGTTGATTTTAACTTGCATTCATTGTTTATTGGTAGAACTAGAAACGTTTTTTAAAAAGATTAGTGAGAATAGAGAGCACCTATAACACACAATTAGCAAACTTAACCTTACAGAATTATATAGAACCTTTTGCCAAGTAATTCAGTAATGCAGGTAACACATTCTTTCAAGCTCACAAGGAGCGTCTACAAAAATTGACTATATACCTGGCTATCAAGCGAGTCTTGGTAATAGTATATATTGTCTGACTACAATGCAATCAAGCTTAGACTCAATTTTTCACAAACCTAGAAAATTTGCATGTTGAAAAATTATGTAACATTTCTAAATAATCCGTGAGTCAAAAAAGAGAAAGAAGTAAAATGGAAATAAGAAAGTGATGTTAATTGAATAAAAATTTTCCAACAGATAAAGTCTTATAGGAAACAACCAAAATTAAACTTAAGTAAAATTTATACTCTTAAATGAATATATTAGAAAAGAAGAAAGACTGATATTAAAGAGGTAATATCATCCTTTTGTTGATAGAGAAAAAAAGCAAAGTAAGATCAAAGAAAGTTCAAGAAGGGAAATAGTAAACATCAGAGCAAAAACCAACATGGTAGTTAGCTCTAGGATTGTTAGCAGTGGTGGATCCATATGGGTCTGCAGCAAGTTGATTCTTGCCTCCTCAAAGGAAATAATTTACCTAAGGGGTATAAGGTAGAGTGAGAGACCAAGGCAAGTTTTTGAACAGGAATGAGAGTTTATTTTAAGCAGTTTTAGAGCAGGAGTGAAAGGAAAGAAAGTATACTTGGAAGAGAGTCAAGCGGGCAATTTAAGAGACCCAAGTGCCTCATCCAATCCTTCACTTGGGGTTTTTATACATTGGCATGGTTCTGAGGTTTGCAGCTCTCCTTCCTTGATTTTTCCTTAAGGTGGGATCTCCACGTGTGCAGTGGCCTGCCAGCACTTGGGAGGGGCTGCATATGCAATGTGTTTACTGAAGTTTTGTGTGTGCTCACTTGAGGCATTTTTCCCTTACCAGTTGAGCATTCCTAGAGGAAGGTCGTATACCAGTTAAACTCCACCATTTTGCCTCTTAGTGTGCATGCTTGGGCCCACTCACCCAACTCCTGAGACCTTATCGGGAAGCTGCTGATCATGTTTCAGGTGTTTTTGATCTACTGGGAGCCCGCCTGTCCCTGGCATCAGCTGCCACCAATTACTATTTTAGTGAGACATCTTAACAACCACCTAGCCATAACCTGATCATCTGATCATCTGATGGTCACCTGAGATTCACGGAAGCAGCGGCGGGATGGGTGCCTCTTTTGCCCTGTTCGTGTCTGCCAAACTACCTACTCTAACATTCCCAACCCAGTTCTTTGGGAAATGGACAAAGAAAGGTCAGTCTTCGTAACTGCTTCCTGCTGACAGAAGGATAGTGATGATTGTTCTGTGGGTCTTGGCCTCTTGCTGTTAGGGCAGGGTGGCTTTGTGGGTTGTTGAAAGTGGTATCCAGCAAGGTCCAAGGGAGACAGGGGCAGGATTTTGCTTCTTTCGTGTCTCACTGATGGACAGTCTAGTGGTCCTCTGTAGAAGTGTGACTCTTTTATTTTTGCAGTTTTAAAAAAAAATTGTTCAAGGAAACAAGTATACTTTCAATGTAATTACAATGCTTCCAAAAATCCACTCCTTTTAAAGTTACATGCAAATCATTTATCTAAAAACTGTAGTTGTGGATTCGTTTTTATACTCAACACTCTGATTTAGTGTAATGTCTGAAGTGTCAGTGCCTTAGTTATTCTACTGTAAATTCTCAGATATTTAAATACATTCTATTTTGAATTTTTTTTTATATTTACCACATTTGCAAAATTATATTTTAGTATAAACTCTCTGGTGTTTTCTAGGCTGTAGTTTCTGGAAAAAAAAATCAGTGTTTCTAAACTTATTACATTTGCAGGACTCATCTCCAATATAAATTCCCTGATGTTGAACAAAGCTTGAGCAACTGCTACAGGATTTTCCTCTAGTACAAAATGTGTGCAATAGGATCTGTGATACAAGCAAATGTACTATAACCCCCTTTATATTTGTAATAGTTGTCTTCCCAATACTCTTCTTCACTTTAAAGGCTTATACTTTCTGAAAGATTTCTTGACTGTAATTGCACTTTTAATGCTTTTATTAAAAGGAACCTTTTTATGTCGAGTAAAATGTGAGTAGGAATTAATGGGTTTTCCATATTCTTTATAATTGTACAATTTTTCTCAAGGATATTAGCTTTCCTGTGAAATAAGGTATAAGAACTGATGAAAAGTTTTGCCACATTTTTCACACTTGTAGGAGTTTTGCCAGTATGAATTATCTTACCTACAATCAAGTGTGGCAACCATATAAAGGCTTTGTCACATTTTATATATCTCTAGGGTTTCACACTAGTATAATTATTTTTATGTATAGAGAAGTTGGAGGTGTTGGTAAAAACACTGTCAGTCACATTTCTTAGGTTTGTAGAGTTCCTCTTCAGTATGAATTATCACCACGTCTCTTAAGAATTGAGAACTTGTGGCTGGGCATCGTGGCTCACGCCTATAATCCCAGCACTATAGGAGGTCAAAGCAGGTGGATCACCTGAGGTCAGGAGTTCAAGGCCAGCCTGGCAAACATGGCAAAATCGTGTGTCTCTACTAAAAATAAAAAAATTAGCTGTGCATGGTGGTAGGCAGTTGTAATCTCAGCTACTAGGGAAGCTGAGGGAAGAGAATGGCTTGAACCTAGGAGGCAGAGTTTGCAGTGAGCTAAGATCGTGGCATTGTACTCCAGCTTGGATGACAAGAGTGAAACTTAATCTCAAAAACAAAACAAAACCAAACAAAACAAAACAAAAAAAGAATTGAAAACCTGTTATAGGCTTTGCCACATCCTTCACACTTGTAGGATTTCTGTCCAGTATGAATTATGTATAATAAGGGTTGAGAACTTCCTAAAAGCTTTGTTACGTTCTTTATATTTGTAGGGTTTATGTTCCATATAATATAAATTCTCATATTTAGTAAAAGTTGATAGCTGGTTAAAGGCTTTCCCACATTCATCAAACTCATAGGGTCTCTCTCCAGTAAGAATTATCTTATGTCTCGTAAGGGTAGAGGAGTGCTTAAAGGCTTTGCACATTTTCCCATTTGTAGGGTTTCTCTCCCATATGAATTTTGTCTATTAAGGTTTGAGGAGGAAATAAAGGCTTTGCCACATTTATCGCACTTGTGTAGTTTCCCTCCAGTGTGAATTTTCTTATGTGAAGAAAAAGTTGTGGGACTGGTTAAAAGCTTTGCCACATCCTTCACACTTGTACGGTTTCTCTCCAGTATTAATTATTCTATGTGTAATAAGCATAGAGGACCAGTTGAAGGCTTTGCCACTTTCTTCACATTTGTAGGGTTTCTCTCCAGTATGAATTTTCTTATGTGTAATAAGGTTAGAGGAGCAGTTAAAGGCTTTGCCACAGCCTTCACATTTGTAGGGTTTCTCTCCAGTATGAATTATCTTATGTGTAGTAAGGGAAGAGAAGTGCTTAAAGGCCCTGCCACATCCTTCACATTTGTAGGGTTTCTCTTCAGTATGAATTTTCTTATGTGTAGCAAGGTTAGAGGAGCAGTTAAAGGCTTTACCACAGTCTTCACATTTGTAGGGTTTCTCTCCAGTATGAATCATCTTATGTGTAGTAAGATGTGAGGACCATTCGAAGGCTTTGCCACATTCTTCACGTTTGTAGGGCTTCTCTCCGGTATGAGTTTTCTTATGTGTAGTAAGGTTTGAGGACTGGTTGAAAACTTTGCCACATTCTATACATTTGACAAGTTTTTTTCCAGTATGTCTTATCTTATGTCTGTTTGAATTTGAAAATTGATGAAAGACTTTCACATATTTATCACATTGAAATATTTTGCTCTGGGTAGTTGTCAAACATTGGTTAAGTCCATTATAGCCTCTTTTGTGCACCTTACACACATCTACACTTTCACAGCCTTTTTTTAACTGTAAGTTGTCATGTCCACATTTTTCGTATCTTCTCAGTATCAGTTTTTGGAAAGAATCTTTTATGCTCTGCTGTGGCTAAAGATCTTGGGTAAAATGAGAACACAAAACTGAGGGGTTGGCTACCATCTCATGTCTCTTCATAGTCAGGTTTTTTTCCTTGCTCCAGACAGGTGATGAGGTCTGGCTTTAAGACAAAAATATCAAGGAAGACCAGGTTTCTGTAGTTCTCTAACATCACATCCCTATATAAATTCCGCTGTGCAGTGTCCAGGCAATGCCACTCCTCCAGAGACTATTCTATGGCCACAATGGCCACGTCTCTGAATTACAATGGCCCCTTGTTACACAGGGTTTTTTCCCAGAAGATCTGGAATAAAGTCTAATTTTTTGAATTTCTAACAAGCTTATCAATAATGTCAACGTTTTTGGCCAAAGAAGGAGGATATTTTGCCAAAATATCCAGTAAGTGGAAGAGCCTGTGTTTTTCCCAGGTTTTCTGACCCACGTGTGGTGGTGCACACTTGTAATCCCAGCTACTCAGGAGGCTAAAGCAGGAGAATCGCTTGAACCCAGGAGACAGCAGTTGCAGTGAGCCAACATCACACCACTACACTCCAGCCTGGGCAACAGAGTGAGACTCATTTTTGGCTTCCGGGGAGTCCTGGCATCTTAATTGTGGATCTTCCAATACATGAAGGTAACAGGGCCACAGAGACTGGGCCTCTAGGAGCTGAGGACACAGAGCAGTGGAGACAGAAGTGTGACTCTTGAATATTGAGAGGATGGTATCTCTCACTGAGGATCATCTGAAGCCTGATGGCCTGAAGGTGTGAGGAGACAAATCAGGTTGCTAGATTTAGAAGACATGGCCCCAAACGGAGCAAAACTGGGAGACTAACAAGTGGGCCTAAAAGGCAAATAACTCAGGAGAACCATTTCCAGGTTCCTTCCAAATCTAACCAACCCGGAGAGGCTTGTTCCAGTAAACAGGAGGCTCCATTTAGGAGTTGTCTGATATTGTACTTTTCCTGACTGATTTACCCATAAGCAACATCTTTCATCTAAGGCTAAACAAATTCCTCTCTGTGCTGCTGTTAACTTATCTAATGCCTGATCATTTTGGAGGACTATAACTGCTAAAGACTCAATTTGCTCTTGCACAGTTGTTAAAGTTTCAGCCATGGCATCAATGTTCTTGGCTATTTCCCTTGAGGGCTGGCTATGGGTCAAGGAGGCTTTTGTGATTCTGGCAATTCTGGTTCCCATACTGGCTATAAAACCAAGTCCTGTGAGAAGGAGAATTAATTGGATAGCCCTCCTCATCCTGGGAAAGATGGAATGCCTGTAGATTGGCGCCGGAAGAGAGAGATTGTCAGGTACTATGAAGATGTCTAGGGATACATAGCCTATGGTACAAGTTCCAGTCCAGTTAGTGGGGAGGCACTGGTGAACTGACTGGCCACAAATATAGAAGGCTCCTTGGGTTTTAAGATAAGTAGAGATGTAAAAATGAAACAAGGGGGTGAGGACAGCTCCAAGACATGCCAAGGCTGCCAACACACGTAGGTAGTTGGTGGCTATAGTCATGCCTGCTAAGACTTATGTGCATGGGCTTTGGTTCTGTTTAGTTCCCTTGGTTTTATTTTCCTAAGAAAGAGAATTTTGAGTTTGGTCCAATAGAACCCATTCTTCTGTAGAGCTGAGGTTGGTAATTTGTAGGCATTGGTTGTATCAGCAGGCCGGAACGAGAAATTTTGACTACTGAAGGAGCTTGGGTGTCCCTGGCAAAACTGGGTGGATTTATCTAGCAAAGTTCCCAGAGGAAAGTTAATATTTGAAGGTTTGTGAAATTTTGTGTGATGGTAGAATTAGGTGTGGATATATGTTTGGTAAGTTTGTTGCTTAGGATTTATGGTGAGAGTAACAAACTGTACTGGGAAGAGTCCCAATATCCATTTCATTTTTCTTGGCCATAACGCAAATAGGGGCTAGTCCCATTAAAGTGATATTAGAAAAGATGGATCAAAAATTGGGAGGTTCCCTGCAGATACCAGGGAAATCTTGCTTTACTTTTGCAAGAAGGTTATTTGCAGGCCCGAACATCTCCCATTAGCCTCCCATTGATAGAAAATATGCAGTTCTCCCTCTATACTTGTCCAATCTCTTGGTGAGGCTGGATAAGCTCTCCCTGGTGTTTTAGCAGAAGAGCTAGTACATAACCAGCAATTGGTGGAGTAAGGGGATCCTGTGCTTTGGAGCAATTACTGAGGTTTTTCCAATAATGGGAAATCAGGATGGTAGTGTGCTGCTAGTAAAGGGGTGAGATTGAGAACCAGCAGGAGTGTGCCCATGGCAACCTAAGGCAACTGTGAAGAGAGAAACTGGTCACAAAGAAAGCTGCCACCGGAATGCCTAGTGGTGTACAAGTTAGGGTTAAAATAGTGATAATAATCAGAGTAATTGTGAGTAAGATTTCTAATGCTAAGATCTTCTTACTCTGAGGAGAAAGAACGATGAGGGTCATTACTTATCTTTCACTTAAAGAGGAATTACAGATTTTCCAGTGCCTCGCAAGTGTGTTCTGGAGCTGACATTGCTTCCCAATCTGGTGTTTCGGGGCCTTTCCATGGCTTCACTAAGGTGTGATGTATCCAACTGACAATCTCTGGTACTTTAATGGCTCTGGGGGTGAAGAGGCCCCTTCACACTGGAGTTAGTTGGGAATTCAGAGCTTCATCCCTCCAAGCTTTAATGAGAACTAGTGAGCCTGGAGGATACAGAGGCTGGTATTTTTTCCCCTTCTGATTTTGGGTTTCTTTGTAGCCAAAATTGCTGGAAAGCCTGTTGGAAGCCTGCTAAAGAAGAGACATGGTGGGTGATTTTGGCAGTTTTTTCATCTAGTAGTAAGTCCAAATATAGGAAGGCCTACCATATAAGGCCTCAAAGGGGCTTAATTGCAAGGGAGTCTGAGGGACAATATGGTTCTGAAGGAGGGCTAACAGTAAGAGGTCCACCCGTGGCTGTGCTGTTTTCTGACAGAGTTTATTGAGGATGTGTTTGAGGGTTTGTTTAGTTCCTTCCACTTTTCCTGAAGATTGCAATTGCCAGGCGAAGTGAAGTTACCACTTTATGCCTACTAAGGGCCCTACTAACCTGTTGAGTTACTTGGGAAATAAAGAATGAACCATTGTCACTTTGCAATGACCTGGGTATCTCAAACCAGGGAATGTGTTCCTTTAGGAGGAATTTAGCTACCTCCTGTGCATTCTCAGTCCCTGTGCGGCAGGCTTCTACCCTTTTTGTGAAGGTATTTACACAGACCAAGAGGTACTTATAGCTGAAGCCTGCAGGGAGATGAGTGAAGTCCATTTGCCAGTCCTCCCCAGGGTATGTACCTCTCCTCTGGATTGGACTTATTAATGGAGGGGGCTTCCCTCTGTGGGAATTATTTATGGTACACAGGGTATAGACTTGACAAACCTGTTGAATAGTTTTGTTTAGTCCCTTCTCTCTGAACGCTTATTTACAAATTTGCCCTAGACTGTCCTTTGCAAGGTGGCAGAAGTTATAAAAACTCTTGATGACTTTCTATTGGGAGGTTCCATTTTTGGACCCATCTTTTCTAATATCACTTTAATGGGAATAGCCCCTATTTGCATTATGGCTGAGAAGAAAATGGAATAGATGTAGGGGCTCTTCTCAGTACAGTTTGCAGTGTGACTCTCACTGTAGACCGTAACCAATAAACTTACCAAACATACACCCACAACCAATTCTGCCATCAACCAAGATTCCCCACACTTTTCTCCATCAACCTGCCAATTTCTTCATCTCTCTTTCAATTTCTCCATCTACCTCCCAATGGAAGGATTTCACTGGGAGGCTTTCCATTGGGAGGTAGATAGAAAAATTCTTCCAATCTGTACCATCTATTGGTTTCTTCTTTATACCCATGTTGGGTGGCCCAGTCTATTTCTTCCTTAGTGTATTAGAGAAAGGGAAGTTCACTGGGGAGAGAGGGTTACAAGTCTCCCATAAAGGTATCATTTGACATGGCCGTATCTTCAGCGTTTTTGTCAGCTAACCTATTTCCCTGTGTAGTTTCATAGGAGCCCCTGTGGTATCCTTCACAATGCACTACTGCTACTTCCTGAGGCAAATGATCGGCCTCCAGTATCTCTAAGATTTGAGGCCCATACTTAATAGGAGCATCCTGAGCTGTTAGGTACCCTCTTTCCTTCCAGATAGCCATATGGGCATGAAACACCAAGATGGCATGTTTGGAATCTGTGTAGATGGTTATTCTTTTTCTTTCCCCTAGTTTTAGGGCTCTGGTTAGTGTGATGAATTTAGCTAGCTGCACTGAGGTCCCTGGGGACAGAGCTTTGGCCTCTACAACTTGGTGATGGGCTTCTATAGCATACCCTGCATATCTAGTTCCATCCCTGACAAAGCTACTGCCATCTGAAAACAATATTTTGTCTGGATTATCTATGGGCTGATCTTTTAAATCTTCCCAGGTGGCACAAATTTTGTTAAGAATCTCACAGCATGAATATGTTGAGTTGTCATCTCCTGGTAGTGGCAGTAAGGGGGCTAGGTTAAGGGTGGAACACTGCTCAACTGTTACCTGTGGGTTTTCCAACAACAAGACTTGGTACTTTAGCAATGTGTTGTCAGTGAGCCATTATGGTCCTTTTAGATCAAATAAAGGGTCTATTTGGTGGGACATTAGGAGCCAGATTGATTGTCCCATTGTGATATTGAAGTCCCCCTTGAGGAGAAGGGCTGCTGCACCCACTACCTTGAGGCAATGTGGCCACTGTTGTGCTGTTGGGTCTAGGTTCTTTGAAAAGTAACCTACAACATGTTTGGTCTAAAGTTTGAGTTAGAACTCCTAGTGCTATACCTTGCCTTTTCAGTGATGAAAAACTGAAATGATTTGGTTAGTATGGGTAGCTCAAGGGCTGGGGCTTTTGAGAGGGCAGTTTTTAGCTGCCTAAAGGCTTGCTCCTGATTCTTTTCCCAGAGATTGAGTCCCTATTAGTCCCTTCTTTTAAAGCCTGATATGAGGATTTAATAATTCCACCACATTCCAGTGTCCAAAGTCTGCAATATCTTGTGATCCCCAGAAAGCTCAAAATTGCTTTTGGGTGGTTGGGGTAAGTATTCTAAGGATGGCCTATATCTATTCTGCAGAAAGCTTGTGTTCTTTGGGGGTCAGAATTATCCCCAGGTGTTGGACTGCTTATCTTAGCAGCTGAGTCTTGGCCTTGGACACGTTGTACCTTCTGTCTGCAAGGAAATTTAGATGTTGGATTCCTAACTCTCTTGTTGAGGAGCAGATTAACAGGTCATCCACGTACTGTAGGAGATGCTCTCCCACATCAAGACTTAGGTCTTGCAAATATCTAGCCAAGGCTTGCCCAAACAAATGGGGACTATCTCTGAAACCTTGTGGAAGCACTGTCCAGGTGAGCTGTTAACTTCTTCCTTTTTCATTCTCCCACTCCAAATATAAATTGGGAGGATGGGTCTAGGGAGATACAGAAGACATTTTTGAAGTCTAAGACTGAAAACCACTGAGCATCTGGAGGTACTTCTAGAATTACATAAGGGTTGGGGACCATTGGGTGTATTCAGACTACTGCCTCATTTATGACTCACAGGTTCTGGACTAACCTATATTCTCCATTAGTCTTTTTAACAGTTAAGATAGGGGTGTTATAGGGTGATTTATAGCATATTAGTCCATGTTTTAGAAATTTTTAAATCAGGTACTGAAGTCCCTCTTTGGCCTGCAACTGAAGAGGAAACTGTCCTCTGCAAGGATAACTAGAAGGATCCTTGAGCTGAATTACTATAGGCGTGGCCATTACGGCCTTTCCTGGTATTCCTGGGGCCCAGACCTCTGGATTAATTGGAAGGTCTGTGGGCAGTTCATCCTTGTGTGTGGTTTCCTTGAGGAATAAGATTGCATTTGGGAAAGGTGGTGTTGGCCCTGGAGGAAAGGTTAACTGAACCCCTAGTCTAAACAAAATATCTCTACCCAAAAGGAGCATAGGACATTCTGACATCACTGAAAATGAATGAGAAAATACTATTTATTCCCACAGACGGCACCAAGAAGGAGCAAACCTCTATATTATAGGCACCCCATTTACCCCCGTTGCCTGGAAGGATTTGAGGATAATTGCCCAGATAAAGAGGTGAACACTAAGCAGGCAGTTCCTATGTCCAAAAGAAATCTTACAGTCCTACCTGCCACATCTGAAGCAGCCCTTAGCTTCATCCCCTCAATAGTGATGTTCAATCCAGAAGCTGGCCAGAGCATAGGGCCCCTTCAGCTCAAGGTCATCAGGGGTTGGGATTCTGTCCCAGAGGCCCTTTGGCCCTCAGGGAAGTATCAGATCCAGTGGCTGGGCTTGTGGCAGAGGGGCAAGCCATGCGGGGCTTTTTCCCATCTGTTCCATTGAGGCTGTTTACCTTCCAGTGGTCTGGCTTCCTGCACCAATGACAGTTACCTGGGATAGTTGTCTGAGGGCAACCTGGAGGGGGCTAATGGACCCGTAGAGCAGCCAATAGTTGGAGCTGCCTCTTTTCCTTTCACCTCTCCTTTTCCTGAACACTTTCCTCTTCTCCTGGTCCTGGTTGTAAAAGACTGAGGAAGCTGTTTTGAGAGTGTCAGACATAGGGGTGTTGGGACACAGTGCTAGTTTCTGGAGTTTCTTCCAAATCATCTGGGGCTGCCTGAGTTAGGAAATGGTCCTTTAGGACCAGTTGCCCTTCTGGTGTCTCTGGGTCTAGGTTAGTATATCTCATTAGGGCCTCTTGTAGCCTCCCGAGGAAAGCAGTGGAGGTTTCAAGAAGGCCTTGATCTATTAAGGCTGATTCATTGTAGTTCACAGGCTTTGTTCTGCTAGCTTTCATTCCTTCTACCAGATAGAGGAATATGTGGCTTCTTGTCCACATGCCCCACTGGGTATTGTAATCCCAAATGAGGTCCACCTGAGAAACTGTTGTGCCCCCACTCCCACCCCCCACCCCCAGAGTAGCCACCAGGGTCAGTCATATGCATTGCATTTGCAAATTATTGGGCCACTTCCTTAATGGAGTCACATTCTCCCTTAGAGTTTGCCCTAGTATGACTGAGAGGTCCCTCCAGATGAGTTTAAATGTTAAGCCTGCCTTGTGGAACCCTTTCATGTATTTGTCAGGGTCTTCCATAAACTTCCCTAGTTCCATTTTAATTTGGCTCAGGTCTTGCATAGTGAATGGAGTTTGGACTCTAGTGGCTCCACTGGGGCTGCTAACCTCTTGAAGGGGCATAACTTAGGGGGGTGGTGTCCAGAGGATGGTCCTGGTTAGGGAAGGGAATGGTCTGGGCTGGGAAACTTGGATATAATAGGGTAGAAGGAGCAGTGGAGTTTGAGCTAAGCTCTGCCCTTGGTTCCTCCGGGGCTTGCGCCCTGGATAAACACACTAATGGTCTCCCAAACCAACCAGAGGGGGCTGCCTGACTGGCTGCTACCATCGCTGGATCCATTTTACAAGGATGACAAAAGTCAGGGTTGTTTCTTAGGACTATGAAGGCCTGACATAGGGGATTTTTGCCCAGTTTCCCTGCTGCCAACAAAACAAATCCAGTGAATAGATCATATTAAAATTTATAATCCCATTTTCTAGCCAAAATTCCTGGTCCCTGAGCTTGTATTCAACCCAGGCTATATTACAGAAAAATGTTAGCCTCTTCTTTTTTAGGGTTTGGGGGTTAAAGTTTTCCCAGTTCTTGAGGATGCATCTAGGGGTATGTCCTGTCGTATGGAGATGCAATTACCCATCTGTGAAGAGAGAACAGAGGAGAGAAAAAGAAAAGAGAAGGCATTCCCTGTTATTTCTTTATTATCCTTTCCTAAACAGGGCATCCCCCAATTCGTCCTTAGGGTTCCAGAATAAACCAGTCTCACCAAGTACCCCTAACCTTAGTCCCATCTCATCATGATTGCCCACTTGAGAACAGAGGAGATACTGGAGTAAACAGGGGGCCCCTTCTTAATCCTTGGAGTCCAGAATGAACTGGTCTTACTGGGAACCCCTAACCTTGCTTTCCTTCATCTCTGTTCTAATGGTAATCTGTGCCTATAGCCTGGGACCAGCCTTCATCTCTGTCCTATGAGTACTTTTATCTGTTGGGCCTGCAGCCTTGGAATGGCCTATGTCTGTCTCCATGACCTTATGGTGACTCTCACTTGGAGCATTCTAGCAACAAAATGATTATGTCTTTTCTGATATTCCTATTTTGGGGGGCATAAAATTTGAATAAACTTTAATGAAAAAGGCAAATTAAATGTAAAAACATTGAAATTATTCTTCAGGCTTTCAAAGAAGGTATTGGTTTTTTAAAAAATTATGCTTTAAGTTCTGGGGTACATGTGCAGAACATGCAGGTTTGTTACATAGGTATACATGTGCCATGGTGGTTTGGTGCACCCATCAACCCGTCATCTACATTAGTTATTTTTCCTAATGCTACCCCTCCCCTAGCCCCCCACCACCTAACAGGCCCCAGTGTGTGATGTTCCCTTCCCTGTGTCCATGTGTTCTCATTATTCAACTCTCACTTATGAGTGAGAACATGCAGTGTTTTCTGTCCCTGTGTTAGTTTGCTGAGAATGATGTGTTTTAAGTAGATGAGAAGACTGGTTTTCAGCCAACTGCTGCAAGGGGTTGGACTTCCCTCCCTTCAAATATGGCCTTGAAGGTCCTTATACCTATTGAGAAGAGTCTGGAAGTGATTGGAAGAACGGGGAAAAATTTGTATTTGGGGTTCCTTATTCTCCCAGGGTAACATGGAGAACAAATGCTTCAACAGACAAGATAATCCCTCTGCTACAGGATAAAATGGGAAGAAGGAAGAATTCCCATGGAAAACCTTCATGTGCTTGCAAAAACAGCAGCCCTTGGATTCAAAAGGACAGCATTTTTTTTTTTGCCCTCTTGACATTAAGGAGGAAACTCCAGAGGACTTGGGGCTTGGAATAAGGGTTTGCAAATGGCAAAGGTAGAATTTTCCTTCCTCCCAAAGTGTTGCTTACTCAAAAAAAAAAAAAAAAAAAAAAAAAGGTGGAGGGGGGAGTAGGTGGAGTCCTTTAAAAGCCACAGAGTAAGATTCTATGCAGTGGATAAACAGCATCAAAAGACACCAAAAAACTTGGCCCTGGAGCACAACATAAACAAAATGCATATGGTAAGTCATAAGGAGTTGGCAGAGTCAGGGTTCTGGTGTCTGTCCCAGAAATGAGCCAACAGACATCCACAAGGAAGCCCATCTCTTTGCTGCTGTGCAAACACAGCAAGAGCTTCATGCATATAAATAACAAGTCGGGAGTGTGTGTTTAAGGCAGAGAAGGAAGTCTTGTGGCATGGAAAGTGAAACCGGGGAGGGTGGGGGGAGGCAGACTTGCCCCGCCCCCTGGTGGGTATGCAAGACCATTTCAGAATTCACAGAGAGAAAACAGAATAGAGAATAGATGGTGTTGGTTTTAGGGAAAGAGCCAATTTTGGTAGGAAAAACAGAGGAAACCCCAGATATTGCACAGTCTTAGGCTTTAGCCCTACCCATCTCATGAGCCTCCTATCGAAGAGAACTGTTAGTGTCTCAAGTCGACTTGGTGCAGTCTCCAAGGTTTTATTCACCCCTGTGAGCCACCATCAGGGCCAGATGAGAGATCAGCTATGGGGACCAGAGCCACTGTGACTGAGAAGAACCATTCTGGGGGTTGATTAATAAGCAGGAGAGTGAAAGGGGAGAAGGAAACCATGTATGCCTTCAGCATAAGAAGGCGAGGCATAGAGAGGTATCTTATCAGTAGGGGACGTATCCAAATCACGGTAGCAAAGTATTTTTGCACTGGTGAATCTGTACAGCTCTACAACAGCTCAATTCTTGCCTCCTCAAAGGAAAGAATTCATCTTACGTGTATAAGGCAGAGTGAGAGACGAGGCCTAAGTTTTTAAGTGGGAGTGAGAGTTTAAGTTTTAGAGCAGGAATGAAAGGAAGTAAGGTACACTTGGAAGAGGATCAAGTGGGTGACTTAAGAGATCCAAGTGCCTCATCTGACTTTTGACTTGGGGGTTTTGTACATTGGTGTGATTCTGGGGTTTGCATTTCTTCTCCCCTGATTCTTCCCTTGGGGTAGGCTGTCCACATGCACAGCGGCCTGCCAGCACTTGGGAGGGGCCGCATGTGCAGTGTGTTTACTGAAGTTGTTCATATGCTCATTGAGGTGTTTTTCCTTACCAATCGAGTGTTCCTAGTGGCAGTTATATAGCAGTTAAACTGTGCCATTTTACCTCTTAGTGCGCATCCTTGGATCCACTCACCAAAGCCAAGATCCTGAGATCTTATCAGGAAGCTGCTGATCACCAGCTTCAGGTAGTTTCTATCTATTGGGAGACTGGCTTTATCTGGTGCCAGCTGCATCCAATTATTATTTTAGTGAGACAGTTTGATAACCACCTGACCATCACCTGATGGTCACCTGACATTCCTGGTGGTGGGCAGTGGGAGGGGGAGGCCCTCCTTCCCTGCACATGTCTGCCTAACTACCTACTCTAACCCCAATACCGGAACCCCAACATGAACCCCGACATCCTCACTTCCTGGTATTCGCGCCCTTGCATATCCCCCTCCAACATCAAATAGGGCTGACCTGTGTAACCAATAGGATACTCTAGAAATGATGATGTGTGACTGCCAAGGTCACCATTTCCACCTTGCTCCCAGAAAGAATGTGTTATGATAAACATTTCTGATCATTTTTAGCTGCTAAGTTCCAAAGTAATTTGCTATGATAACTAGTACAATTAATGAAATAGAAAATGAACATATAATGGAGTGATTCAACAAACCTTAAAAGTTCATTCTTTAAAAAGATTGATAAAAACTAATGCCCATGTGATGAGACAATCAAGAAAAATAATGGCTCAAATATCCAATTTTAGAAATGAAAAAACATACAGATGCTATAAACATTAGAGAGGGAAAGAGGAGTCAATGAATCATTTTATGCCAACAAATTTGAAAATTTAATGAAATGGACAAACTTTTAGAAAAAATATATCATACTCTATTAATTAGGGTAAGATGAAATTACTATAACACATAGAACAAAAATATAGTGGCTTAAAAAACATGGATGTTTATTTCTCTCTCATCTAACAGTTCTTGTGAGAGTTATTAGTAGGGGAGTTTCTCTTGAGGGGGTCATTCAGAGACCCCACTCATCAGATCCTTCAGGAAAAAGAAGGTACACTCAAAAGGGCTATTGAGGGAAGTTCTTTAAGGGGACTATTGACATAAGGATGGGAAAACTAAGGGAAATTAACAAGACACAATACAATACTCCAGTGCTAGCAATGGGATAGAGGAGGTGCGGGGAGGGGAAGGCCAGGAGCTCTTTCCATCTCTAGGTTTGAAGGAATAAGGAGTGGAAGCAGATACTGGCACAAGAAGAGGGTAGCCAAAGTGGAGACTCTCCCAGTAGATGCTGTGGCCATTGGTAGAAGGATGAAGTCAACCTGTGACAGCTCAGCACAGAGGGCATGGAGGGAATAAATATCCTGACTTAACTTATTCCACCCTCTGAACTAGAAGCCCGAAGGCAAGGGAGCTGTTGGTGGAATTCATAATGCCTCCAGGGACGGAGCATTGAGGGACTGCATAGAGAGTGAATCTTGAGCAGGGAGTGGCTCTTTGATGTTTCTAACCATTCCTAGGTGACTGCGGTTATCTGCATGGTTAAATTTAGGTCACTACTGTGTCTGTGTTCCGTCAAACTGGAAGAAGAAACACTACAGAGAATGTAAAGGAGAAGTACCCAATGTCTTAAAGCCCAGGACCAGCAATGGTACTCAGCACTTCAAATTCCCTTCTAATGGTAAAATCTAGCCACCTGGTCATACCTAACTCATTGCAAAAAAGAAATAGGTAATGTCAAATGACTAGAGAGACATATATGTTCAAGGAAAAAGAGAAAATAAATATTAGTGAGCAATTAGCAATCTGTGCCTGCCATTTGACCACCAAATAGCCATCTGCACCCTTCTCTCATTGACTCCCTCATCCCTCACCAAGGGATAAAATCCCAACCCCCATCAATTTCTGCACCCACTTCAAAGTACAGTGTCTCCGGGTGATGTTCTGACCTCCACATTAGGTTCACTAGGGCTGCATGTGGAAACCTAGAAAACAAAATTATTATCCACCAACACATCTAGATTGCCATCTAGAGTGTGATCAGAATAACTATAATAAGCAGTCTTAGGAAAAGAAAGGAAGAAGGGAATAGACTTGATAGTCAGTGAAAAGTTATTTCTTTTCTTTTCACATTGCATAGCAAATGAGATTATTCCACCAGAGAGGAACTGAGATGGTTCCCTGTCCTGACCATGGTGTACTTCCCCATGTTCTTTATGATTTCAAATTTTGCCCTTTGGAAATTCTTCCTAGTCTGTTATGCTTTAAAGCCACCTCTGAAGTGGGTCTTGAAAAGATCACGTAATTTTAGCGTCCATTTCCTACAGGTATAGGTCTGAGAGTGTGAGGTCATTTTTTTTTTTTTTTTTTTTTTTTTTGAGACTGAGTCTCGCTCTGTCGCCCAGGCTGGAGTGCAGTGGCCGGATCTCAGCTCACTGCAAGCTCCACCTCCAGGTTTACGCCGTTCTCCTGCCTCAGCCTCCCCAGTAGCTGGGACTACAGGCGCCCGCCACCTCGCCCGGCTAGTTTTTTGTATTTTTTTAGTAGAGACGGGGTTTCACTGTGTTAGCCAGGATGGTCTCGATCTCCTGACCTCGTGATCCGCCCGTCTCGGCCTCCCAAAATGCTGGGATTACAGGCTTGAGCTACCGAGCCCGGTCGCAGTCATTTTCAGGCCATGCCTCTGGTTGCTTTTGAAATATCAATACCTTAGAAACTCAATAGGCTTCTGGGTCTGTTTGGTTCCATGTGCCAGCAATGTCACCCAGATTTCATTTCAGAGCATGGCATTAAAGCCAACTTTACTTCCTGGTTGCCAGGACCCATTTCTCTCTCTCATTTAAATGCTGTCTCTTTTGAGGTCATCAGAATACATGGTCAAGAAGAAGTAACACCTTTCATAGGCACCATGTTTTTAGGCATTCTCTGTAGCTTTTTCCTTTATACCTGCTACTTCTCTCTCTCTCTTCTTCTTTTTTTTTTTTTTTTTTTTGGAGACAGAATCTCACTCTGTCACCTTAGCTGAAGTGCAGTGGTGTGATCTCAGCTCACTGCAGCCTCCACCTCCTGGGTTCAAGCAATTCTGCTTCAGCCTCCCGAGTAACTGGGATTACAAGCATACACCATCATACCTGGCTAATTTTTGTATTTTTAGTAGAGACGAGATTTCACCATGTTTGGCCAGGCTGGTCTCAAACTCCCGGCCTCAGATGACCTGCCCACCTCAGCCTCCCAAAGTGCTGGGATTACAGGCATGAGCCACCATGCCTGTCCTACTAGTTCTCATTTGAAAACACAATTTTTCTTTTACTGACCTCTGCTAAAAGCATCAAAGAATGGCCAACACACATCAATGTTCTGGTTGCTCGCTGGGTAAATGATCAATCTTTCAAGTTACAGCCAGAGAGAGTTTCACAAAATATTTTGTGATGACAGTACAAGAGTCCCCATTTTTGCAGCCTGTGTGTGAAATCTGTTTCCTCAGTTCTGCTCTAACCATGTATTTATCTAGGTTCAAATTTCTGTATTTTTAAGGTCACGCTAAGCTGTCGTAACGAAGACTCCAAATATAGTGGTTTAAAGGACATAGACATTGCTGGAAGGTGGTGCATTGCAGTGGGTAAAAGCACAGATTTGGGAGTCTAATCTTCTGGATTTCAATCCCAGTTCAGTCATTTACTAGCTGTGCAAATCTGGCCTTCTCTGAGCCTTAGTTTAAAAAAAAATTAGGTAATAATAGTTACGACTACCTTCAGGTGGTAATAAATCTTTAAAATTGAGGTAATAATATTACCTAGCATTGGTAAGAATATTAAAAGAGTTACTATATATAACATTTAGAGTTAATATATGTTATATGACAATGCTATAGAAGTATCTACCAATTTTTTAGAACATTTATATTCTCTTTCACATAAGAGATCTCAGATAATTATTCCAAATCAGTGAGAAAATTCTGATACTTCAGGGGACTAAGAGCTTTCCATTGAGTTACTTACACTCTATGGGGCATTGTCATTAGCTTTCTGATCAAAACTTGCTCACCATCACATCAGATTCCAGCCATGGAAAGAAGAAAGAGAGTGTGAGAAGACACATCAAATATCTTTGGACCCAATTTGGAAATGGCACAAACTACCTCCACTGATATTCTATTGATAAGAGAATAGTTACACAATTATAGCTAATTGGAAGGAAGCTGGAAATTTTAGCTTAGCTGGTGGTATGGTTTAGCTGTGTCCCCACCCAAATCTCATCCTGAATTGTAATCCCTATAATTCCCGAGTGCCAAGGAAAGGATCAGTGGGAGGTGATTGGATCATGGGGGCGGTTTCTCCCATGCTGTTCTTGTGATAGTGTGTGAGTTCTCACAAGATCTGATGGTTTTATAAGGCAGTTTTCCCTGCTCTTGTTCACACTCTCTCCAGCTGCCTTGTGAAGAAGGTGCCTGCTTCTCCCTCTGCCATAATTGTAAGTTTCCTGATACTTCCCCAGCCATGCAGAACTGTGAGTCAATTAAACCTCTTTCCTTTATAAATTACCCAGTCTTGGGTTGGTTGGTCTTCCTTCCTTCCTTTCTTTCCTTTCCTTCCTTCTTTTCCTTCCTTTCCTTCCTTCCTTTCCTTTCCTTTTTCTCTTTCTTTCTTTTCTTTCTTTTCTTTTCTTTCTTTTCTTTCTTTCTTTCTTTCTATCTTTCTTTCTTTCTTTCTTTTCTTTTCTTTTCTTTTTCCTTCCTTCCTTCCTTCCTTCCTCCCTCCCTCCCTTCCTTCCTTCCGTCCTTCCTTCCTTCCTTCCTTCCTTCCTTCCTTCCTTCCTTCCTTCCTTCCTTCCTTTTCCTTCTTTCTCTTCTCTTCTCTCTTCTCTCTCCTCTTCTCTTCTCTCCTCTCCTCTCCTCTCCTCTCCTCTCCTCTCCTCTCCTCTCCTCTCCTCTCCTCTCCTCTCCTCTCCTCTCCTCTCCTCTCCTCTCCTCTCCTCTCCTCTCCTCTCCTCTTCTCTTCTCTTCTCTTCTCTTCTTCTCTTCTCTTTGACAGAGTCTCACTCTGTCACCCAGACTGGAGTGCACTGGTGTGATCTCAGCTCACTGCAACCTCTGCCTCCTGGGTTCAAGCAATTCTCCTGCCTCAGCCGGGAGTAGGTGGCTGGGCTACTTTTTGCATATTTAATAGAGACGGAGTTTTACCACTTTTGGCCAGGCTAGTCTTGAACTCCTGACTTCAGGCGATCTGCCCACCTTGGCTTCCCAAAGTGTTGGGATTAGAAATGTGAGCCAATGCGCCCAGCCTTAAGTATGTCTTCAGAGCAGTGTGAGAATGGACTAATACAGCTGGGTAGCCTCATGCCCAGAAAGGAAGGATTTTGGTAGGCAGCTAGTATATTCTACCACAGTTCCTTAAACTGACTCAGAAAGAACTTGGAATATGTTATAATTCTATAACTATTGAGGAAATTAAGTTTGTGAATTAGTATAAAATATATTTATATTAAAAGAAACTAAAAAATCAAAACAATGAAAGGTCTATAAACATTGAAATGGATAAATAAATTATAATAGATTCATACAATGAAATATGGACAGCAATTTATCCCGTAACTAGAGATACATGCTAACAACTTGGATGCATTTTACAAATAATATTGAGCTAAAGAAAACAAAAACAATTCATGTAGTATGATTTTGTTGTGGGGGAATTCCAAAAGAAGCATAATCAAACAATGTTATTTGAAGATGCATGCCTAGGAGGTTAAACTACAGAGAACAAAAAGGTGATGATTATCATAAGAGTTAGGACATTTGTTGCTTTGAGGAAAGCAGTCAAGGGAAGGTACAGGGGAGGCTTCTGGGTTGTTAGTAATATATTTTAACCTGGATGGTGATTTACATTGGTGTTTGTTTTATAACTGTCCTATAGAAGGATATATGTATTTTATACACTCTCAGGTATATATATGTCACAATTTTCTAGTGGATATGAGAGAGCAAAGTCAGCTTCAAAAAATAAAGGGCAAGGGTAGCCCTGATAATAAATCGGTTTAGTATTTGTGCAAGAAAAAACAAATAGACCAATGGAACAGAAGAGAGATCTCAGAAAACAACATATTTATGTATGCGGAATTAATATAAAATAAAGTTAGCAGCACCAGTCAATAGGGAAAGGATGTTTTGTTTAGGAGATGGCATTGGGAGAATGGTCTCACTCTAAGAAAACAACACTGTATCTTATCCAGCATCTCTAGATAACTACCTAAGAAAAGTGGACTCTGGATGGGTTAAAGATCTTAAGGTGAAGGATAACTTTTAGTTAATAGAAGACAATAAAGGAGAGTATCTTTATGACCTAAAGGTAGGGAAGAACTTCTGAAACAAAATTTAAAAAGCATAAACCCTAAGACTAAAAAAACCTGATTGAATCTGAATCATCAAAATTAAAGATTTCCACTCCTTGTAAAACACCATTGGCAAAGATAAACTGACAAGGTATTAGTAAAGTAGACTATATTAGGAACTCTTAAAAATAACGAAATGGGGATAATAACCCCAAGGAATAACAGGCAAATGATGTGAAGAAGCAATTTACAGAAGAGAGGGAAAAATGACACACATGAAAGATGTTCAGAATCTTAGTAATCAGAGATGTGCCAATTAAAACAGCACTTTTAAATTACTTTATACCTATTAGAGTAGCAAAAAATTAAAAGGCTTGATATTGCCAAGTGTCGATAAGGAGGTGGGCATGTAGAGGACCTTATGTGTCATTGGTGGGAGAGTAGATAGTTGTACCTGTGACAGGTAACATCCAGAGCTCAAGGGACCACAAGAACTGTAGGCTCCAGAGCCACTCCTGTAGCCACAGGCCTCCCTGGCAAAACAGATGCTTGAAATATTGCCTCTTTCCTCCATTATTTCTAAATTTTAGTTTTGCTCAAGCCCTGGCTAACACAAAATTACATCCTATACAAAATTACATCCTATACTCTGGCTTCAAGG
The DNA here is from genome assembly GCF_007565055.1 of Rhinopithecus roxellana. NCBI lineage: Eukaryota > Metazoa > Chordata > Mammalia > Primates > Cercopithecidae > Rhinopithecus > Rhinopithecus roxellana. Next base: position 125,193,548 of record NC_044554.1, on the reverse strand, counting down.
GAGTTGATGGAATATAACCTTTAGTTTCTATCTCTGCAGGGCAGGTATGCACACTAGAAGAGTGAGGTCCAACCCCCCAGTTGGAGTTCAGGCACTGGTATTTTATAAAAACTCCATACATTATTCTAATATATGAGCCAATATTTTAAAACACTGCACCCAAAGGATGTTGGAAAAGAGCCTGAAGGTCTTGATTTAGTGTCTTCACTACACATCACAGAAGGAAGACCTAGGTGCACACTAAGTATTATTGATGTGTTCATGTTTCATTGACACAATACAGCAGAAATTTGTCTACAGCAAGAAAACAAATCATTTACTTTTTGCCAAGGCTCATTTTTATTGTGCAATGAAATTTTCTAGAAAAGTAATTCACTGGAAATGTAAAAGACCATATTAGCACAGACAAGGGCAAGTCATCCAACTGAGGGAAACCAAGAGGAATGTTCTTAAGCAGAAGCAGAGAATGTAATGAAAACTTTTAACATATTTAGTTTCATATTCTCTATAACAGATGTAGCAGAAAAAGCTCAGTCCTTTAGGGATGACTTTGGGAAATGGTGAATGAATAGGTATCACATATTTGTGTTCATCAAGGCTTTGCATACCAGAGGAGTTCTGTGGTTTCTGACTACTAACTGATGAATCACGTAAACCATAAAATGGAATTGATTCTATCAAGAAGTAAAATCAAATGAAGTATAGATGGAGCATTCTGTGGACTGTTATCAATTTTCTTTAAAGAAAAAAAAATTGGCCGGGCGCGGTGGCTCAAGCCTGTAATCCCAGCACTTTGGGAGGCTGAGACGGGCAGATCACGAGGTCAGGAGATCAAAACCATCCTGGCTAACATGGTGAAACCCCGTCTCTACTAAAAATACAAAAAAATTAGCAGGGCAAGGTGGCGGGTGCCTGTAGTCCCAGCTACTTGGGAGGTTGAGGCAGGAGAATGGCGTGAACCCGGGAGGCGGAGCTTGCAGTGAGCTGAGATTGCGCCACTGCACTCCAGCCTGGGCAACAGAGCGAGACTCTGTCTCAAAAAAAAAAAAAAAAAAAGCCAGGCGGGGTGGCTCAAGCCTATAATCCCAGCACTTTGGGAGGCCGAGACGGGCAGATCACGAGGTCAGGAGATCGAGACCATCCTGGCTAACACAGTGAAACCCCGTCTTTACTAAAAAATACAAAAAACTACCCAGGTGAGGTGGCGGGTGCCTGTAGTCCCAGCTACTCGGGAGGCTGAGGCAGGAGAATGGGGTAAACCCGGGAAGCGAAGCTTGCAGTGAGCTGAGATTCGGCCACTGCACTCCAGCCTGGACCACAGAGCGAGACTCCATCTCAAAAAAAAAAAAAAAAAAAGAAAAAGAAAGAAAGAAAAAATTGGCTTCTGCCATGAATCTGAAGATTGTCTGTAAAATGCAAATGGAAAATAAATTGTTCATTAATGAATTCTAGAAGAGCCCACTGGTATTCAGAGAGAGAGAGAGAAAGTAAATATCTATATAGAAATTTTGGGAATAATAAAGTCAGATGTGCCCTACTATTACTAGGTTTAAACATTTTGATTATTTCCCTGTCTTTATCTTGCTTTACTCACTACTTTCCAGGACTTTTCCTATCAAGCACAGTCAATAAATCATGTGTTTCTGAAATCCTCTGTCTCCCATTCTAGGGAACCAGACAAACATCAGACACGAATCTAAGTTGCCCAAAACAGGAACCAGATACTCACTGTCTCAGCCTCTGTGGTATATTGGACATCTGTTTTCCAAATATTCTAGTTCTCTTCTTACTGTGCCACCCTCAGTGGGCTGACTATACATCTCTGTGTCATTAAACTCAGGAATGGTCATGTGACTTAGTTTGGCCAGTGAAATACTGGTAGAAGTAACACAGATCACTTTCAGGTAGGAATTTTAAGAGCCACTGTAGTTTGCTGTGTCTCTTTTCTCTTTGTCCCCAGACTGGTAATGTTTTAGACAGAGTTTGCTCTGCCAGACTGGATCCTGGGTTAGTGATGATCAGAAGAAGAGCCAGAGCTAACTTGCAGTGGACAAGTAGCATAAGCAATAAATGTTAAACATAAACAATAAACCATTGTTGTTATGAGCCTCTGTTGCAGCATGCTGCATGCTGCAGTAGTTCATTCTTTTTCATTTGCCATGTATGGTATTTCATTGTATGAATATTTCACAATTTATCCATTCTACTATTGATGAACACTTAATGTTTATCCAAATTTTTGTACATTATGAATAAACTGCAATGAACGTTCTTGTAAAATGTATTTTAATGTATGTATGTAAACATTTCTTTTGACTATATAGAATTGGAATTACTGATTAATAAAGCACATATATGTGCAGCTTTAGCAAGTACTGTCAAGTAATTTTCCAAAGTGGTTGTACCAGCATGCTCCTTCACAAATAATGTTGGAGAGTTCTAGTTGCTTCATTTCTTTGCCAACACTTAATAGTATTAGTTTTTCTTCTTTAACTTTTAACTATTTGGATTGTTATGTAAGAATATCTCATTGTGGTTTTTATTTGTATTTCTTAGGTGACTAATGGAGTTGAACACTTTGTCTTATGGTTATTGGCCAATTGGAATCCTCGTTTGTGTAGTGAATATTTAACATTTTGTTCATTTAAGAAATTAGGATGACATTATTTTTCTTATTGATTTGTAGGTATCAGTCCTTTGTGCATACATGTATTAAAAATATATTCTATTTTTTTGGAGTCTTTTTCTTAATCACTTCTGTTGATGAACAGAAAGTCTGCAATTTTAATGAAATCTAACATCAATATTTTTGCTTATGAATGTTGCTTTGAATATCCTCTTTAAAAATCTTTACCCCCAAATTATGAAATATGCTTTCTTGTTATCTTATAAAATATTTATAATTATTTTTTGCATTTAGATTTTTCATCCACCTGGAATATATTTTTGGTTGTCCTGTGAGTAGGAATGAAGATTCATTTTGGCCATATGTATATCCAATCTATACAGCATCACTTTATTGAAAAGAAAATCTTTTCCCCACTCATTGCAGAAGCACTTTATCATAAATAAGATAACCATATATGTGTTGGTCTACATCTGGACCTTTTTTTTTTTTTTTTTTTTTTTTTTTTTTTTTTTTTTTGAGATGGAGTTTTGCTCTTGTTGCCCTGGCTGGAGTGCAGTGGCACAATCTCAGCTTAGTGCAACCTCTGTCTTCTGGTTTCAAGTGATTCTTCTGCCTCAGCCTCCTGAGTAGCTGTGATTACAGGTGCCCATCACCACACCTGGCTAATTTTTGTATTTTTAGTAGAGATGGGTTTCACCATGTTGGCCAGGCTTCTCTCAAACTCCTGACCTCGTGATCCACCCACGTTGGCCTCCCAAAGTGCTGGGATCACAGGCATGAGCCACCGTGACCAGCCTATATCTGGACTTTTTTGTTCTGTTCCGTTGGATTATTTGTCAATCCTTGCACAAAATCACAGTGTTTTAATTATAGTGGATTTATAATAAACCTTGATTTTTGGTAATAAAATCCCCCGAATTTGTTCTTCCTCAAAATTTTTTATGGATTTTCTTAACTCTTCACACTTTTACTTAAATTTAGAGTCAGATTGCCAATTTGTACAAAACCTTTCTGGGATTTGTGTTGGAATTTTATTGAGCTCCATATAGATCAATGTGGGGAGAATGTACATCATTAAATTGCCACCTTTTCAAGACATAGGTATGAGAGGCATGAGAGGGATTGCAAATAGGCATGAAGAAATTTGGAGGCAAAGGATATATTTATTACCTTGATGCCTGTGATGGCTTCATGGGTGAGTATATATGTCAAAACTTATTGATTTATATATATTGACTTATATATTGAATTATAAAATATATAATTGTATTTATATATTATAAATGTGTGCAGTTTATTGTATATAAATTATATCTCAATAAAGATGCTTGTGTTTTAAAATGGGGAATAAAAAGCTTATGGAAAGACAGTGTTTCAGGCAAAAGAGCAAATGAAAACAAAAGCCCAGAGCAAGAGCTCCAGAGACAGCAGACCATTTCAAAGTGTGCATTGACTTGGGAAACCTTTGCTCTTGGATTTGAAAGAGATAAGTAGGTTAGGGGAAGGAAGGAGGACAAGACTGTTTGTGAAAAGAGAACAAAGAGAACAAATAGTCAGTGACTTCAAACAAATACTATGGATTTTTGTGCAAGAAAGACCACTTGGGTTCTTTAAGGCCCATAGGACAACTGGGTCAGAAAAGGAGAGAGTGGTATCTCTAGTCTACTTCCAAACCATCTTTTACTCCCTGCTCCTCCTGCCTCCTTTATACCCAACCCCTTGCCATTCACTTATACTTTCCTTCCCTCTACAAATATTTGAGCATTTACTATGTGCCAGAAACTGTTCTAGGAGTTAGAGAGAAGGTAGTTAGTAAGTTAAGGTCTGTGACCTCTAAAAGTTTACATGCTAGTAGGGGAAGGCAAGTGGCATTAAGTAGGAAGATGATTTCCTGTGGAGTGCTGTGAAGACAGGGGTGATAGAATCCTTAATAATAGGTATGGCACAGCCTCAAACAGTCAGTTCAGTCCCAGCTGAACAAAACACTATTTGGAAGCAGAATCCTAGAGACCCTACTGTGCCAGGAAATAATACCTTGGTTGCTGGATCATGGTAAAATGAGGGAGGATCCCAGGGAAGAGAGAATGGTCAGTACTGTGGAGGACCTCTCGGAGGGTCTGAGGAAGTGGTTATTTACCAACCACTGTAGAAATACTTGTGCTAACCATTTGATATCAGCACTGAGGTCTTAGTAACTGGTGCAGAGAGAGGGTTCAGGAGAAGAAGGTGTGGAGGAAGGCTACTCTAGATGGTAATATTGGGAAAAGCCTCTCAGAAGAAGTGACATTTAAGCTGTGACCTGAATGAAAAGAAAGAGAAATGCAAGGGGCAGTTGGGAAGTTAAGTCGGGGGATGGGAAGAGGATTCTAGCCAAAGAATAGCAAAGATAACAATGGTGAAGTGCAATAAACGTGGTGTGTGTACAGAATGGTACAAAAGCTAATGTTGCTGCAATGTTATGCTGTGTGAATTATAATAAATTAGGTCAGATGATAAGCACAGCCCAGATCTTGTGGGACCTTTTAGGCCACAATAAGGAAGTAAAATGAGAAGCCACAAGAGGGAGGATTTTAATCAGGGAAATGATATAATCTGATTTACATTTTTAAAGGATTACATGGGCCTTGGTAAGAAGAATGGATTTGTGGGGAGGGTGATTAAGGAGAGAACAATGGAGAATCTGTTTTAGCCTGGAGATGATAGCAGCCTGAACCAGAGTAATGACAGTGGAAATGGGGAAAAGTGGGTTGATTCAAGATTATTTGAAAGTTGTGGTGGTTTCAAAGAAAGATCCATACATTCTTTGATGTGTGGGCTAGGCCATTTTTGCATTGCTATAAACACCTGAGGCTGGGTAATTTATTAAAAAAAAAAGTTTTAATTGGTTCATGGTTCTGTAGGTTGTACAGGAAGCTTGGTGTCAACATCTGCTCAGGTTCTGGTGAGGGCCTCAGGAAGCTTACAATCATGGAGGAAGGTGATGGGCATCACCAGCATGTCACATGGCAAGAGAGGGAGTGGGGGTTAGGGGAGGTGCTACAGTCTTTTAAACAACCAGATCTCATGTAAGCTCAGAGCAAGAGAATTCACTCATTACCATGAGGATGGCACCAAGACAATTCTGAGGCATCCACCCCCATGATCCAACACCTCCCACCAGGCCCGACCTACACCATTGGGGATCACATTTCAGCATGAGATTTGCGGGGGACAAACATCCAAACCATATCAATATGCCTCAAGGCATATGGAGGGGAGCCTCAAGAGGCGAAGTTTAATTCTTCTCCCCTTGAATGTAAACTGGAGTTAGTAGTTTGCATCTAACAAACAGAATATGACAGAAGTTAGGGGATGTCATTTCAGAAGTTTGGTTAATAAAAGATTGTGGCATCCATTTTGGAGGCATGCTGTCTCACTCTTTCGGATTGCTCATTCTAGTGAAAGTCAGCTACCTTGCTCTGTTGTAGTTCTGTAGAGAGGCCCATGTATCAAGGGACTGAAGTCTCCCAAGAGCTGTGTGAGTAATCTTGGAAGCTGATCTCACCTCTTCCACCCACTCCAGTTGAGCCTTTGGATAAGATGGCAATTCACACTGACAACTCAGTTTCTAACTTATGAGAGACTTGAGCCAGAGGTATCTACCTGTACCATGCCTGAATTCCTGACCCACAGAAATGATGAGATAATAAATGTTTGTTGTTTTTAATGGTGAGGCTTTGGTATAATTTGCTATGCAGCATATGATAACTAATATAGAATAGAGGACTGTCTGATCTGTTTGGTGCAAGAAGGTGTGAGGAAAAGAGATGGATGAAAGAAGATATGTAGGTTTTGGACTTGAGCAACTGAATGGTAGTGGTGCCATTTACTGAAGTGTGAGTTTGGGCAGGAGGGATTAAGAGTTTTCCCTTGGACGCATTTTGAAAAGACTGTTAGACACCCCAGTGGGCATGTCAACCAGGTAGCCTGCTGGGCCCTGCCCAAATTCCTTATGCACTGTTTATGAGCATAAGAAAATGATTGTTTGGTTTAGCAGCTAACCTTGGGAAATATCTCCAACCTTCCATTCTCGCCTTAACCCATTCTAATATGGCTTGTGTTCTTTGGTCTCATGTAGAATTTGTTCTTATTAAACCACCCATTGTATCCATGTTATCAAATTGAGTAGTTGCTTCTCTGCCATAAGCATACTCAACTCGTAGCCACATTGGACACAGATCATCACTCCCCCTCTTTTCGAATACTCTTCTCTTTTGGATTCATTGGTTCTACTCTCTTAGGTAGATTCTTCTGCTCCACCTGGTGTTAACCAGGGTGCCTTAGCCAATGGTATTCAGTTGGTGGCCAGGCTGTGGTGGCTGGGCTTGTCTAAACAGCCCATTTCATTCATTTCTGCTTCCTTGGTGCCGATGGTTAGAAGGTTGGTTTCAGCTGACCACTTTCTCTCTCCATATGTTCATGGCCTTTCATGTGGATGCTCCAGTGGAGTGGTCAGGTTTTTTACACAGAAGCTCAAGGCTTAAAAGCAAGTGTTCAGAAAGAGCAGAGAAAGAGGGCAGTAGTTACAATGTGAGGCTAAAGAAGCTTTCCCCCCAGAAAACTAAAGGCTATAAGTAAAGCATGTTGGTATTGGCTGGCAATATTCCAGAAAAGATGAAAGGATAGTTATTGCAGAAGAGAGAAGGTGTAACTGGGACCAAAAACCTTGAGAAGGAAAGAGACATGTAGCAAATCATTCATAGTAACAGCAGACAGCAGAAAAGAGAGACATGGTTGTACAGAGGCACCTCCTTTGGGTCTTTACTCAAGTGCCCCCTTATCAGTGAGGCCTTCCCTGACTGCCTGTTCTTAAGTGGAGGGTATTCCTTATCCCCTTTCTTGCCTTATGTGTTTTCTCCATAACATATGTGCATATCCATAATACACACATGCTAGAGCATTATATATGCCATAGTGATATGTTTTGCTGATTTCTCAGTTGACTCCCCCCATTGGAATGAACGTAAGCTTGGGGAAGACTTTTTGTCCTGTTATGTAACATCTAGAACAACGCCTGGCACATAGCAGGTACTCAATAAATGTCAGCTGCGTGAGGAAATGAATGAGCTGTGTGGGGGATGTACTTGAGTGAACTGTAAAGTCAGAGTGGTGTTGAGAGAAAGATGCTTAAAATCCAGATGTTGGAAGGTGACAGAGTAGTAGCCTGGTGAGAACAGTTAGATCTTAGGGGTTCCTACCACAGCCCTCCCTTCCGCACCTTTTTGGCTGTCAACATGATCAAGCTCCTGAATCCCTCTGAGCCGCAAGGACCTGGTTGGCACAAAGTGAGTGCTCACCAAAGCTTGACTGTCCTTTCCCACCTCTGTTTACTTCAGCTTGTTTGATCTCCCCTCCCCGACCGGACTAGGCACCTATTCTCGGTCTTCTCTCTTTGCAGTGGCAAGGAGCAAAAAGGCGCTTGGCTGAAAGCGCTCCGCTCCGGCAGTGGGGCTTTCTGTGTACCTGGTCCGCCCAGCGAGATGCGGACCTGGCGGGGAGGGGCGGGGCGGGCCAATCGGCGCCGCCCCAGCTAGGCTGCGGCTGCAGGCAGGCATAGCCTTCTAGCCCGTCGGTGTCTACGCCCGTCGATCCGTCTGTCTGTCCCTGACCATGGCGAAGCTGATTGCGCTCACCCTCTTGGGGATGGGACTAGCACTCTTCAAGAACCACCGGTTTTCTTACCAGTAAGTTGGGTTGTGGTGAGGGCTGCAGCCTTCGTCCTCCTCACCCTCTGCCAGTTCCATGAGCCCCCAGAAAGTAGGATTCAGGCTGTTAACAGAACATTTACAGGCAGGTGCTAGATGTACACTCTGCAGGGGTTTCCTAAATGTTTGTCCAGCTGTCATGTGCCCCTTGAAAACAAACTCTTGCTCATGGCCTGAGACATGGGATAAGGAGGCAATTGCCAGGGCTGTGAGTGGCCAGGTTGTCAGCATACACGAATTAATTTTTCATGAAGATTTGTGTGCCCTGGCTACAGATTCACTTCCCAACCCGGAAGGAAACTGACTAACCAGGCTGGGGTTCTCCTGATATTTTGTGAATTAGAGAAAGGAGTCCCCGTCCCTTCTGTGCCTTGACTGCCTGGCCATGGCAAACCTTCCAGGCTTGAAGATTCTCAAATTGAGGCTACTGAGGGCCACAGCAAAACTGCGTGTGGACCCAAGCAGGTGGGCGCTAACGTGTGCCGTGATGACTCGCTTCAGTGGGGGCAGGCCGGGAAGAGGGAACCCTGGAGCCAGCATCTGATGTCCTGGGGTTTAGCTCTGCTCCGTGAGTATGGGATTTTGGGCAAATCACTTTACATCTCTAACCTTTGCTGCTTCAGTAAACTGGAAATGGTAATACACACCTGCCTTTGACAGAGTAGCTATTCAATAAATGTTAGTTCCCTGCTTCCCTTTAAAGTATTTAATAAACGGTTAAGTGTTACACAAGGAGAGTGGGGATATTTTAAGAATGTATCAAAAGTTTCATAACTTTTAACAGGAGTTCATAGTCTAGAGATCATCCTAGTCTCTAAGGCTTAGTCAACAATGCCTTATTTACTCTAAAGTAAAACCCAATCAACATTAAATATACAAAAATTATATATGCTTATTACTAATTAGAAGCTTATATTCAGAATGGGTTTTTACTAATTATTGTGGAGGTTTTTCTAATTATTTTTAAGTTACAGAGTGCTAGAAAAAAAGTAAGAAGCAGTTGGTAATCTTGGCTTTTAAATCATGTAAAAATTACAGTTAGTGAGTTTTTCTTATAGGTTTATTATAGGAGATTATAGGTATAGATAAAAATATATAGATAAAGGATGGGTTGCTGAGCCTCCTGGAGTGGCTCAGACAGAGGAAGGAAGGGAAATTGTACCCACTGTTGGAAACCCCTAAAACCTAGCTACTCAACTGGGTCTGGGGACCAGATGCCTGAGCATCACCTGGGGGCTCCCTGCACATGCAGAATCTCAAGCCCTACCCCACACTATTGAATCAGAACCAGCGTCATTGAACAAAATCCCTGGGGGATTAGAGACCATGAATCTGCCCCAGGGAGAGAAGGCAAGAGATGAGATCCTGAAGCCTGCATCAGGAGCGAGCCAAATCCCCAGCGTGGATGCATCCTTTTTTCTTCAGACTTGGAGTGTATGTGTGTGGGGCTCACAGGAAGCTATATGTGTCTGGGCTGGAGGGAACTTATGAAAGCACACAAGGGATGCCTCAAGAGATTTCTGAGTTTCCCAGGTGTGAGCAGCACAGAGAAAGGAACTGAGAGAGTTCCGCTAGACCACGAGTCTCCCACCTTTGTAGTCGCTGTATGTGCCGCACAAGTCCAGGGAATGCCTTGGATGATGGTAGAAACAGCTCCCCTCCCCCACCCCAACTTGGGCTATGGAATGTTGCAGCGCTGCATCTGTATGGCAGCTTCCTTGTCCCTACATTGCCAATTGCAATACTTGAGTCCACTGAGTTTTCCTTCTCAGAAGGAAACCACAAAGCTAACGTTAGGCCTCTCAATGCATTTCTGCCATTCCATGCTTACTGTAGGCAACACACAGTTGTGGGAAGAGAGTAGTGGTGGATTTCTGATGAACTGGGTTAGATCTAATTTCTGCAGCTTTCAAGTTATTTTACTACTTTATTCCAGAAAAGTTCCAGCCTGTTTCTCCACCTGAAAACTAGGGGATAATGATACATATTACAGCATAGATGTATGTGTGTATATATATACACACACATATATACTATATTTATATAAAAACATATATATATGTATATAAATCAGGCATATAGCAGGTGTCCTGTAAATGTTAGCTTTTATAGCTGTCATATGTAATCTCAAAAATCCACCTATGAAATCTAATGATACTTGAATATGTATTATAATTATACCTCATTGAAACTCTGAGATAAGGACAAATAATCCTCCAACCCTCCAGCTTCCCCTATGAGTGCAACCAACGCCATCTTCTCAGTCCGAAGTACTTGCCTTGTATCTCCACAAAACACTTCAGTGGACATTTGCAGAGTACCTTCTCTTTGCAAACATTGTGTTTCTGCTGGAGGTTATAGGAATGAATAGGATGCAGTATTCACTCATCGATTTTAAAGTCTACTGGGAGCAAAAGAACTAAAACTGACAACTGTGAAACTGACAACTATGGTAAGAAAGTTGACAGACGTATATGTGAAGATTCCTGAGGGTAAACTAAGGAGTTATTACCCAATGCAGAAGACTGGAGAAGCTACAAAGCATCATGAGTAGGGGTCTTCCCAGTGGGTAAGGGGCTAAAGAGCATTCTAGGTGAAGGGAAAACTGTGAGCAAATAAAGAGGTATGAAAGAGATACAGGGAAGAGTCCTTAGTATCATGACACCCAATTTCAAATCCCAACTCCACCCTCTTAAATAAGCAACCACGTGCAAAGTACTGAGTCTCTCAGTGCCTCCATTTCCTTACCTACAAAACAGGGTAAGCACTCATCTTTTTCTCAAAGGTGGCTAAAAAGATTAAATGAGGAAGTATGTGTGAGAGCCCTTATTGGGGGCTTGGCACGTAGTAGGCCATGAAAAGGAATTTGAATGAATGAGGCACATGTAGGAGCAGAAAATAGACTGATGAGAGTGAATTTGGCCCCAGGAAGAGTTTGAGAATGGATATGGATTTCTTAATGCCTAGACAAAGATCTCTGCTTTCTTCTGTGAGCAGCCAGCATGTGTTTTCACTGAATACTTCTGCTTTGGTTTGGATGTTTGTCCTCTCCAAACCTTATATTTGATCTCTAAGGTTGGAGGTGGGGCCCAGTGGGAGGTGTTTGGGTCATGAAGATGGATCTCTCATGAATAGATAAATGCCTTCCTTGCGAGTGAGTGAGTTCTCACTCTATTCATTTTGAGAGAGGTGATTGATTGAAAAGAGCCTGGTACCTCTCCCCTCTCTTACATCCTCTCTCATCCCGTGATCTCTGTGAGTACTGGGGCCTCTTCACCTTCTGCCATGAGTGGAAGCAGCCAGAGCCCCTCACCAGATGCAGATACCCAATCTTGAACTTTCTAACCATCCAGAATCATAAGCCAAAAAAACCTTTTTTCTTTATCAGTTGCTCAACCTCAGGTGTTCCTTTAGAGCAGCACAAAGCAGACTCAGACAAATTCACAGCAAAGGCTGTATGGTTTCTGCACAGAGTTCAGAGTCTAGTGAATCAGGGACATATCTCAGACATTGACCCTTATTTCTTAGGCCCAGAACATTTGGACTTAAGCCTTTGACAAGATATTTCCTAATACATTGAAAATGAGGTAGAAAAAATATGAGTTGGATGATAATAACACAGGTGAGTCAGTTTTCAGGTGCCTCATCCAGCTTTTAAGCAGTGTTCTCTGTAGATTTTGCCTGGTTAGAGAGCTAAATATGAGCTTTGCATTCACACTTGAATTCCAATCCCTGCTCAGCCACTTCATAACTCTATGGCCTTAGAAAGCCACTTAATCTTAGTCATCTATGACTTAGGGAAAACAATACCTCACGGAGATGTTTGAGGATTAAACGAGGGCATATACGGTACCTGAACTGTAGTAGCAATGATTATCCTGTAGAGATATGACATTTTTGGGCCACAAATTGGAACCCAAATCAACAGGTGCTGACTTAATGCCTCCTTGCCCACCCTGGGCTCCCTTTAACTATGATTATTCTACCTTTTCCAGGCTAGAGATCATCTTCTATGAGAGAGAAGCCTGAATTAGAATAGGAGCTGAGCAGTTCTGCCTTTCTTTATCTTTTGTGAACCCATATGTTTAGTGACCCTTGTGAGTCAGGCAGCGTGAGTATTCTTCCCATGTGGTTTTGAGTCTAAGAAAAGTGAATTTGACTATCCTTGGTGTTATTCACAAGTCTTGGCCCATTCAGTGATTTTATGTCCTTGAATCTCTCCTTCCATGCCAGTCTTTGTGTTGTCCTTGGTTATGACCATCACCCTTAACATCTTCTACCTGTGCTTCGGTTCCTTGAGGGCATGCTACAAATATTCACTACACTTTCCCTAGACCAGAGTTTTTTCAAATGGTGGGTAACAAAATCAATTTAGTAAATAATTACTAACATTTTAAAATAAAACAGAATTGAACAGAAAAGTTATGAATGTATCACACAGATTAGGGCAAGTATTGTTTGTGAAGCTTGATTCAGATGTGCATGTGTATGTATGTGTGTGTGTGTGTGTGTCATGTGCTGGGTGTTCGCACCATATAAAATACTTTTCCTAATGTGAGTCTCCGTCTGAAAAGTTTGCAAGCCACTGCTCTATCACTTCCCCTTTTATTTCCTTATTGTGAATTTTTGCAATTATAATGTCAGATTTCCATTTTTGAAATACCTTTCCATTTCTTAGGTTATGGGACAGATTCCAACCTTCTGTTGACGTCTGCTTTCTAAGTTCATATCCATCAATTAGGAAACCACAATCTCCTCACAGTCCAAGCCTTCATCATCTATTCATTCATCTCTGTATTTCTAGTACCTAGACTGGTGGTTCTTTACTCTGGTTGTGCATTGGGACAAACTGTGGCACTTTTACAAAGCAGATTACTAAGAGGCACTCCTTGCCTCTTAGGTCAGATTTTCTTAGAGAGTGAAAATGATAGCCAGTGACCTGGTGTTAGGAATATACTCATTTTTTTCTGAATGAATAAATGAAAGATCAATCGCCCCCAAATTCCTATCATTTTGTACCACGTCAGTAAGAATTTTATCTAGTGTGTCTATTCCCCCTGTAGCCCATCCTCCTCCTGTGAGTTCAAGTCATCAGGAGGACAAGTAAATTTCTTAGCCTATCTGAAGCCAGATAAGATTTCTAGGGATATTTGGATAATTGTCACTACCTGCCTTGACAATACTGTATCACTAGTTCTCAAAAAAAAAAAAAAAAAAAAAAAAGTTTATTGTTTAAGTCTCTTGGTTGTGCTAATGTCGTCTGTTTCTTTCAAACGCCGCATCAGTAGCTTCGCTCTGCTCAGGCAGTTGGCTGGTACTTCCCTCTCACATCTGTTCATTTTTCCTTTGTCCTGTACTCAGACGTTCTCCATGGTGTTTATGCACTCATATCTAATAAGTTGCTCCTGTGTATGTGTGTGTGCATGTGTGAGTGCACCTGTGTGTGTGTGAAATGCCTTTTTACATACAGGCCTTGTGTATGATTTTCTGAAGTTACAAATCCTTTCAACATACCTGTATTTTTCAAGCACTACATCACAAAGCAGATGCCTAGTCCAGTCTATGGAGTCAGACTGAGCAGATGTGTAGGAGGCTGCCCATCTGTCAGCAACTCTAAAACATCAATGGAATAAACTGGAATCATGTTGCCATTTACCCGGACTTTCAACCTAGGAGTCCTTACACATTGATGAAATTGCTCCTGTGCCTGCCTAAGTACACAGAGCCCTGGAGAGGGTACTATGTATCTCTTGTGTGTACCTATCCACCTCTGCTAAATAAACACTAAATATTGTACCCAAAGCTCCCCACTTGTCTTGCCCTGGCTTTGCCTGGAAAAATTGCAGGAAAAACTCTGGAGTTGAAACTCAGGCGAAGTACAGTGAAGGAGAACTTTGTGGGTTGCCTAACTTTGCAACTTAATTATAATTTCTGAATAGTTTTATGTGTGTTTTATTTCTTTCTCCCCCACAGAACACGACTTAATGCTCTCCGAGAGGTACAACCCATAGAACTTCCTAACTGTAATTTAGTTAAAGGAATCGGTATGTATGTGAGAGGAAGAAGGGTCTCATTTAAACTTCTGGTATTTTTTTGCTTTTTGTGTGATTAATGTGCCTGTTTAATTTTGTCGAAAAATAAAATTTTGAATCAGGAGAGTCAGTGGTAGTTAATGATAAATACCACGTTGTTTGACTTTTGACTTTACTAACATATTACCAAGGTGTTGGCAGTTTTGGTTTGTTTTTGTTTGATCAATAGAGCAAAAAAAAAAAAAAAAAAAAAAAAAAAAAAAAAAACAGAATGAAGTTTGATTCCATGGTAATCTAACCTGAGGAGACGGCAGAAGAGGGGCAGGAGAGCCAGATAAAGCAGTGAATAAAGATAACTTTTTTTTAGAAAAGCTCTGACGGGACTTTGCAATTACCACAAGGCTTCTCCTTATGTGTATGTCTTTTGATATTGGAGAGGAAAATTTTTTCCAGAAGCTCCCAGCAGATTTCTCCTTAGATCTTGTTTGTCAGAGCTGGAGGACAGGCTGGTGCCCTAGCTGCAAAGGATGCTGGGAAAGTAATTATCGAACCTCCAACGTGGGAGGCAGGCCCTGTCAGCAAAGATAAAAGGGTAGGGGAATAGCAGCTGGGAGGCAACCAACAAGAAGAGTCCCCGGGCTCAACTCTCCAGCTGGTTCCAACCAATAAGCTTTGTTATTTGAGGACAGTTTTTTTGAGATCATGCTTTTGTGTGTTTTGGGCATTTTTGTTGTTGTTGTTGTTCTTTTAGAATTATTCATCTCAGTTGATTAAGGCTCAGGAGGCTAGACCAGATGACTTAGTATCATTAAATTTCACTAGATATCTTACGGCACAATTGTTTTCTAGAAAATATGATATTGATATCAAATATCACTGGGTTTTTGAAAAGCATACTTTTCACTAAGTGTATAAATACCTATCAAATAGTTCATTTTTCTCTAGATAAATTGAAATGTTAAAAATTTACATGTACTTAAAGTATAACTAACTTGAAGACAGTAATATTTAACTGATGTTTGTAATTAGTAGTAAAAATTCATATTCTGGATCACCTAAAATGTATCTCCATTTTAACTCAACTATTTGGAATTTGCTTATATTTTCAATATCGCTTTCCAAGGGTTTAATTGTTTTGAAACTATTAAGTATCAACACATATTTGTAGTTTACCCTGTATCTTTAGAAAACAACAAGTTCTTTTCAAATAATCATGGCTTTTGTATATTTTGTGAATTTCCATGAACTTTAAGAGGTTTCAGTCTTTGAGGAAAAAGCTCTAGTCCATCAATTTAAAACAAATATACTAAGTATAAATTTTAATTAAACTTGTTAATGATATTAATATATTTTTAATTTCCATATAATCACATTCATCAATTTGAATAAATGAAAGAATGAATTATTCTGAATCTGTTAAAGAAGAGTAACATATAGTCCCAGTTTCAAGTGAGGTGTTAAGAAATGGATCCACTTCCTGCAGTAATATGAAACAACCTGTACTTTCTATTCTCTTTTCTGGCAGAAACTGGCTCTGAAGACTTGGAGATACTGCCTAATGGACTGGCTTTCATTAGCTCTGTGAGTGTTTTCTTTCACTTTTCTGTGTTCTAGAACGTTTTCTAGGACTGGCAGTTTAAGTCTTTCTGTGTTCTAGAACGTTTTCTAGGACTGGCAGTTTAAGTCTTTCACTTAGGCTTTCTGTATACCAGTGCCCACTTTCAAATAAAATGAACAGCCATGGTTTAAAAGATAAATTATGTATGCATTTACACCTCTGCTATAATTATGATCATGCGTGTTCTATGCATATTGGTGTTCTTCGGTCTACATTGAACTGTATTACCTTAGCTTCTATAGCAGCAATTTGTTTATGAGTTCAGTGTATTCAACAATGTTTTCCCCTCAATTGTCTATTCCCTGAAGTATTTAAAATTGCCATATTCAAATATTTGCTAAATTAAATATACATTTAATGTATACTACTTCACATGTCATTTCAACTTTCACATTTTTAAACATATTACAGAATAAGCCCTCTAATTTAACATTATTGATAGGTCCCAATTCCCAAGCTTTGAAGAGAGAATCCACAATATTTGTTGAAACTCTCCTGCATATAGATCGCTATGGTAGCTGATACAGTGCAAAACAAAAGAAGTCTACCATCTGGCCTGGGGATCATATCATAACAGAGTGGATAGGAAACAATAGACAATCATCCAGTCATTTAAAAGCCTTTGCTACCTCTTGTAATTTATTTAGTCCAGTTTTCTCTTACAAAGATAGTAGATTAGTCATCCTGCAAAGCAATGTCTTGCAAACATTTCTTGAGCAACATAAGGCGTATTTTAAGTAAAATCTTATATGGGAACCCAATATATAAAACAACAGCTTTGTTGTTTTGATTGAAGGCTAAGAAAGTAGTTCCTCTGACCCACTAAACCTCTGTCTTTGAGATGCTTCCAAGGACCTACCAGGGAACAGTGTAAAAGCCATAACCAATATTGTATCTGTATTCCTTTCTTCTATCATTGAAGACTATTATTAATTGCCTCTTGGGTCTGCTCTTCCATTTTTGATCTTTCTCATGGGCTGGAAGCTATAGTGTGGTGCACATATGATTTTGCTGCAGGGGATGAAAGGGTTTGTGTGGGGTGGCTTAGTGGAGCATGTGGCTTCCAGAAGACTTCTCCTGGGGACCCATCACGCAAACTAACTTAAGAGGCTTCCTTCTCAATTAAAAATATAAAAGAAAAATATTAGTGTTGGAAAGTAAATGAGAAATAAGTACTTTAATATACTGTTAGCGGCTGCATCAACTTTAACGAGGCTATTTCACATTTCTAGTAAAAAATACGTCTGCCTTTTTAACCAGGAATTGATCTCTAGTAATATATCCTATAGAGACATGCATATATGTGCACAAAAAGACATGCATACACATTTATTTCAAATAAATGAAGGAGATGCAATTAACAAAAAAGTATATTGTCACTGTAAAGCAGTATATCTTGTTTAAAAGCACACATTCTAAAGAAAGAAAATTCAATCATGGTATGATTCTGAATAATAATTGTATACGGCATCATATTCTCTTACAACTGATTCAAAACAGTTAGATGAATGCATTAATCTTCTTTAAAACTAACCATATAACCCATATTTGGGGATTAGGAATGTTTCTGACTTCATCTGTCAATACGATAGACAGTACGTTAGCTCCACAGATTTTCTAAATAATTACAAAAACATTCATATTTAATGAATAAGGAAAAAAGCCATTGCTGTTTTAAAATGAGTAACTTGTGTGCTTGATTCCATAGTCTAATAATTTTAAGCACCTTTTGTTTTATCTTACAAAACATTTTATATTATAAAATATTATCTGCTATAAGGTCTTCTCTTGTGCTCAACTTATTTCCATTTCTTAATAAAAGGAAAAGACTATAAAATTTAGTAAGTAGAAAAATAAGTGAAAGGCAATTATTTTTAGTATTCTTTCTTGTATTCTTTATTGTATTATACAAAAATAAAAATCTTTATTTATCAAAAAAAAAAAAAAAAAAAAAAAAAGAGGCTTCCTATGTGGCCATCTGGCTAGCCCTGTGGTTTGGAGCAGTCAACACGAACCCATGGCCCATGCAGCGTCTCTATTAGCATTTAAAGTACTGGTATTGTGCTTGATTTTTCTCCTCCATGGTTTATAAGGGATTAAAATATCCTGGAATAAAGAGTTTCGACCCCAACAATCCTGGAAAAATACTTCTGATGGACCTGAATGAAGAAGATCAAACAGTGTTGGAACTGGGGATCACTGGAAGTAAATTTGACTTATCTTCATTTAACCCTCATGGGATTAGCACATTCACAGATGAAGGTAACAATATTTATTGTTTATTAAAATCAAAACCAAATTTAAAACAAAAACAGAAAAACATGCCAATAAATGGATTATTTTTTCTCATCCAAACGAAGCATAATTATGAATAACATTCTTACTCTGGGTTTTAAACTTACCCCCATGTTAATTGACCCTTATAGTAAAACCACTAAAATACTTGAGAATGCTAAACTATTTAAAGCACCTAATTTTGTAAAGCACCTAATTTTGTAAAATACCAACATTCACATTATTCCTATAATTACCATAATAATAATATCCAGCCCTGATCATTATAGCTTTTCCATTTTAAACAATTTTCAAGACTCAGGCATTTACAGGAACAGATTTTTCTAACCCAAGGCATCTGCAACCTATAGGTCAAGTGACAGAAAGTCACCATGGTCAGTTTTCTGCCGGCCCATCACCTTCAGTGCCTCCTCTCTGCTGGTTCCTCTGTTCTGTGTTCAAAATGCTCTTCTGCATGTTGGTCCCTTTCAACATAACTTGTTGGTTTCATCCTTTATGTCTTTATCCCATTTCTCCCTTTCTATTTGCTGCTACTTCCTTGTCTCTGTATTAATTTTCAGCCCCAGTTGCACATGGTAGCACCTGAAGAGTTTAAAAAGACTCGATGCCCAGCCCCCAGCTCGATAGATTCTGATTCCATTAGTCTGAGGGAGGCCTGGATCACAGTACTTGTTAAAAGTTGTTCAGTTCATAAAAATGTCAGGCTAGGGTTAAGAACCACGTTTATACCCGTTACCTCCATTTCATCATCAGACGATCCCTCATTCAGTTCCTCTTCTGGACTTTCCCCACTGTGGGTGGCTAAAATTGCTGCCTTGAGAATCATCAGTGATGTTCCTATTAACAAATCTCCTCTCTTCCCTTCATCCCTCTCCTTCCTTCCCTCTTCCCTTCCTTCCTTCCATAACCTCCTTTTGTTTTTTGTTTGTTTTGTTTTTGAGATGAGTCTCGCTCTCTCCCAGGCTAGAGTGCAGTGGCGCAATCTTAGCTCACTGCAACCTCCACCTCCCGGGTTCAAGGAATTCTCCTGCCTCAGCCTCCTGAGTAGCTGGGACCACAGGTGCATACCGCAATGCCTGGCTAATTTTTCTTTTCTTAGTAGAGACGGGTTTTCACTGTGTTGCCCAGGTTGGTCTCCAACTCCTGAGCTCAGGCAATCCACCCACCTTGGCCTCCCAAAGTGCTGGGATTACAGGCGTGAGCCACCGCGCCCAGCCTCCTTCACCTCCTTTTATGCTGTTGACCATTTTCTACTTCACAAAACTTGCTCTTCCCTGATGCTGCAGTGCCCCTAGCTGCTCCAGTTCTCATCCTACTGCAGGTTTCTCCCTAATTCATTGTTTTGTCACTCATTGCTACTTCCCTGAGCACTACCCCAGAGGTCTGATCTTTTGCTTCCTCTTTATTTTCTCTATTTCAGAACTTTCAAACCAGTGTCACACTGCCTGCTTTCTAGGAGGACATCCCCAAATAGGGGTATTATTATTATTCTTTTCACTAGCCCTTCACTTTTAATGCCGCAGGTGCTTACTAGACAGTTCCATTTGGGTTCCTTTCCTATAAACACTTTAAACTCAAAATGTTGAAAATGATTTTCCATCCTTTTATCTTTCCTTCTCTTCCCCATGTAACACACACACACACACACATATCCCTTTCAGTGGACTCTCCACTCATCCACCCATTCATCGCCATTACATTTTATTTTAAAAATATTTTTAAGTGCAAAGATATGTAGTGTTTGATGTGTGGATACTTTTTAAAATAAAAATGAGGTAGTATTACACAACCTCTTCTATAAATTGCTTTTGCATTAAACACTACATCATGGACTCCTTTACATACAGCACATTTGCAGCTGCTTTGCCAAGGTGGTTTGGGATTCACTTGTGTGGGAGCACTGTAATATAAGCTCATCTGCCAATGGATATTTAGGTTGTTCCCACCTTTATGCTCATTGCAAACAATGCCAAAATCAGCTTTCTCGCACATGTATTTTCTGTGACTATATCCTTAGGATGAATTTCTAGAAGTAGAATCCACTGCACAAAATGTGAATCCAGGTTTTAATCCTCACTTGAATTTGATTTCCATACCCTCCTTCCTCAGCTGTATTCAGGGCCTTTGGATTCTTCCTTTCAAATACCTCTCATGACCTTTCCTGCCTGTTACTGCCAGTGGCATCGTCTTGGTCCAGTCCCTTCTCTCCACATTGCTGGATTACTGCTGTAGCCTCAGCTCATGTTACTCCTTGGTTCAAATGGGCCAGTGAGCAAAGCCTGGATCTTCACCTTAAGCCCTAATAGGACCGATTCTGGCTCCCTCTCACTCTCCCACTCTCTCTTGCCTTCACTCTGCTCCCACCACAACCTCACTATTAAGTGAATATGTCCAGGAACTTCTGCCCCCGGGCGTTTACACATTTTCTCTCCTCAGCCTGGAATGCTGTTTCCCTAGATATCCACATATTCGTTCTCTTATTTCACTTAGGTTTTTGGTCTAACATCCCCTCATCAGAGAGAACATGCCTGACTCCCATGAAGATAATACTTCATTACTCTCTATTCTTTTATCCTGTTGTATTTTTCCTTTGTAGCATTTAACACCAACTAAAATAAATTAAACACTTGTTTGCTGAAAGGGGTAATGAAAATCATCTTAGCAGCTTTCTCTGTTCAAATCTTCTCAATTCAACCTGCCAAATTTTGCATCTTGACATGGCGAAACCCCGTCTCTACTAAAAACAAAAATTAGCCGGGCATGGTGGTGGGCGCCTGTAATCCCAGCTACTTACGAGGCTGAGGCAGGAGAATCATTTGAACCTGGGAGGGGGAGGTTGCAGTGAGCCGAGATGGCCCCATTGCACTCCAGCCTGGGCAACAAGAGTGAAACTCTGTCTCAAAAAAACAAAAACAAAAACAAAAACAAAAACAAACAAACAAACAAAAAAAAACAAAAGCAAACAAAACAAAACTAAACTAAACCCACCAATTTGATCATGTCAGAGGTTTCAAAAGACTTACTCTTTCTTAAGGCAAAGACCACAATCTAACTTTTACTTGCCAACTCTGATCACACATTCTTGACCGTTTAGATGAGTCGCCTTTGTATTCTTAAAGTCCCACTGACCCAAGGAAGCTGCTTCTGTTTGTTTGCTACAATTTCTCAGATGTTCTTCTGTGAAATTTATCACCTCACACTATGTAAATTACACTTGAGCACACCTTCTCATATTGGGGAGTTCTCATAGTTTTTATCCCTTTCATCACAACTGTGCATCTTGTGGAGACCATTTGAACTGGAAAACTTCAAGAGTTCTTTGGAGTTTTAGTGTCAGTGATACTCATTCTTAATTTGAGATTTTTTTTTTCTCCTATGGAGTTTTGAGTTTTCAGAGACTGTCACTGGTTCTTCCTTGAGCCACTTTTCTTTGGAACAGGAACAATCACAAATGCTTCACTCTACAAAGAGATGAAAATATTCCATCTGCCTGACATCCTAACTACTAGGTGGAGGTGGGTTGAAATTGGTTTTGGAAAGAGGGCTGACAGTGAGAGCTGAGTTAATGTTTCGTTTTTGTTTTTAATCTCCTCTCAGATAATGCTGTGTACCTCCTGGTGGTGAACCATCCAGATGCCAAGTCCACGGTGGAGTTGTTTAAATTTCAAGAAGAAGAAAAGTCGCTTTTGCATCTAAAAACCATCAGACATAAACTTCTGCCTAAGTACTGAGATATAGCACATTTGTATTTTCCTTTAGCTGTAGTGGATAGTTAATCCACTTTTGGTTTTTCCTTTTGGCCAGAGTAGGTATGGCTGTTCAACTCCCGTTTCTAATGATCACAAACGCCTCCACATGCCCTTCTGAAGAACCTTTTGAGGACTCAAGCACCTCAGAGACAGCCCATTCTTTTCCTCTCTTTCCCAGGCTGGCTCCTGGCCTCAGGATCTCCATTCAAGTTATTACCAGGAAAAAATCCTGCTCTTCTTCAGAACCAGACTTAGTATTTCAAACCCAAATAGGCTTCATAGATAAATTTGACATCATGAGCTTATTTATTTATATTAAAAAGTAGACTCTGGGAAGTTTCCATGAATTAGAAACACAGGCCCAGGAGGAGACCCTAAATCAAGTGCATCTAAGACCTCCTTATACTGCCTCCACTGCTGTTTGATTGCACAAAACTTATGCAATAGTAGATCTGTGGTAACACTCAATTCCACCCTAGGTGCCTTGTTCATGTAACATATGGTGAAATAAAACACTCAAGGATCCCCAATCTCAGTCAGCTTTCTCACATGCCCTATGAAGATCTGACTTGTAAGGCCAGTGATGGATTTAGGAGAACAACCTTCCACTATCTTCTAAAACATTTACCTCCAACTCATTACGATTGTCTAGAATCCCAACCTATTTTTGTATAATTTATGTATAGCATTTGACTACCTCCATATCTGTAAATCTAGATGTGTACTCTTTGCAGGTACCTAGCTAAGGGCCTGGTATGTGGGGTGCACTCTGTGATACTGGGACCCCTTCCTCTTCTTTCTTATCAGGTGGTTTGAGGATGAGGAAAATGAGATTGGAGAGAAATTGAATTACTGGATGAGGGCCAATCAATTCACTAGTGACCAAGTAGGAACCCCCGCTCAGGTCATCTTCTGCTCCAGCGGGATGAGTAAAAGTTCGGAGAACAGCTTTTGGTAGAAGAGTTCATTCATACATTCATTTAACAAATACATTTTGGAGAAAGAATAAGGTCACTGAGTGTTTGGAGAATGTGAAGAACACCAAGATTTAAAGTAGAGAAAAGTATGTAGAATGGAGAAGCTGGGTTAATGATAACACTAATAAATGAGCTTTCTCTGTAAGTCAGGTGCTGCACTAACTAATTCAAACAGATTTTTTTATTGATGTTTTACAAATACCATCTGAATTAGGTGTATTATATCCATTTTGGATTTTTAAAAAGTTGAGGCCTGGAGTAATTGTTAAGTTCCCCTAGATGACATCATCAGTAAATGGTGCAGCTGTGATTCTAATCCTGGTAACATGAGTTCAGAGCTGGTGCCTTAAATCGCTACAAGATAGTGAAAAAAATTATGTGTTTTAACATTTAATCTTGGAAATCTCAGATTTGTCTAAGTTACCGGGTTGGAGTATTTTTTTCTTGAGCCAGTTGCAAAAATATTGGTCTTAGGCAGCATAGAAGGAGACTGAAAATAACCACGGTGCCATAATTAACTAGAGTTCTGCTCTCTCAACCCAAGGATTAGCTGTGTGTATTTTCTTCTTTGTATTTTATGGTTGTTTATAACATTAGCATTCCAATTACTAAATCTATTATAATTTAAACCTGTTATTATTCATATATCACAAGCATTATTAGTGGTCATTTACTGTATGCCAGGCATGGTGCAAAGGCCTTTGCATTCGTTATTTCATTTTATTCTTACCCTAGCCTTTCAAGGTATACAGAGAAAGCAGAGGTTTAGAATAGTGGCTCAAAATTTAGTGACAATGCTGTGGCCCCACATTATGATAGCAAGCAGAGTCAGGATTCAAATGAAGTCCATCAGATTTCAAAGCTATTACTCTATTTCCCTTTAAAAATTTGTTATTTATTTACTTATTTTACTACACCCCCATTTCAGCAATAAAAAGCTATTGCTCTAAATCATTCCATTCTGCTCCTTTCTGTGAAAAACAGACAAATGATAGTCCAGCATACTAATTTCAGAAATTTACTTTTAAAAAAGAGAGAGTAAAATCAGACTGCAGATTTATGTCTGGTGCCCGTCCAGACTAATCCTAAATTCTGAGACCTTTTTTTTTTTATGTTGTAATAGTGGCTACCATTGATCGAGGATTTATTGAATGTCATGCTCCCTGCAAAGCACACAAGAGGCATTGTCTCATTGTAATTCCCACTGCAACTCCACAAATTAAGATCCTGACCCTTAGTCTTCTACTAATGAGCTGTATGACTTTGAGAATATCATTTAACCTCTCTTTACAGATGAGAAAACTTAGGCTCTGCATGCCTGTCTAACTTGCCTGAGAGCTCAGAGCTGCGTCAGAGCTGATGCGCTGGCCACGACGCCTTGCAGAGATAATTTTCTCCCAGATCATGCCCTGGGGAACTTCCATCACCTCAATCAGCAAAGAATGACTCACTTATGTGTTCACTATTGTACCTATTAAAGCAGAAAAATAGACTCATATATCTTACATTTTCAGTGACAGAGAGAGAATCCTAATCAGAAAGCGGGAAAAAAGCCATAGCATTCTATTTCTGAGCATTCTTGTTCATGGACATTTCATTCAGTTTAGAATCACGAAATCTTAAGGCTGGAAGACAGACCAGTCTATCATCCTGCTTTCACAGATAAGGAAACTGAGGTCCTGATATGTGAAAGGATTGATTTTTCTTAGATCACGCAGCTAATAGTAGCAGAGCTTTAACTAAAATGCAAGTATCCAGGCTGCTGGTTCATCATTTTTTCAGTTTCTTATGGGAGTTAGTTCTATGTGAGCACAGATATGTGAGCACGTTTTTGTCCTGACAATGATTTCTGGCCTAATTTAATTTCTACTGAATTTAGTGTATTTACACATACACACACACACACACACACACACACACACACGATGTAACATATAAAAGGATTTTTATGTTACAGTGCTATAATCACTTCCTCAGATTTCTTAGACCAATGATTATCTTTAAGGATTGTATCGGCAGGACTAATTTCATATTAATTCTGTTCCATTATAGTTAGCATGAAGGCTCCATCCCATATCTTGATTTTAGGAATAGATGGCGATGAATGCCAATTCATAGTCCTGTAATGTTTAATACCTTCACCTTATATATGATGTGTGTATGTTTTATTTGCAGTGTGAATGATATCGTTGCTGTGGGACCTGAGCACTTTTATGCCACAAACGATCACTATTTTCTTGACCCCTACTTAAAATCCTGGGAGATGTATTTGGGTTTAGCGTGGTCATATGTTGTTTACTATAGTCCAAGCGAAGTTCGAGTGGTGGCAGAAGGATTTGATTTTGCTAATGGAATCAACATTTCACCTGATGGCAAGTATGTGAACTCTCTGAAATGTAGTGGATTTACTCAGATTCTCAGGAGATATCTTGGAATATATTCTTTTTTAAAGTAATATGATACATTTTAACATGTTACCCTAGTGAGATAAAATTAGGAAAAATGTAAAATGTCTTAATTTTTCAGGGGGTGAAATTTATCAAATCAAAAATTTCGTTGTGGAGGCATATTGGTTTTGTTTCCTTTTTGGAAAAAAAAGTACATTTTAAGAGGGGGAACTGTGATGAAGATTTAGTATGTCTGAATAGACTTGTTTTGAATAAAGATTTGAGTGTATAATGAGATGAATAGTATGCAGGTATACATATGTCAGTAGTTCAGGTTTATGACAAGATAAGGAATTTGTACCAAAATGTAAATCAAGACAATACTTCCTTCATCAAGAAAGTATTACTGTGAAAAACGTCAGTTTAAGCAGTGTGCTTAGTGATGTAGTTGACTTATGTTATCTCATGGGGCCCTACAACAAACAATTTGCAAACCAACATTGGTCTGGAGACTGCATTTTGGGTAGCATTGGTACGTGCATTAAATATCTATATGCATCCATATATATGCCCTTTCTCATCCTGCATCATCATCAAGGATTTCAGAGTCAGTAACATACGCTTAGAAAGAGTAACAGGGGCCAGGCGTGGTGGCTCATGCCTATAATCCCAGCACTTCGGGAGGCCAAGGTAGGTTGATCACCTGAGGTCAGAGACCAGCCTGGCCATCATGACTAAACCCCGTCTCTACTAAAAATACAAAAATTAACCAGGCATGGTGGCACACTCCTGTAATCCCAGCTACCAGGGAGGCTGAGGCAGGAGAACCACTTGAACTTGGGAGGTGGAGGTTGCAGTGAGTTGCAGTGAGCTGAGATTGCGCCACTGCACTCCAGCCTGGGTGACAGAGCAAGACTCCATCTAAAAAAATGAAAGAAAGAGAGAGAGAGAGAGACAGAGAAAGAAAGAGTGAGCAAGTGAGCAACAGGGACAGGGACAGCTTTTAATTATTCATATCATAGACCAGTTTTTGAAAATAGAAGATAATCGAGCAGTAATTTCTTTTTGTTGGGGGGATGCACAGTGCTTAGACTAACCCCAGATCTTTGTGGGGTATGACTAAAGCCACAGAGTCAGGACCAGACTCAGGGCAGAAGAGGAGGAAGACTTCTCTCGATCGATCCAGTCCAAGCAGCTTTTCTTCTCTCATATTTTTCTCTGGATTAAAACAAGGAGCTGTTGTCAAAGGGCTTTCCTGCAACTTTCCTGGGAGAGAACTCACTATCCCCTGACATGCAGAACCCGGGGCTTGACACAAATTGACAAACCAAAAGAGAAACACTGTAATGCATTTTACTCCCAGATACTAAAAGTTGGTGTTAGGGTTAAGTTCCTTCCATACTGATAAGGACAACTACGTCCCCTCCTTCAGAAATAACTTTGCAGAGATTAAATCCCTCTGTGCATTGTAAACTCACTGAGTTCTTTCAGAATTTAGTGTGTTTGAGATGGGTTCCATTTTCCATTCCTTAAGCGAAGTTCTTCCCTATGAATAGTTATTACAACTTCATCTTAATCTCTCAAGTTGTGTTACTTCTAGTACTTTGATGTAGCTCTTTCTTCTTTGAAGGTATGTCTATGTAGCTGAATTGCTGGCTCATAAGATTCATGTGTATGAAAAGCATGCTAATTGGACTTTAACTCCATTGAAGGTAAGATGTATTAACACTGTAAGTTTGCAGAGTGATAATTAGATTCTAATTGATTTGTGAAATTAAATGTGAAGAGAAAAGGACTGCTTAATTGGTGTGGGTGAGAACCAATTTTTCACTCCTTTATTAAGAGTCATTAGCATGGTTATGTGTTTGTTGTTCATTTTTACTCAACTGCAGAGTGGCAAACAGCAAACCACACCTCTCACCCAGGAACCTTGCATTCTTTCTGCTCTAGCAAACTTTGAGCTTGGCATTGTGTTCCCAGACCCTCCTTCCATCCCTCCCTTCCAGCCTTTCTTCCTTCCTTTCTCCCACTCTCCCTCTCCTCCACCTTCCTTCCCGCTCCTCCCCGCTCTCTCTCTCTCTTTTCCTCGACGTTGATGGAACAGCCAAGAAATAGCCTCAACTTGTACTTAATGCAGGGCTGCTCTCCACAATGTTTATGAAGTCCACGCGCTCACAATGGCTGCCGGGTGACCTGGCTGCTCCTCACCTCTCTGCCTTTACCTCCAACCATTGTGTCCCTGCCCCATGTCTCCTGCTACTGTCTCAGAATGGGGCACCACTCCCTCTGCTAGGAGGAGAAACCTTCCTCCAGATCTCCACGGCCCTCTCCTTCATCTCCTTTCATTTTTACTAAAACGTCAGCTCGGTCTTCGAAACCTGGAACTGCTCCCTTCCCCTGCATATTTTCCCTCGCCTTTCCTGCTTTATTTTTCCATTCAGCATGTATTGCTAGCATACTACATATTTTATTCTTCCCCTTTATTACCTGATTCCCGAACTAGGGTGTAAGCTCCACAAGGACAGGCTGTTTTTCTATTTGCTCCTAGTACAATTCGCACTGCCTAGTTGGCACTTAACAAATACTTGTTAAATTACTGTGGTGGGGCTGGGCATGCTTCAGGGGTTCACCTCCTGTCCCCACTAATTCTGGTCATCTGAAGGTTGGAGTCAAAAGGGCTGAAAACACAAAGGAGAGGAAAGAGAGACCAAGAGCATACTAGAGCCCTGTGAAAGCAGCCCTCTACCTCTGCAAAACAACAAGACGTTGCTTTCCTGCCATAAACGCCCACTGCAGGAAGCACTATCAGCGCCAATTGTATGACTGTTCCTGTCAGCACATCTGAGGGACTGTCATGAGGGGCCTCACTCAGAGAAAATTACCTTAAAGCAACATCAAATGTAACATCATGTTTGACATTAAAAATCACTGGCAGGGCTACTTTGGTATTAGCTCAAGTAAAATGGATCACATGCTCATACTGGCTGAGGGAATAAAAAACAAGCTGCAGTTTTAACAATAGATATTTCTGTAAAGCGAAAGTTAAAGAATTTTATGAGAATAGAACCCAATGTGACATACCTTCACCACAGAATGTCAAGGCTCTGCTCCCGCCAGGGCGAGACTGAGGGCAAGGCCAATTTCAGCAATAGACCATGTTTGTCTCCCATCATAAAAACCTCAAAAAGGTTATCCATCAATTGTCACATTATTCTTTCTTTTGAAAGATTGTATTTATTAATGTCAGTTAATTAATACTTGAGAGTGCCAAATAATTTCATAAACTAGCTGAGGCCAATCTTAAATTTTGGAGGAGGTGTGGACGGGTTTATGTCCAATCGGATATTATTCAGCCTTAAAAAGGATTGAAGTTCTTGGCCGGCTGTGGTGGCTCATGCCTGTAATCCCAGCACTGAGGAAGGCTGAGGTGGGTGGATCATGAGGTCAAGAGTTCAAGACCAGCCTGGCCAACATGGTGAAACCCTGTCTCTACTAAAGATAGAAAAAATTAGCCATGAGTGATGGCATGTGCCTGTAATCCCAGCTACCTGGGAGACTGAGGCAGGGGAATCACTTGAATCCAGGAGGCAGAGGTTGCAGTGAGCTGAGACTGCACCATTGCACTCCAGCCTGGGCAACAAGAGCAAAACTGCGTCTCAAAAAAAAAAAAAAAAAAAAAAAAAAAAGGAATGAAGTTCTAAGATACCTGCTACAACTTGCTTGGACAAGCCTTAAAAACATAATGCTAAATAACATAAGCCAGCCACAAAAGGATAAATATTGTACAATTTACTAATGGGAAGTACCTAGAACAGGCAAATTCATGGAGACAGAAAATAGAATAGAATGCTGATTACTAGGAACTTGGGGGAGAGAAGAACAGGGAGCTATTGTTTAATGGGTACAGGATTTCTGTTTGGGGCTGACTGAAAGTTCTGGAGAGGGATGGTGATGATGGTTGCACAACATTGTGAATATACTTAATGCCACTCAGTTTTATACTTAATAATGGTTAAAATGTCGAATTTTATATATATTTTACTACGATAGAAATAATTCTCTCCTCTCTCCAAAAAAGATTCCAGAACTTAGTCAATGGATTAGTCACACTTTGATGAACCTCAATTCGCAAAAACCTGGAATATTTGTTAACAGAGAATACAGTTTTTCCCAAAGACAATAATTTATTAAGTTTTCTTGACCAAGGAATGTGAAATTTTCCAGATGCCTTTGTGGGAGTGTGAGATGCAATATGCAGGGGTCTTGCCGTGAGTTAGCATGGAGAGGCATTATTTATTTGCAAGGCAAGGAGTTCATTGTTGGACTCAGAATAGGTTCCCTGCTGGACTGTCAGCACTTCCGTGGCATGAGCTGTATCTGCTGGGTACCTGGTGCTCTCCAGATGCTGCATTTCTTGCAGAGCTCATGTAGGAGCTTGGTAATTGCACGTTGAATGAATGGGATCCCAGGTTTCTGTGTCCTTCTCCCACTCCCACTCTCATCTCAGTAGGTTTCATCTGCCATGGAATTCACCAATCGGCTATGCCGCTTTCAAAGATAAGAGCAAAGCCCTGAAACAAACATTTCCTCATTTAAAGACATTATGGTATCAGAGTGGTGTGCTGACACTGGGATGGACAGGGGTTTAGGGATGGAGAAAGCATGGAGCCACCTGTCTTGCCTGTCTCTGGGGTAAGAAAGACTGATGACTCTGCACGGTGGCGAGAATGCGGCTCTGCCACGATGCTTGAGTCCTCTAATCCCTCCCTGGGCATGTGAGGAACAGCTCTCATTTTGAGTAGGAGGCACAAGGAAGCGTTGGTTTTCTGCAGCTGTCTGTTCATGCCCTGGCCTTTACAATGAGTCATGACCAGTTATTTACAGGATCTCTGGGCACTGAGGTATGCTGGTCTCTGAGGTACATGGTAGATATTATTTCTCCAACTGAGAATTAGAGGTAAACAAATAGATGGGATTTCTCCCTGGTAGAAGGCAGACAAGATGATGAATGGTGGAATTAAGAATCATTGGTCTTATTTATGATCCTTGTACAAAGCCTCAACAGCAATCTGTGCAGTCATCAAATGCTTGCAACTTATATTTAGAGAATAAACAGCAGAAGAACAGGGAGTTGAATAACATCAAGAAACTAAAGAACAAACCTTTCCTCAACTTCAAGGCAAAAATGAGACCCTGGGTGATCATTTCTTCTCTGGCGGCACAGCCTATGATTAGCCATTAAAGAGTCCACATTTCATTGATGTTCTTCTCAGAAATGAATTTACATTTCCTGGTGGTTTTCTGAATGCTTATAAAAATATCATTTGCACATGCCATTTTAGAAGCAGTTGTTTTATGCTGCACTGAAAACTTTTTTTTTTCAGTTTTAGGTTCATGCACAGATGTTGGTACAAATGATTTTGTCTAACTTTTAACAGTCATTCTTGGTTTTCTGTATCTTCACCCTATCCCCATTCTGTCCTGGAAACTGATAAAATACTAGCATAGATGAAAGGTCAGAGGAATTTTGTGAGTCCTATTGAAATGGGGCAGAATTGTATCCTTGGAAACAGCAGTGTGGTGACCAAGGACAAGAGGCAACTTTTCTCTGATATATTTTGCTCCATCACAATTGTGTTTTACTTTATGTCTTGTTCTTTTCTTGTTTTTAATCTTTTAAGTCCCTCGACTTTAATACCCTCGTGGATAACATATCTGTGGATCCTGAGACAGGAGACCTTTGGGTTGGATGCCATTCCCAATGGCATGAAAGTCTTCTTCTATGACTCAGAGAATCCTCCTGCATCTGAGGTTAGTTTTAAAAATGAACCAGATAAGTGACTTTATTCCCAGCTATTGTTTTGTTCAGTTGAAAACATAATTCTCAATTCTATGTGCAAATAAAAGGGGGGACACGGATAGATGATCCAAATGATCAGAAATAAAGGCCTTTGAAGGTGCTTTAGTCAGAGTCTAGGCAAGAAACACATGGCACACTTAAATTGGATAATTTGAGGGGAGTTTAATCAAAGGACTATATAAAAAATGTGTGGACACAGTGTAGGGTAATCAACAGAGGATAATGCAGTACTTCAGGGCTAGTGAGGGGGGAGGAAATGAATACCAGAAGCCAGAACAGGTATACGGTGGTGGGTGGAGAGGGTTGCCTGGGAGGAACTCGGCCTCTCGTTAAGGGATCCTCAAAGAACATAATGATGGCATACTGCTATAGTTTAATCATTCATTTGTTACCTGCCTTCCTATTCAACTCCCCCTTCCTGTGTGGTGGTATATGCACAGGTCCATGCAAAGGACCAGTCCTGGAGCACATTGGCCAGCCTCTCTAGATCTTCCTGCAGGTGGCAAGATAAATCGCTGGAATTATTTGGCTTAGAAGATCTCATCTTCCACCTTAGTTACAGTACTCAAAGGTCCCATTTTTTGTCCATGGTCTTTATTAAGTGAAGTATTTTGGGTACAAATAAGAATTTGCAACCTACTTCAATATAGGTATTTGCACATTTACTGAGTTTTCAGTATCTACTAAGGCTACTTATTATTTACATCATATATATGACATCATTTTGACATATTTGTCTACTGCTGTGTATGTATTGTTAAAGCTGAGTTTTAAGAGTCCATTTCACCCGCCCAACAGGAAAAAAAAGTGTTAAAGCCCGTATCTCTTGGGTTAAAAAAAATCCAAATGTGTATTTCCATTTACATTATGGCTGTCCTATCTTTTATCTCTAGGTTTACAGGACAATTGTGATCATGTTTAATGGAAATCCTTTTTGCCTTTTGCTAGTTTTTAGCCATTAGGGTTGCTGAATGGTATGTTTAATAGAATTGAAGAAATGTATGCTGTGGAGCGTTCAGTGCTCAGAACTGAGCAGAATGTTAGATTCTAATTTGTTCTGGCTTGTTAGCTCATTTAGTCATCTTGGGTCATTTGCTATAGCATGGAGTTGGTTTGTTTTTCTGGAAAAAATACTTCATTTCTAATGATTGATCTGCAAAGGAATAGCAAAAAGTAGTAACAATTCATTATCTAATGCACTGCCCCTAGAAGAGTGATTTAGTTTTATTAACAAGAAGCTTAGCTAAGCCAAGGTTCACCATCAACTATTTACCTGTAACTACTACATGTTAATGCTATGGCAATTTCCTAAGACATCTGTCCTTGGTGCCAGCTGTTTTTAAGAGGTCATTTTGAAAGTTCCCACAGACCCTTTAGATCCAGGCACTGGCCTTCACAGTTGGCCACATTTGTGATGTACATATCCTTTCTTCAAGTCATTATATATTATCATAAAGGCTTAATAATAGAATATTAGAGTTGAAGGGGAATTTAGAGATAATCTAGTCCCACCCATTTCATTCTACAGATGAGAAACAAATGGTAAGTGGAAGATCCAAGACATGACCCAGGTCTCCTACCTCAGTGTAGTGCTTTTCATACTAAGTTGAATCACAGGCAATTGCTATTTTTGACAGCCAGAATGATCAAATCTTGGCTATTTCATATGGTTGGCTTAACATGATACTACACTATTAATGATGCAATCACATTTCTCCTCAATTAAGTGAAGGAAACTGAACTTACAAAATCTTATACATTTAGAGACAGGAGGTTAACTTTAAAACACCTGAGTATGGTACAGAGATGTGGTTTTTTGGGGGTCACATTTTTTTTTCTCTTTGTCTGCATTTTAAAAACCAGGAATTAAGTGTAAACATCCAGTTTCCTGACTTACCTGAAAATACATGAAAACAGACCTGAATTACTGGATGGCAACAATTTGGCTGTTGTTGAGTGTATTAGTCAAGGTTCCCTAGAGGGACAGAACTAATAGGATAGATATATATATATGTAAAGGGGAGTTTATTAAGTATTAACTTACCTGATCACAAGGTCCCACAGTAGGCTGTCTGCAAGCCTGAGGAACAAGGAGAGCGAGTCTGAGTCTCAAAACTGAAGAACCTGGAGTCTGATGTTTGAGGGCAGGAAGCATCAGCACAGGAGAAAGATGTAGGCTGGGAGGCTAGGCCAGTCTCTCCTCTTCATGTTTTTCTGCCCGCTGTACATTCGCTGGCAGCTGATTAGATTGTGCTGCCCAGATGAAGGGTGGGTCTGCCTTCCCCAGCCCACTCATTCAAATGTTAATCTCCTTTGGCAACACCCTCACAGACACACCTAGAATCAATACTTTGTATCCTTCAGTCCAATCAAGTAGACACTCATTGTTAACCATCACACTGAGTTAACAGCTTCCTCCCTCCACATTTACTTAAGTCCCCACTGCTCCCTAATGTCCCACGTCCAGGATGTGCTGCTCATTTGCATTTCCTGCCTCACCCCAGTAGGTTTAGATACTCTCCACCTCTGCTAAAGATCACTTGAGATCAGTACCCACCTGTTCCCAAATGAGGAAATAGATGTGTTAAGTGTAATTTTGGAACAAAATAGGATTTATCTCATTGTATAAGATTATATGGCTTCTTATGGAGGAGGACCCTATGCATAAGGTTGTTTTAAGTGACCTGACAAAAATATTAACTCAATGTTATTTCTTTCACAGGTGCTTCAAATCCAGAACATTCTAACAGAAGAACCTAAAGTGACACAGGTTTATGCAGAAAATGGCACAGTGTTGCAAGGCAGTACAGTTGCCTCTGTGTACAAAGGGAAACTGCTGATTGGCACAGTGTTTCACAAAGCTCTTTACTGTGAGCTCTAACAGACCGACTTGCATCCATGCCATAGAAACTGAGGCCATTATATCAACTGCTTGCCATATTCCAAGGACCTAGTGATCTTAGCTGAACAATGAATGCTGACCCTAAATATGGACATCATGAAGCATCAAAGCACTGTTTAACTGGGAGAGACATGAGGTAGGGCTTTTTTTGGAGAATACACTATCAAATCGGTCTTGGAATACTTGGAAACCTCATTTATCAATAAAAATCCTTCTCACTAAAATGGATAAATCAGTTATGTCAATTGTCAGATATTAAGTAACAGACCCCAAAAGTACTTACCCTAAAACATGTGTTGCCTGAAAGCACGTGTATGTATTGCTGTCTTGCCATGTCTTGTTCAGAAGACACAGGGGAGCAGGGCTAGCTCACGTGTCTTCAGAATTCCAGTACTCGCTCAGGGACTCCAGTTCATGGGCCAGAAAACTAGATGTGCATTATGAAGTTCCTCTCTACTCCACACACATAGCAAGTCTGACAATATCAGT
Source organism: Rhinopithecus roxellana (assembly GCF_007565055.1). Taxonomy (NCBI): domain Eukaryota; kingdom Metazoa; phylum Chordata; class Mammalia; order Primates; family Cercopithecidae; genus Rhinopithecus; species Rhinopithecus roxellana. The sequence goes on along the minus strand of NC_044554.1, from coordinate 125,158,866 downwards.
CAGACTTACTCCCGTTTTCCCTTTGATACATGACTTTCTCAGTAAATATTAACCTGAATTATTCCAACTCCCCTTGTGCTCCTGCTTTTTCAATTCTCCTGTAGCAATGACACATAGGAAAATCTTAAAATTTTTGGGAGTGTTGTCACACCTGAAAATTATGAGTCTCTATGATCTTGGCACAAATTGTACATTAGAGTGTCTTTGACTTGGTGAAAGGAAGTTTGCTCACTTCGATGATTGGATACAGATTGAATCCCATAATTGACTTGGGTAAAGCTAACCGTCCCCAAAAACTACACTGTTGTTGAGGTGGTGGTAGTGCTGGTGGGTTTTTGTCTAATATTTAAACTTGTTGTGGAGGCTGAAAAGAAAAAAAAAATTGAAAGGTAAACAAACAAATAGAAAAGATCAACAACCGCTTTGGCTATCTTCTGAGACATGACTAGGAAGAAAACGTGACTTTTATCATTTTTGTTATAGAAGCTGATATATAAAGGTTACCCATTTTCATTTATTTGTCTGTTTTGAAGGCATAACCTTCATGCTGAATTACTTCTTTGGGGTGTTAAGGCAGTGACTTTAGAAACAAATTTTTTTCTTGTTTTTGTTTTTTGAGACCAAATCTCACTCTGTTGTCCAGGCTGGAGTGCAGTGGTGCCATCTTGGCTCACTGCAACCTCTGCCTCCCGGGTTCAAGGGATTTTTGTGTCTCAGCCTCCTGGGTAGCTGGGACTACAGGCGTGCATCACCACGCCCGGCTAATTTTTTATTTTTAGTAGAGACGGGGTTTCACCATGTTGGCCAGGCTGGTCTCGAATACCTGACCTCAGGTGATCTGCCCGCCTTGACCTCCCAAAGTGCTGGGATTACATGTGTGAGCCACCGAGCCTAGCCAGAAATGAAGTTTTTCTAAGGCACTTGTTATGATGATAGTCTGGCATTTCAGGGAAAATGTTTTGCCAATAAATTGAGAACCACCAACAGTTTAAGATCACTGACTTGAAGTAATAAACAGGAACATTTTGTTTGGGTCAAAAAACCACTTTCTTTACATCAAGATTGGAGTTAGTCATGATTCTAGTGACATAACATCCTGTGCCCTGCAAGGGCTCAATTATTCCGAGATGCTGCTCACAGCCCAGGATGCTGGGTTCTCTGAAAGACTGTCTTGAAATTATCAATGAGTATGATGCTTAGGGAACACCCCCCCCCCCCACATATTTCCTCATTTAGAAAGAATGTCCTGAGTAGTTAGGCTCCCTAACATCTTCAATAAAATGACCATTCTGTTCTTTCTTGTTCTTGATAGAATAAGCAAATTCCATGGAAGAAACAAAAGTCTATCCAATTTGACACAGCACATACTTAAGATCATTCAAAAAGGGACATGCCTTGGTTAGAAATTTCATAACCTACATTGTGAAAAAGAGGAAAACAGCTTAATTCATGTATTCTGTGGTTCCCAAATCTAAATTTTCGCACTGACACAGGTTTAGTCACATATAAATTACAGGAGTTTGCGTGTGTGAGAATGAATGAAATTAATAGCCCTCACTTGTTATATCCAAGTCTTCTGAATTTTTAAGGCTTTAGAGAGAATATCGTTTAAAATAACCCCATACTCTATGATGGTCCTGATTCTTTCTTAGCTTGCCCCTCGCTATGAGAGGCTGACTACTTAATGAATTTGTCACAGAGGTTTTCCTGGCTGAGAGATATAGGAGACTTTGACGGTGAAGCAGTGACAGGGGAACAAAATGATAGGCGAGGAAGCTTCGAGTGCAGGCTTTGCTCTTTTAACTTTATGCCCAGTTCCATAATTGTGCTTTCAAATGTAATTCTAGCTGCCAATTTACACTTTACCAGAGTTAAAACTTATTTTTAGTTTCATTTCCATGAAAAATGTGCACTTTGCTCTTGATTGACAGATAGGCTTTGACAGTTGATACAGGTTTACCCAGTCAAGGCTTGTTTTAGTTGAAGGTGAAAATGGAAGAGGGAAAAAAATTGCTTCAACAGATCTCAGTATTTCTCTTTTTATTGCATTCGTTGTCTAACAACAATAATACTCATTGGCAAGAAATTTATTTACACTAACAAATTAAATTTAATCACAGGTATTGTTAGACTGGTCATAAAACAAACTGTGATATTTTGCTTGAATGCCTCTGAAAACCAAAGAGTAAGGAATGTCATTTGAAACTTTTTGACAATCTAGAGAAGTACATATTAACCAAGCACAAGAGAACAATTCAGACATAGCACTATTGTCTCTTCCATGCAAATGATCAGACATCAAAATGTACAAATTAAACGCTTAGGTAACATGCTATCCATACCTATCAGACTTAAAATTATTTTCAAACAATTCTTGTTCTTTACTGATATACAAAGAAAGCTGAAAAGAAATCAACTTCTTACAGTGGAATAGAATTTATTCTCTTTTATTTTCAGCTGCCCAGTTTTGTCAGTAAGTTGTAGCAGATGTACAAGTGGTTGCAACACCATTAAAAAATACAAAAGCAGTAGTTATGATATTAAATAATGTTGAATAAAACATATACATATATATTTAAGGAATTTCACTAAGCACTAACTAAATTTCATGTTGTTGGGAGGTATTATCTGGCTAGAGTGCCTCTTCATTCTTACTTTCTAAGGTAATTTAATTATTTCTTGCCAATTGTTCTTTCATGAATGAATGATTACATCCTTGACAGAAAACCTGGGTGTATAAATAATATAGCTGAAAGAAACAGAAATGCACACCTTCCAACAACATACACTCCCAACCACTTGTGCTGTTTTTGGCAACAACCAAAATGCCATCTCTTGCACAAAAAGTAAATAAATGATCATATGATGGCAACATTCACCATAAGAGAGTCAGTAGGCAGTGACTTTAAGCATCACAGCCACCAATTATGTCATTTTAGAATTGTGAGCAAATTCACAAGAACACACAGTGCAATTTTTAGCCAAGAAAACTGCAGTCTGCAGTTGAAAATGCCCGAAGCTGCATAAATTTCTTCTGAGCTCCAACTCAGCAATATGCAACCTTGACATCAAAGCATTAGCCAAATATTTGAGGAAATTTTCTTACTAAAATACCAAGTATCTGATAAATCAATTTTACCAAAATATATAAACATATAGAAGGATAAGTGCATTTAGTAGAAATACTTACAATAAAAAAATCTCTTAAAATCTATGAGCCATTCAATGTATACACAACACAAGAAGTGGTAATAAGGCTATGATTACAGCTCCAGGTCCTGACTGACCTTACCAAGTTCCATACACAATGTATTTTTTAATGCCATGTGATTGCAGTGTGTGTGCATGTGTAAGGTGGGAGTTATATTCACACATATGTAGTTCTGAACATCTACACAAATGGCATGCACATTGTTGAGAAGTTGTCTGTTCTCTTATTCCTTACATCTTACTGTTGAATCCCTAGCAGTTTTGGGGTTGGGTTAGGGTCAAGCATAGGAAATCATCATATTTCTTTCCTTCTCCACTCTTGAAGATCTGGAATCAGGTCACAGGCTGTGCTGGGTCCACATGCTTACATATGCGAACCTTCAAGTAACTACCATTCCCTCAACAGGCCCACATAGACACCATGCACAAGCAAATAAGGACCCTCTGTCTACCATAAATAGAACTTGTTGCTTTCACTTACCAGGAGAAGCTGATTCTGTCGGCTTTCTCTTTGCCCCTCCAACTTCTTAGTTGGGCCTATTCTATGCCGCTACTTCAAGTTACTCAAATGTGTTTTGTCTGGTATTATTTTTTTTTTCCAGTGTTTTGGACCAAGACTAGATTTCCTGAGACTTTAAATATGCAAGACAAATGCAAACAAAATCTGCCAACATACCCAGGCTGCTTTTCAGGAGTGAATCACTGAAGCACATTCGGATTTCCTATAACCCTGCTTTCTTTTGGGAATGTACAACCCTCCCCCAGCTTCCCACCGCCCATCATAATGTAAACGATTCTAATAGAAAATATGGATGTTTTGGCTGGGGGTGGTAGCACATGCCTGTAGTCCCAGCTACTTGGGAAGCTGAAGCAGGAGGATCACTTGAGCCCGGGAGTTTGAGGCTGCAGTAAGACATGATGGTACCACTGCAGTCCAGTCTGGGTGACAGATGACAGAAAAAAAGAAAGAAAGAAAGAAAGAAAAGAAAGAAAGAAAGAAAGAAAGAAAGAAAGAAAGAAAGAAAGAAAGAAAGAGAGAGAGAGAGAGAGAGAGAGAAAGAAAGAAAAAAAGAAAAAAGAAAGAAAGAAAAAGAAAGAAAATATGGACATTTTATTTCTGGACTTGCTTAGCTTTAGAATAGTGTACAGGTACATCCTTGAAAAAGTAAATTTTAAAAGATAGAAAAGAACTGTGCTTTTCTCTTCCATTTTACCTTTTCATTCTGAGACTGCTAAGGTCTTTGCATTAAGTAGGTGATGTGAACCCTAGCGACCACTGTCCACCAAAGTGTCCCTCATCTCCAGCTCTGTCAGGAGTACCTTTAGTTACTCAAATGGAAATATCTCAGTGTAATGATGGGGCTACAACATATCCAAAGTGTAGATGGTTCTCTCAGGGTTGCTGGGACAGCTTCCTTTAGAATCCTCTAGAACACTACTGTTAAACACTGGATTTCCTCTTGAAGTTTAGTCTGCATAACCTTTAACACTTAAACATGAATCAGAGTATCTATGTAAATGGAAATTTTTATTTCCTTTTTTACAAAATGCAATTTTCAAGCACATGTTAATTCTGGTGCACAACGAACCCAGACGAGTTTGTCTTCAGCAGAAACTCTAACGGCCGAGGTGCTAGATCAAACCACCTGTGACTATTTTTGTAGCTTGGGTCTGGGATATTTTAAGATTTCAGGCTAGGGATGACTACAGTATCACAGATAGTGGCAAAGGTAAATCTGGTTCCTCATTTTCCCTCTTGCCACTTTGTTTCCAACAACAATGGGGCAAAAGATAGACTGTCCCATTTTGTGCCAGTTGAAAGCTGAGTTTGGCTTTAGCACCTATCATACTGCAATCATGAACTGCTGTGGGTTAAAAAAGTTTGTGTGATGTTGAGGGTGTGAAATCAATGTCAATCCCAGCTAAAGGATGATAGCCACAGTACAACTTTATTGTCATGAAACTAAAGGGGGACTTCATCAGGAATGTTAGAATGGATGAAATGAGGTTTTTTCCCTAACTTAACATTCTGCAGTAAATTCCTGATTCAGGCAAAAAAAAAAAAAAAAAAAAGAATGAGATAAGTATTACATAAACTGTGAGTTACTTGAAGGGAGATGGTCTTAAACAAAGTAATCTGTTATAAAACTAACATCCTTTAATGGAAAACCCTGACCCAGATACAGCTCATACAATGCTTTCTGTCTGCAGCTTGGCCTCTTCACCACACACTCCCTCCCAGCAAAGCATAACCTATACCCCAAAACACTTTTGGCTATTGTTAGAATCATACTGAGCTCTTCTTTAGGGAATACAGTTCATAGCATCCAGATATTCCCTTTTTTGTTCATTTTCTGATAATAAAAAACTGCAAAGTTTTTAAGGTTGATGAAGTAACAGTTCTGTATTAAATTGTAAGGACAGTGAAAACCACTAGCATTAAAGTAGGAATTGTGCAAGACATTGGAGCCTCGATTAGGTATCATGCACTACAGTCAATAAAAGAAATAATAGGAAAACAAAATGTGCACAAGATCTGAGGTCTTTCACTTTGCTTTCATACCCTTCATCAGTTTACATCTTATGCTTTGTGGGGCAGTCAAACCAAGTGACTTTTACAGTTTCATCTGTTTTAAGTGGTAATGCTAAAATAACTCATTTAGGACTAAAATTACTATAATCTAACTAAAAAATCAAAATAGTTATAATACTAAATGATTTAAGGAATAAGAATTTGATTTATAACATTGTCAGTTGGACATTGATCTAAACATTCAATGTACAAACAAAGTTATAAAGAAAAATACTTCTAAGACATTTAAGAAAATGCAATATAATAGATCATAAATTAGGTGCAAAAACAAGACACTTATAGACATTTCCAGTATATACATCCATTTTCAAATATTACCAAAGTGTAAACATAACTTAAGATAATCATCCTTCTATTTCTATTCTTGAATACAGTGAAATTTCCAGTGTGATCCAGGTCACTTTTATCCCAAAGATAAGCAAAAATGGCAAAAATTTACAATAGCAAGCACTAATATTACCAGATTTTTACTAATTTAGTGTTTTAGTATTAGAAAATTTTGTCAAATTTTATCGCTCATTAATAGTGGCTTCTTATTTCTCATGATGTTAACAAATAACAAAGCACCAGACATCTCAAGATATTAATAGAGTATCCAATATGGCAGTTTCATTATCATACCCCAAATGAAGACAGACAGAAAAACATAACGGTGACTTTGATAACTGTAAAACACGATGTTACTTCACATCAACGTTTCTGAGGCTTGAATGAATGGTCTGTACCTAATGACAAAAGAGCTGAAGCATAACAGACAATACTCTGGCAATGAAAAGAAAACAGGCCTTGGGGGTAGAACAGAATTAAAAATGTCTAGTTTAGATAATTTCCAAATTCAGATTTTCAGATAAGCAAAAAAAATTTTTTTTTTAAAGAAAAAAATCACACTGTTATTAAAATACAAGATGGGGCTATATGGGAGTTCCCTTAATCTGTTACACTCAAAAGCCTTGCCCAGGCCCTGCATATGGAATACTTCCAGTGGAAGATACGATGATGCTGGGAATGGAGCAGAGATTCCCATAAAGTAAAAGAAGTAAAATACTGTCCAAGAACTCATGTGGCCTCAAGCCTTATTTTGAAACTTGTCGTTTGGAAAGTGGATAACCTCAGTTTTAGAGTCAATGCAGCAAAGAGAACCAGATACATGAGCATAAAATACAAAAACCCAAAAAACCCCCATCACATGAAATTTCTCAAAATGAGTTTATTTTCTCCTTCTTCTGCCCCAGTCTCCTGCACTTAGGACTTAGTTTGGTGAAATACAGAAATCCTTAATACTGGCTTAAAATTAGTATAAGTTCCTCCACTACTAAAGTGTATCCTACACACTGCCTTAAACAAACTTTTTCTGTAAAATTGGAAATCTTTAAAGTATGGAAAGGAATGGCTCAAAAAACCATTCAAAATCTCTCTAAAATGTTAACTGACAGTTCTTCTTTAGAGGAACATTCTTCGTACTAAAAAAAAATTGGTTCTCCAGTTGAATATTATTCAAATCTAAATTTCCTCGAACTGGTATTTCTATTTTTCTTAAAAGTACATTTGTTAAAACACTAACTGAGCCCACCTGGGAAATCTTGAGTAGAAAATATGTGATGAGTTCCTGATTGTGACATAGACAGACTGAAGACCAGCCAGAATGTTCCCCGGAGAGGAAACCTGAAAATGGTGGTTTCCTTAAAAATCAATTTCCTGTTCAATTTCTTGGGTTGGGTTGGGGGAAGGGCAACTGTGTTGTGTTTGCCAGTGTTGCTGAGATGCTGAACACACAACAGTAGCAAGGTCAACAGATCCCAATATCCCATGGCTGCATTAATGTCTGATTTTTTTTCTTTCATGTTCAGCTATATCTAGAGGATAAATATTACTCTCAGAACCTAAGGTAATACTCACATACACAATCTTAAGGCTTTTGCTTTTTTCAGTGGTTAACAAATAGCTATAATTTCTTTTCTTTCTTTTTGATGCCTAGCAAGCAGAATGGCTTGCTTGCCTTTTCCCTTAGTAGGTAACTATGGAGCAGAGCACCCATGTTTCCACAGCAGGGTGGTCTTACTGTCCAGACTCAGAATTAAGAGTGAATCTTTCCCACACACTGGAGTAGGTTTTGCAGCCCTAGAAGTAAGTACTGGTCCAGATCTCATGGCAGGGTGCTTTCTGCCATGCAGACATGTGCAATTGCCATTTCAGGATCCCAAACTGAAAATTCACAGTGCTCCATCAACAACACCAGGGTGTATCATGCTCTTGTTGGGTGGGGTCAAACTAGTTCTCCAAGTGACAAAACATACCCAACACAACACAAGATGTTGCTAAGTTAGAGAAGAGCAAAAGACAGCTACTTAAATGAAATGTCTGGTTTGTTAATAAATCAAAGGTGGCTTGGGACTATTTCAGTAGTTAAAATTAAGAGTGCCTTCTATTGCAGAAAATGCAGTTATTCAACACACGGTTCCTCAGCTGGCCTAGAGCCGCATTACCCTTATCATTTAGTTTCTTCTTCATCCTCTGGAGGAGAGCAGGGCAGGAAGAGGTGGGGACTTCTCTTGGATAATCTCCATCTTCAGTAAGAGGGTATGTGTTACTGCTCACCAGCACCGTCGGCTGCAGTTGACGTCATCTTTTCTGTCTTTTTGGACTTCCTCTGCATTTGCTCTTGTTCCTTTCTCCTTAGCTTTTCTCTTTGTTTTTCCATTTTCTCTTGGGCCTTCCGGGCCTTCTCTAGAGACATCTTCATTTCCTTGAGTTTCTTTTTGACCACTGCTCGGTCCTGGGATGCTGTCATTCCAAGAGCCTAAGAAGGAAACACACACACAAACTGAATTTGAAAACCAATGAGCCCTCTGATGATGTTAATACACCGTATGTTCAAGTTTGTAAACTAATTCAAACATAAAAGAGGTAAGAAAAGAGGAAGAGCTAGTTACATTTGTTAAAAATTAACACACTGGGGGCTACCCTTTATTTTTTCTTTTGTTCTTTGAAGTCCCTTGCAAAGTACACCCTAAAGCTCATTAATTAAATGCTTTCCAAATTAGTAATTAATGGGTGAATGAATGGAAAAAAGGCACAATTCTACTTCTCCAACCTTTGGGCTGTAGACATTTATAGGTAAAGGTATTGCTAAACTCATCAATATTTTCAAAGCATAGGAGTGAACACCTGCTGTCACAGAGGGCTCCAAGAAGGGCAAGAAGAATTGAAACAGCTTCCTTTCTGCCAATGTTTTCATTACAATGAGAACCAAAAGTGTCTTTGGGGCCAGAATGCTCGTGTCAGCATGACTAGCCATTCTTTCCCTGTAGGTAGACCTATAAAGGAAGCTTGATTATAATGAGGAGGTTGCTCGATGAACTTAGAATTCAGAATAAGGGGAGTTGCTTATGTACTTTAAATGTTTAGTGACCTTCAGAATCAACAGCAGGATGCATCTATCTATCTCCCCAACAGGGACAGCCTTGTCAATGGGGCCTTCATATTCACAAGCTATTGATTGATCTCTAACCTTTTCAAGACTGTCAAGAGATACTCATCTGTCCGTCAGCCCAGTAGGGGGCTGAGGCGGGGGCATGGAGCTTGGGGTTACACGGAGTTGGCTGTAAGCTCCTTTTTCCCTTTCCCAAAGGAATGGATGCCACCTTGGTCTCTAAGGGAGATGGACTGGACAAGTGGAAATGAAAGTGCCATGGAGGGGAGGGAAGATGTGTGTACATACTTGGAGAAAAAACTTCTGGGGAGAACAGCATCCCAGTTTGGGAGTGGTGTGTAAGGAAGAGTGGAGGTGAAGGAGAAATGAACAAGGAAAAGAAGATTCGTGGATCTGTGTCTTAATTCTAACGTGATGAAAAAGTCCACAGTGGCCATTATTAAAACTCACACTACATCAGAAGGAAGGAGAGTTAATATATGGACCATGTGTTGCCAGTTGGAAGCAATGGAGTAGGTCCCTCGCTCTCCTAATCAGCAGCCTACCATTTAATTTAGAACCCCTGAGGGACTTTCTGAAACTTCATTTACTACTCAGAAAGAATTCAACATCCTTTCTGCTGAATGTTGATGAGAATTACCTCTCAGATATGCAGAATACTCTTATCTAATGAAAACATTTTAGGTGCTTTGAGTAATACAAGTTATACCTGGTAACCTAACACAGACATATAATTCTTTACCTTAAGTTTATTTCCATCCAACTGCAGGAGCTGCTCTCCAGTGATGTTTTGGGCACTGAATTCAGATACATACTGCTCCAGATTTAGGCTCATTAACCAGTGAGAAACCTGCTGCACACTCCATTCCTGAACGGCCCGATTCTGACACTGACTGTGTTTGGGAGACTGTCCATCATCAAGGATCTGAGATAGGAATGTTACGTAGTGTTGTTAAAGGACCAAGATACTATGGCTCATATTATGCTATCAGAAGGAATTTCTTAACCTATGAGAGCCACACTTATGTTTAAACCAAAATATGATAAGCTAATGGTTCTAGTGGTGGTAGAAAAAATACTTATTACCTATATGTTCTTATGTTTTTGGAAGTTTAGAAATTCCCCCATAATAAAAAAGCAGCATTATTAATGTAGGAAGTTTAATATAGAAGAAAATACACTAATGTTGCAAGCTTTTACATGAAAATAGTCTGGACAGATTATAAGAGGTAGAAAATAAGTATTTCATAAATCTCTATATGCAATGCATCACTTATCCTCTAATAAGACACTGGAATTTTGTAAAAATATATTAACAAATACTGAGGTATCTTTCACTTGGGAGAGGAGAGCATTAAGCTCTCAAGCCTTCTTAGGGGAAGTTTCACAACCATTATTTCATTCGAGCAGCAAGCAAACTGTGAGGAAGGTAGGGCAGATAATATTCATAATTACTTTTAAGAAATGAGGAAACGGTTGGGCGCGGTGGCTCACATCTGTAATCCCAGCACTCTGGGAGGCTGAAATGGGTGGATCACTCAAGGCCAGAAGTTCGAGACCAGCCTGGCCAACATGTCGAAACCCCCTCTCTACTAAAAATACAAAAATTAGCTGGGTGTAGTGGCACATGCCTGTAATCCCAGTTATTCGAGAGGCTGAGGCAGGAGAATCACTTGAATCTGGGAGGCGGAGGTTGCAGTGAACCAAGATTCACTTGCAGTGGCTCTGCTGGAGTGCAGAGCCACTGCACTCCAGTCTGGGCAACAGAGTGAGACTGTCTTAAAAAAAAAAAAAAAAGAAATGAGGAAACTGAGGCTGAGGAAGTCTATGTGATCTGTTTCAAGATCACACAGTTAGTAAGTGGTAGAGCTCAATAGTTAGGATTTTATTCCAAATTTCTGGCTCTGTCCACTGCAGAATATTCCTTTTAATAGTGCAAAGGGACAGGTTTGTTCCTAGACCCACTAAGCTGAGAGGAGATGAAGGTGATGAGAGGTCTTGGAGGAAAGACAGGAGTCACCTTGGTGACCCATAAAGGGAACACAGAAGAAGGGATGGGGTAAGCTGAGATGAAGGCAAAGAGGAGGAAAAAGAATGCATGTCAATGTAATGGTGATGGAAGATAAATCAAGGAACTCTGGAGATGCAATGCGGAGATCTTCTTAACTTAGGAACATCTTTTAAACTAAGATATGACAAGGGCAGAGAGTAAAGCTATTTAACACAAGGAAACCCTTCACTACAGAGGAAGGTATTCTTGTATTGTCTCATTTTTCAGTCATCTCCAAAGAAAGAAAAAGCACATTCAAACAATAGCACACAAGCCACCACACACAGCCCACTGATAGCTCACCTCGTCATCTATCATATCCAGGCTCTGAGCGAGGGAGCGATAAAAGAATCAAGACGAAAAGTGTTACAGAAACAGGAGACACAACATACATAGTACATAGTTTTAATAAAACGAAAATTGCACCAAGCTTGAAGAATACGGGCAGAAAAGCTTACGAGAAAAAAAAAAGTTTTATGAATCAAAAATCATGTTACAAAGAAATAGTAAGAACAAACATTTAGAGCAAAAATACCTTTATTTACGGTGCTTTCTGTCCTCCCCCCATTTTTCGAGGAACTAAATCACTAACCTCACTTCCTAACTCTCTCTTGCACATTTATCTCCTGATAATTTGTAGTAATACTAATTTTGACCCTTGCTTCTAAATAAATGGTTCTCGTGCTATTTTCCCTCTTTATCAAAACTATCTCTGTCTACTGCAATGATTCTCAATCAGAGACCTCACCCTAATCCGAGAAAGTATCAGAATCTTGGAGTAAGGGTGGTTGTAGGAGGAGGCAAGGAAAAAAAAGGAAGGAGTAATTCGTAAACTTTGATGTGATTTCTGAGCTGTTTCCTCATGTTTAACTCTGCACTGCCCAGGCTCCCCATCATGTGTGGTTACATATATATGTAAAAGGGGCCCCTAGAAAGCTTAAGAACAAGATTTTGCTTTTGTGTTGAGAAAGGGAGGGAGAGAAATCCTGAAGACTTCATATTAAATATAAACCACAGTCTTGATGATTTCTATGCAAGATCTACCCTAAAAACATTTTCCTGGTGATGGTTCACGGGTAAAATGTCACATTTGACAAAGCAGTTCTGTCACAGTGCCATGAAAGTACCTCATCTGATGACAGTGCTAAGGACTGAGAGAGCCCTGGTGTTTTAGGTTCTGCTCCTAAGCCGCTGAGGTCTGCTGAACTGGTACTGCTGGGACTGAAGTCATCATTGAAGGTAAAATTCTGTAAAAATAAATGAAGCTCAGTGTTAAATGAGTGCAGTGAGTAAGCAAGAGGTAGGAGTTTCTGCAAGTTCTAAAAAGGCTCTTTTAAACAATCTTAGCAGAAATTCATGTATGATTTGGTGATGACCTTCAATGGGACAGCGGTTGAGAATGCTGCACCTTGTGCAGCTGAGGGGATTCTGTGTGCTTTCCTCATGTGATGAAAAGATAGATGTTTTAGAGAAACAATTCTTCAATCTCTCTTCAAGGGTACAGAATTCATTATCCTCTGCAACTGCTCAGAGGAATAATATTAATAAGCCTATCTTCTTTGACCCTAATCGTGATGAGTAACAGTGTAAGTAAAAATACAAGATGGTGTGGAGAGGCTGAGTTATTAGGAACAGATGGCAATTCATATTAGAAAGGTAGCTAGAGCACCCCCTGGGAAGGATCGCTTATTGTTGGCTGTGATAAATACTATGAGAAATGGCAGATCCTCTCCTGGATGTACCCTTCAAGATGATGAGTTCTGGGGGAGGTCACAGTCTGACAATACACTAGTAGTTACATGCTGAAATACAACTCTCTCACAGCACCAGCAAAGCATCAAGGAGGCTGCCACACAGCACAGACACAGGTTTCCAAATAATCACCTGGGGGTGGGGAAGGTGGGAGTGTATAAAGCTTCCCCAGAACTTCATTAAAATGTTCAGTGGATATGAAAATCAAACAACGATGACTACGTAGCTGCACTTGTAAAAACATTTTAAACCAAATCTGGAGTCACTACAGTGCAAGATAATGGTGGAATTCTTCGAATAGCATTTAGATGCCTCAGTTCCAATACTGAAAATGTTTCAAGACCAAAGTGATGTGCTGCTGTTAAAACTTCCTTTGCTAGTAATTCTAAAATGGCTGGATTTCCAGGAACTCTAAGCACTTGACCAACACCATCTTGTTTCTAGTCCATTTCCTTAGGAATTGGACTGTTAGTTTTCCACTAGGTTCCTTTATACTGGGTTTAGTTGGTTATCAAAAATAAATACCATGCCAGAGGCTGGAGACTTCAGTACCGAACAAACTCCAAAGTTTGCTAAAACTTCAGAAAAGAAGTCTAGGTTAGAGCACACGGAGCTAGGCCAGCAGAACATTTAAGCAGCAGGACATTTAACATGAACATTACCATTTGGTACCCCAGTCAAAACCCTTTGAGCTGTTGAAAAGATTTAAATTGAAACTGAAAAGAATTAAATTCAAGTAACATTAACCACATGTTTCTGTTTGAGAAAGAAAAGCGAACACAGATAAAAGGAGACCAAACAACGTGTGAAAGTTAGCCACCATATGTGTTTCAACAAAATGTTAGATAAGGTTTGCAGTGTCATGCTGGAAATAACCATCATGCATTTAAAAACGAGTAACACCCATGCATATATTTCCTAATTCTGTTAAAGAACTTTGGTGATAGAATTATACAGCAGTTGTTCAACATAGAAGTTTGATATTAAAAGAAGAAATAAGTAAGGGTGCTATGTCAGCATTGGTTTGTTTTAAAGAGTTTCACTTAGATGTACTGAGCACATATTCAGTCTCAAATTTATTTGCTTTCAGTAAATCTTGAGAAGCACAGTGAAATAGTTTAGTAATGTAATTTAAAGTAGAATACTGGGTAAACAGATATATCACTCTGTTCTATGATTCAAATGCATCCTTCCCAGCATGGCTTAACTGTCAAACTGAGATTAAATAGCAATATGTGAAAAGATAGGCAAATCAAAGAGTAATGTACAATCTAGAATGAAACAGTATTAAAGAAGGTGATGGTTAAATGAGGCTTTCTTTTCCCCACACAAGAAATACCATGCATTGTTTATTGCAGTGTTATTACATTGGTTTCTTGGATCCAGACTACAGACATAAGTTGAGAATGCCTTCCAAAGATTGAAGAAGAGGAAGGATTTGGGTTTCTCTTGTTTGCTTTTGTAATCCATGTGTTTTCTACCTTAGACCCCTTTTTATCTGAAATTAGAGTCTCAGGAGAAGGCTGAAGGGAACTTGTAGGTGCAGGCAGGTTCCTGAAGGAATAGGATCCTTTCCGGCTGTCATTAAACCATGAAAAAGGCATACAAGGGGAACGAGTGGAGGTCTGAGCTGTTGAACGTGGCTTGGGTGTCCAGTTTTCCAGTCTGCCTCTGAAGATCCTGTTTTGTGAAAAGAATAGGTGTGTTAGATAAAGAAAGAGCAGATAAAAGACTTATTGAGCCAAAGGACTCTGAATATAGTTTGAAGTAAGAATTTGAGACACTGTTCTACTCAACAGAGTAAAAATTTTGCACTTTTGAATACGACACTAATCTTAACAGTTATCTTTTTGCCTCTAAATGGCTTCCGTTACAATGATCAACATTTTCATATTGCTATTGCCATGGTGAATTTATATAAAATGTGCCTAATAAGTGTATGTGGATGAATTATAATCAGGGAGGAGCACAGTCTTTTAGGAACTGCTATTAGGTTAATCACCACAGCATTCCCTTTATCTGGGAGACATGCCTCACAGCTAGGGACATTAGCTCATAAGCATCACTCTTTTCTGTCTTCCACTGGGCTTGTGTTCCCAAGGGTCTGAGACTTAAGAAAATGATATATTTAAATGATTTTGAAATTTCAGGGTTCATAATGCTTCAGGTAGAATACACAGTTTATTGGTTTTTCACCAGAATCTTAGTGCCTTTTCGCAGGAGTAGGAGATCTGAAGTCCTCATCTCCCACTTGGAGGGCCAGGGTTCACCACCTCCTAAGTACATGGTGTCAGACCTTCTCTTGGCCTTTAGTTCTCCATCTGTAAAAGGTGGATATTTTCATGTATCTCATTGTGTTTGTTAAGAATTAAATGAGATAATATGTGAAAGTGCTTCAAAAACTGTCAAAGGTCTATGTTTACTGTTTAACATTTAAAGGATTCAAAAGCATTTGAGGAACACAGTTTGAAAACAGATTTTTTTGTCTTAATGTAGGCTCTTTCGTATCTGTAATTATCTTTTGGTTAAGGGAAAAAATAACTATCAGAAACCAAAGTAGGAACGGGCAGCAGTTTATGTGTATCTTGGAAGAGGTCCTTGCCATTTCATGGAATGCCTATTATTTGATAGCTGCTGATATCACGACAAAACAGATTCCCTTTCAATTAAAAGTGCCTGAACACCACAGCCAGACAACTTCTGTCCCACCACATGTATAGTGAATTTCAGTCTTCTTACATCTCATTTCAAATATATTTTGAAATGTATTTCCAGTTTATATAAATAGTATAACACCTAACAATTCCCATTTATTTCCAAATATTATTGTGAAAATCAAATGGGACATAAACGTAAAAGCATCTTGTAAACTGTAAAGCAAGGTAAAAATGTAAAGGGATTATAAGACTGATAACTAAAGAGAATGAAGAAGTCAGTGAGGTTCTGATAAAATATTGAGATCAGCATGCTGGGGGAACCAGATGTCATCCTACACATGGTCTACACTCTAGGTGAGGCACTCCAAAAATATGAATCTGGATGATTATATAGGAGAGGGAAAGCTGTTCCCTCTGCAGCCTCTGGGGAGGGTGGAGGGAGAAATCTGATCTCCTTAGTGTAAATTCAACTTGGGAAGGATCTTGGGCTCTAACCCTCTGGGATGTAAACATGTGTCTCTAGGGAAAGATATGACTAGTGGCTCCAGCTTCACAACTCTGGGAATGTCTCCATGGAGCTGGTCTCATCCCCCTCTTCCACTTAGCCTCCTTAAATGTAACCACATTACCTCTGCAGAGGTAAATCTCTCTGGAGTTCTCACTATCTACGCACTCACAATTCAACTTCTGTTTTCTTTTTCTTTTTTTTTTTTTTTGAGACAGGGTCTCGCTCTGTCACCCAGGCTAGAGTGCAATGGCACAATCATGGCTCCCTGCAGCCTCGACCTCCTGGGTTCAAGCAATCTTCACACCTCAGCTTCCAGAGTAGCTAGGACTTACAGGTATGTGCCACCATGCCTGGCTAACTTTTTTATTTTTTATAGAGATAGGGGTTTATTATGCTATTGAACTCCTGCCTTGGCCTCCCAAAGTGCTGGGATTACAGGTGTGAATCACCACACTCAGCCTCATAATTTATTTTCCAAGGCTTGTTTTTTTTGCTTAGATTCCACATTCTAGTAAAAATGCCTAGAAAGCTCTAGCTGTGCAGAAACATACAAATATTTTCTCTGCAGTCCCATACTCTTATAATTGGGTATCTCTGAGGAAGAACTGGACCTGATGATCATTATCCCCTCTGGTTATAGATTTCTGAATCAAGGGAATTTTTAAGAGTTTCATCCACAATTGCAATAAAGTATAGTAGTGCTTAAATATATGGATGTTGTTTTAAAGTTTATACATAGGCCATGATTAATGACAGCATGAGAATCTTGTCCTACTCCCAGTGAACAGCCTTTGTAACAATACTTTTAGAACAATCACTATTATCTTTAAAAACAAATAGGGAGAAAATAAGAATTGTTTTCTACTTGTGGTCATTCTGTTGCTTTATTTGAAAAGGACTTTTGGTAGTCCACATCCTGTCCAAGCAACATTTGAAAAAAAAATCTGAAGGTCACATCTAATTAAACTCTTTCACAACAACATTTTCACTGTCAGAAAAATATTCAAGACTAATAAGTCCAGATGGACCCGTGTATCCAGCACTGAGGAAGGTCTTGAGGCCATGTGGTTCTTACATGTGTGGTGAAGGAGATCATGGAAGCTGGGCCTCTGGTGATACCCAGAGGCTTTCTTTCCCCAGCTTTGCACACCAAGTTAATAGACAGGCAGGAGGAAGAGCCAGGCAGAAGGCAATGAGAGGCCACTTCTGAGAAGACACCTATGTCTCTACAGTGGCAAAACACCAGATTCATGGATATTTTCAAGAATATTTTTCAGTTTCCCACGAGGCTTGGCTGTGTCCCTGCTGAAGCTGTATCCTGTATCTCTCATTCCTCTGTGTATATCTGTGATTTTAAAACTCTATGAACTGATATAACCCCTGGGTACTTGCTAGTATCCTTAACGAACTGAACAGTGAGTGTTATGCTTTCATGTCTTGGACCTAGAGAACATTCATTTGAAAAAAGAAATTTTCACTTTAAAATTACAGACCTATCAGTTTAGCAGACATACTTTCTAAAATAAATGTCAATTTCCTTCTGAATAAATTGAACTCTTGGGCCCACGATAGAATCAGAAAGGGTTTGGGAGCAGTTATTCTATGTTGATCATTCTTATAGTCTATTTCACTTTGTGGAGAAATCCATTAGGAATAACACAAAATCCTTCTTTCCTTATTTGTTTCTTCCCTTTCTTCTTCTCTCCTTCCTTCCTTCCCTTCCTCCCGCCCTCCTTTCCTTCCTTAACTTCCTTCCTTCCTTCCTTCCCTCCCTCCCTCCCTCCCTCCCTCCCTCCCTCCCTCCCTCCCTCCCTCCCTCCCTCCCTCCTTCCTTCCTTCCTTCCTTCCTTCCTTCCTTCCTTCCTTCCTTCCTTCCTTCTTTCCCTCCTTCCCTCCTTCCCTCCTTCCTTTTCTTTCCTTTTCACCTTCCTTTCTCCCCAAAATCGAGATTGGTAGAAATGAACTCTTGATGAATCTGACAATAATTTTTCCAGAGGATCAAAATAGGTAAATAGTCTATATTCCCTTCACCTTCTTTTTTAGCTGTAATTTAATGGCTTGCTATCATTTTTGGAAAAAAGAGAATCATAAGTCACTTCTAGGAACTGGGAGAAAGAATGACTTCAAATTCAGAGTTCATAATCCAAATATACCATTTCAGGGGTAGCTGTTTCCTGGCATTTAAATGGTTTATGTAATGTCTCTTACAAGTAATGAACTCATTTACAAATATTTTGAATCCAGTGTATCCTGGGACTGGCACCCCAAAATTAAATTGCCAGCTAAACATTCCAAGGTGGTCTTTGTTGTTGTTATTTTAACTTGAATACAGGTGTGTGAAGTATTCAGTATCTAACTGGATGTCATCAAAATATCATTAAGAGTTCAGAAACTGCCAGAAGAGATGAAGTATAACAGAAATATAGAATTTAAGGCAGGAGTAAAGGAAGTTAATCGAAGAAAGTTAGCTGCAACCAGAGGAAGAGTTGCAGACTTGTGTTTACCTAAATCAAATGATGCAATTCTATAAGGTTCTAACATCCACTAAGGAGTTTGAGGTTGTAAAGTGAGCCTCATCTAAATGGGATCTAGAGATCCTAATGGATAACAGCTGTGAGAAACATGTCCATCTACAGTACAGGGTCAACCCCTGGCCCCTACTCAGACATATCCTGCTCCCAGATCCTGAGTTCTGATCTAAATTTCTAATCAATAAATAACAGTCCATCTGAGATGGTCACTGTAGTGTTCAACTTTGAATCATTTGAGATGGTGAAACTATTCCCTTAGTAAGTCTTCCCCATACTAGAAAGGTTTAAAATGAAATAGAAGAGGATCATGTAGATAAAATCCACACTATCAAAACAGAAATGCTAAGTTTAAGAATAACAGATATATTGCTTAGGTGTTTAAGAAAATTTGTATGAATAGAAATCTGAAAGAGAAATGTGTCCACTGAATCTATCTTAAAATGTTAAACTCATTTTAATGATCTAAACTCATTTTAAATTTGAGTTTTTAAGACACAAAATATATTAAGCACCTTGATAACTATACTGGGATATTTAGAGTCACTGTAGTTAAATATTAACTTATTAGATTTTCAAGAGTTTTTTTTGTATGGAAAAGTGTTTGCCTGTCAAGAATGTAAGTTTGTCAGGCTTCAGGCATTTGAAATACTGTACTTAAAAAGAAAACTGAATATTAAATTGATAAATGAAGCTAAAATTTGGCCAGACAGTTATGGGAAATAAGTCCGATCTACTAAGGCTAAGGTGACATTACTCAAAGGTCTCCATGAAAATGACTACATTCAAGGCCGGGCGCGGTGGCTCAAGCCTGTAATCCCAGCACTTTGGGAGGCCGAGACAGGCGGATCACAAGGTCAGGAGATCGAGACCATCCTGGCTAACCCGGTGAAACCCCGTCTCTACTAAAAAATACAAAAAACTAGCCGGGCGAGGTGGCGGGCGCCTGTAGTCCCAGCTACTCGGGAGGCTGAGGCAGGAGAATGGCATGAACCCAAAAGGCGGAGCTTGCAGTGAGCTGAGATCCGGCCACTGCACTCCAGTTTGGGCGACAGAGCGAGACTCTGTCTCAAAAAAAAAAAAAAAAAAAAAAAAAAAAAAAGAAAATGACTACATTCACTGGGCCAGGCTTAGGCAGAGATGAGGTGTTTTTTTACTCACACACATGTGCTCATCTCCATCAGTTCTTCTAAAAGGTGTGTTTCCAGCCAGCTCAGATGATTGTTAAGCAGGGGTTTTGCTCTTACTCAGCAACAGAGCAGAGTGGACCCTCCAGGTACTTGTCATAGGATATAATTTCAAACTCACTGTCATGCCATGATTTATCTAAAGCCCCTTTGAGAGAAATAGCCTATGAAGGACTGCCTGAAGTATAATTCATATAGCCCATTCATTCTTCAAGATATAACAAAAGTCATCCTTGGATGAACAAGACTGCCAGCAAAATACACAAGAAGAATACTGTTTTGTATCCTTCCCATCAAACCTGCTTTAAAGATAAACAATGATAACAATAGCCATTTTTATTTAAGGATTTGAAATGTACTTAAATGTGACCATCTTAATCCTCCTAATAACATGAAGAAGTGTGTGAGGGGTGTGTGTCTGTGTGTGTGTGTGTGTGTCTACATCTCCATTTTACAGATGAGAAAACCGAGGTACAGAAAGTTAAGTAACCTGTCCAAGAAGTAAGTGGCAGAGTTGGGATTTCACCCCAGGCTTTTAACCACACTGACATTGCGTTTTTGGCTTTGACTGGAAGGTCACTGTTACACTTACTATGAAGATATTATTGAAGATGTTGCATTTTAAGTGAGTTTTTAATCTAACTTTTCCCTATTTGATTTACTTTAATAAATTATATTGTTGTAGCATATGTACTTTTGTATGTAAACAAATTATTTTGGAATAACAAATATAACATAAATAAGTAAGAAAATAAACAATAAATGAATATGTGCTTACTCATAGACCAACTGAATAATGGGGTAGAAATTAAAGGAAGATTTGTCTTTCATGGAATCCTATAGATCAACATTATCCAAAAGAAATACAAATGAACCACATTGTAAACTAAAATTTTCTAGTAGCCACACACAAAAAAAGAAGTAAAATAATTTTAACAATAATACATTTCATTTACCCTCCAAACCCAAAATATTTTTTGACATGTAATCAATATTATAAAATTATTAATAAGATATTTTATGTTCTTTTTGTTCATACTAAGTCTTTGAGTCCAGCATTCCTTATTCACCTACACATATCCCAATATAGACTAGCCTTATCTGACTAGAGGCAACCATACTGGACAGTGTATGCAGAGGTGAATGGGAAGTCAGAGCCATGCAGTGTTAGCCCAATCCACTTATTTGTTGGTAGGAAACCAACATTCCAGGAATTTGGAGACTTGCCCAATGGAAAAGTAAGGACTACTACCTTGGATTCCAGCTCAGCGTTTTTTCTGTTGTTCACACTTTCTACATGAATGCAAATTCATTTCTATAGAAGAGTGCCATCTCTTTTCCTTATCATTTTCTCAACATACTATCACCTAGCCCCATCTGAGATACACACATCTCACAGAGTTTTCCATTCAGTGACTACACTGGAAACTTATCTACAGAGCTCCAAAGTAGACATCAGTGGCTACTTACTCCAGAATGTAGAATAGGATTTTATTTTATCCTTTGGTATATACTTTAAGGGGTGAACAAACTGCGACAACTAAATGTTTCCTGCTTCCGTTATCTGCTATGCTGTCTATTTAAAATCAGAATGTTGGCTGGGTGTGGTGGCTCATGCCTACAATCCTAGCACTTTGGGAAGCTGAGATGGGAGAACTGCTTGAGCCCAGGAGTTCAACGACAGCTTGGGCAACACAGCAAGACCCCACCTCTACAATTTTTTTTTTTAAGCTGGACATGGTGGCACACACCTGTAGTCCCAGCTACTCAGAAGGCTGAGTGGCAAGGATCACTTGAGCCCAGAAGGTCAAGGCTACAATGAGCTGTGATTGTGCCACAGTACTCCAGCCTGGGCAACAGAGTGAGACACTGACTCCCCCCCCCCTCCAAAAAAAAAGACAATGCCACTGAGCACATATTTGAAAAGGGATGGAACCAAATCATATTTCTTTGTTGGGTTTATTTGTTTATTATTATTAGCCTCATCCATTTTCTCTAGTTGTCTCATGTCGCGCATGTATCTGAGTCATTATGTATCCACAGGAACACAAAAAGGTAAACTCTTCATAGAGAGGAAAAAACTAAAACCAAGACCAAATAGTGAAAGTCTTGCCTCTTTAAAATCTAACAGCCACAGGTTATAGCTGACCAATGATCTTATCAGAATCTTAGCCTACTAAGAATTGGATGAAATGTCTCTAAAAGGTAACATTACTCAGTCCAAGCATCCTTCCCTCCTTTTTCTGAGGAAGTCTCCCAGGGGTGGTGAGTGTATTCCCGGTTGCCCCCCACAATTGTAGTGCGACCCGGCAGCTGATGGTGCTCACAGCCCACCAACTTTCAGGGCCCTGAGAATCCAACTCAATTGGATTAAGCTCCTCCTGGGCAGCAATTCTGTTCTTCCTGGGATAGGTTTTATAAGGTTCTGCACCCATTATCAATCTACACAGAAGAATATAGGCTGTCAATAGATTTTATTAGTGCTAACCAATTACTATGACAGCTCAAAATTTTTTTTCTCTTGCAAGAGAAAAGTGTCCTTCTTCTTCCCTTGTTCTTCTATTTCAATTAGATGAATTCCTTTCCATCCTGCCAAAATTTTACTATAATTACAAATAATTATAAAACTATGATTTTTTTTTGGATATGCCAATGTCATAACAAGGTTTGAGGGAGGCCATCTCACACATGCTTGTGAACACCCAATCATCACACTTATGAACTACAAAAGATCAAAATCATGATTCTAATTAGAAACTAGTTTGTAGTGTGGGTATGTGTACAGTAATTTCTGACTGCTGAAGCAGGGGGACTCCAGAGTTTTAAAAATACAGCGGTAGTTAGGCAGCCAATATAGAAGTCTAGATGTGGGTTCAAAGCGGACATCAACTGTGGTGAAGCAGTGTGCTGATGGCCACCTGCCCTTGACAAGGTGTGGTTTTGCCTATAGTGAGGTGAGCAGGCACTCACCAACACAATCAAGATTGACTTGACTTTCATTTGTGATTTATACAAGGAAGTGATCATCTCTGGCTACTATGGCAAAATTCCATCAAACACCCTTCCCCTTTCTGGCTGCAGGTGCTTACATCCCTCTCAGGTGTTGTCTCAAAGATGAGACGGAGTAACTGTCTTCAAAGCCCAGAGACCAAAGGAAGGACAGTGTCATTTTCAGTAACTGAGTTTCTCTCCCATCGTGTATTTAGGCATCTCTTTCTCCCTTAAATGATTTCATTATTTGTTTTTTTCCCTGAGTATGTTTGATTTTTTTTTCTATTCTTAATTTTAATACACAAAGAAGACCATTCTCATTCCTGAACCACACAAAATTAAACTGCTTTCGAGTTGCATATAGCCTCAGATTTACCTTTATTTTCCTGAGATTTTTGTCCTCTTTATGAGAGCATTCTACCCTTTTCCAATGTACAGTATAAAGGAAAGCCACACTAACAAAAATAATTAATTTGGGAATTCTCTCTTGTCATCTCCAACCCATTATGTTCCTTTAATGCTCCTTTAATTCCAAGAAGAAGGTACAATTTCTCACCAATGTATATGTCAGAAAAGAGAAAAAAAAGTAAATAGCAGTAGACAACCTGTGAAGTGAAGAAGTGGTCCCTGCATGATTTTATAGTCTTTCTTAGTGTGTTTCTTCCTTAGTCTGATATTGAGATTATTTCCAAATTTCATAAAGAAATTTAAGCATTATTAGATGCGTAAGTAACTGAAGGTGGCATAGTATGTTGGAAAAACATCTGTACAAGAGGAGCAAGCCCCAGGTCGACATTAACTACCTGCTGAATAACCCTGGGCAAATCAATTAAATTCTATGAAGGTGAAGTTCTTCGTCAATAGAGTATGGTATTATTATCTACTCTCCCAGTCTTTTTTTTTTTTTTGAGACAGAGTCTCGCTCTGTCGCCCAGGCTGGAGTACGGTGGCGTAATCTTGGCTCACTAAAACCTCCGCCTCCTGGGTTCAAGCAATTCTCCCGCCTCAGCCTCCCAAGTAGCTGGAATTACAGGCGTGCGCTACCACACCTGGCTAATTTTTGTATTTTTGGTAGAGACGGCATTTTGCCATGTTGGCCAGGCTGGTCTCAAACTCCTGACCTCAGGTGATCTACCCGCCTTGGCCTCTCAAAGTGCTGGGATTACAGGTGTGAGCCACCCAGCCCAGGCATCCTCCCAATCTTATGAGGATCAAATTAAGTGATAAATGTAAAACCACTTTGTAACTTGCAAATAATAATAAGGTAATAGTAATAGCAATAGCAGCAAATTGTTAACTTTATTATTCTTGCATACATGCCAAGTATCATTTTAAATGTTTTACATGAAAACTCTGAATTCTTACACTGACCTTATGTAAAAGGTACTGTTGTTACTCTCATTTTACATGAGGAAATGAAGGCACAGAGAGTAACTCACTTGTCCAAGACTTAAGAGTTGTAAGTGGGAGAGCCATGATTCAAACCCAGGCAGTTGGGCTTCAGAGCTTGATGCTTTACTGATTCCCTATACAAACTTCAGCTTAAAATTACATAATCTCAGGAAAAAAACTGGGAAAATTTGGCAACATGCTGTTCGAAGCTCACTCTCTATGGGAAGGTCTTTACTGAAGAGTAAGCATAGTTGATAGTGCCCACAAAATCAATTAAACAGCCAAGTCCAGCAAAAGATGGTGGTCACTCCTACATATATGTGGACAAGACAATCTTGAATGTCTACAAGATACTTAAATGCAAAATGATTATCCTTTTAGACTTAACACAATGCACTAGCCTTGTGGGTAGCCAGGCAAAAAATGTGAAGTATCACAAAACATATTTGATATGTCTGAAGTATCACATAGATATATTTGTGCTGAATTTAGATAAAAACTTATTGAAATGGTTCATGTGGCCATAATTCTGCAATTAAGAACCAATGGATATGCCCAAGGCTAGACAGAGGCTATAATTGGAGTAAGACCAATATAAACCAATTGTGCAATTTTTCTTCCATCTCAATTCTTGGCATGTCACCTCAGCTCAAAGACACTGACCATTGATTTTGGTTAACAATGGAAGAGGGGGCCAGAATGTTTAATTATAGAAATACATGTGTTCTTAATCACACAGCCGTACCTGCTACCTGCAGAAAACCTACTGGCTTCTTTTTCTTTCCATTTCTTTCCCTTGTTGGAATTCCTTCGCAAAGGTGCCCTATAATGACAGCATACAGTCAGAAAGGGTAAGTTGAAATTTTCTCTTTCAATCCTCCTTTTACAGAGGGCTTTCTTTTTACATCACAAAGTGCTTACCCCAGATCCACAAACTTCTGCTTAATTTTTCCTCCTTGCACCGCCAACGAACTGGATGCCCTTAGTGATTTGGGATCTTTGGCATCATCTAGGATATACACATTTGTGAAAAAGATCAATTATTATTATTTTTAGAGTCACAATTCAAAAGTCAATGCATCTCTGAATCTAAGGACTTTGCCTAAATTCCAAATTGTAAAAGAAATAATGGATGCCTTATTATACGACCCAGGAGACACAGTTACATCGAGGAACTCTCAGTTAAACAGGGGAGGTCCTATATAGGATAGAGGCTCAACGCTCATCACGAAGAGTTTTAGCTTCAACTGCATGGGAATGAACAAGGGAGAATAAATACTATCAAATCATCCTCAGCATCAAAGTAGGGACCAACATGACTTTTGTTCCTTCTCTGGCTCCGAATTCTTGGCTTCAAGTGCCTGGGCTCTGTCCTCCATTCCTTTCTTGCCTTGGGATTGTAGTGCCTTTTAACAGGAAACTAGCCCACTTCTCCCATATCTCCAAAGCCCAGCACAGAATATCAACTCTGAGAGTCTGGGAGATTTAGGGGGAAAGTCAGAATCAAAGTTTTCTTTTCTGGGCTCTCCTTTGCTAATGCCCTGTGGCCAGTTCTCGGACAGAGGAGGGGAGGACATGGGGGAGACTTCTGAAGCAGGGGCTCAGCTACAAAACATTTATATCTTTGAAACGGCCTTCTTAATAGTTAGGTTAGAGCACAACTTGGCTGGTTCCCCTTAATGTGGAAGATGCCAAAATCTCAGTGTTCAGAGCAGACTGATCTTTGCTTCTTTGAGAGTTTTGCTAGGACTCTCAAAGGTAGCAGCTGCTGGGGAATGGGGACCATCAAAATGATACCAAAAGCCAAGAGGAAGACAGGCCTTGCAAATAGAGTTCAATGTCAACGTGGGAACCAACTCCACTGGTGGCACTTGTTCTATCTCAGAGTAGACAACTCATACGGCCCTACCCAAACTACCCAGCAGAGGATACTGATCAGCATCATGTTTCAGCATATCCAATTAGCTCAGGAGATTAACAAACACTTTTAAATTTGATGTTTTTTATGTGTGAAACTCTTCCTCCCTACTTCTCTGTTGGTGTCTGTTTTTCTGTCTCTTATCTTTTAAAATGTTTTTTAAATTTCTAGGAACTTTTTAGTATGGAATGCAAAGAATGGCCCTCTTAAAAAAGGTGTTCAGTTGAACTTTGCAGGTTAGTGTTGCTCATGATTTTTGTTTACTTCAAGAGAAATTTCTAAACACACATCGACATACACCTTTAAAAAACATAAAGTACACACACAGTTCACGGATAGGAATCTAGGTTCAAAGCTCTCAAGTAGCACAGGACACTGACAAATACTCCACGTGTTTTTAGCAATGAGCTTTTCATATTTTTAGTTAATGAAACTCAGATTACAATAAGCAACTCACTGAAATGTACATAATGAAATACAAGAGTCAGAAATATGTCTGTGTCAAAAATCCATTTCAAGCCTCAAATATTTATTATGTATATTTGCATAATTACTCTTTGGGTAACTGAATTGTCACAGATGTGACACAATCACATAAAAAAATTCATAGACATAGACATGGCACAAACACCTTCTAAGGTGATTTTATTAATGGGTTTTTTTTTAAAAAGCAAGATTTAAATTTTCTTAATAGAAGTTGAAGAAAAGAAAGTGCCAAATTCTTCCAGATCAATCTAAAACAACTTTTAATGGCTAGGAGTATGCAAAGTTAAAAGAAGACTGCCTAACTATTTTCTGAATTAGAGGTAGCTGGGAGATGTTATAATGAGTGGTGAGAAGACCAGCTGAGGCAATGTACACGAAAACACTCTGTAACCTATGAGTGTTGCAGTTATTTGGACATCTCACGACTAAAAGCCTGATTCTGCCTATCACAGAGCCTGGTGTTAGGCAACCTCACATCTTTATCTCACACATTTGCCAAAGTGTGTTCCCAAAACGAAAACGAATGCTTCCATAAGGTTGAAGAGGTTAAGAATAAGGAATAATGTACTTTCCCATTCTAAATTGATCAAATCCATCTTTAATGCACACTAGAACTTCTAGTCTGCATAAAATCCAACATTAGGTTGGTATGATTTCAGGAAAAAAGAAACATACATTTTTGTTTATTTAGCTCTATGTAAGGCTTGTGTTAGGCTTTTAAAAATCTCTCCAATAAGACCTTTGTGACCAACTGTACATCTGAGCCCCCAGATTGGGTGCCTCAACTTTAAGCTGTGGCAACCTGGTTTTTCATTTTCAAATAATAAATGACCTCCTGATTGCTAAATCCTAAGGTCTTTTACTGGACTGCATCTCCTTAATCTCACTGTAATAAGATACTTTAGTATCTTCCTTTATAATGGGGACTCCCAAATCTCCCTGGCAGCCCTGACCTCTCTCTTCTGCTCATGACCTCCTCTGTTAAAAAAATGAGTTAATGCTATTTCCATCATGTTCCTGATTTCCTATTTTCTGTTAATGACAAGATCATATGTTCTGAAGCGTGAAGCCCATGATAGTTTTGCCTC
This sequence comes from Rhinopithecus roxellana, assembly GCF_007565055.1. Taxonomy (NCBI): domain Eukaryota; kingdom Metazoa; phylum Chordata; class Mammalia; order Primates; family Cercopithecidae; genus Rhinopithecus; species Rhinopithecus roxellana. The sequence goes on along the minus strand of NC_044554.1, from coordinate 125,131,076 downwards.
ACTTTCTTCCCTGTTGCCTAGTCAAGGGTCTTTGTATCATTCTTTCCTGTCATTGTCTACTGCTCCTCTTTGGAGGGCACCACCTCACAAGGTCTCCTAACTCAGCTTCTCCATACCTGGTGGTGTCTTTTCCTTTTTATTCCTCTGCTCAACCTTCTTGTGGTTACCTAGTAATATGGTAAGTTATCTAAGATATTTAAATTCTAAAGCTATATACTTAACCTACCTGCTCACTTTTGTGTGTAACCACTCTACCCTGCATAAGCAAACTGCTTCAGTCAGGTTGGAATAGCCTCGTTCCTTTAAATCACATTTTATGTGCCTGACTCTGTTAATGACATCACTTTACCTTGTATTTCCTCCTTACCTACCCTTTTTTTCTTAAGTGCTTTGATGGTTATTCTAATTGCATTTCCTTTTGTTTACCAACCTCAGCTGGATGCAACCTCTCTCTCTTCTGAGCATTGACGTAATTGTACTCTATTTACACTTGCAGAGGCCCAATGCCTTTAATAAGAAATAAATCTTGTAAAGCTTTAAAAAAGCCAGTTTCTATTTACTAGGACATCAATTCAATGAATATTTTTGAAGACATTTTCTGGGTCAAATAATGTGTTATTAACCACACAAACAATTAGAACAATAATCTCTAGCAATTGTGAATAGAAAATTGATAGTGTTCAATTTACTCTATTTAAACTTGACTGAACAAAGGCCCAGTGCTATGTAAGCCTCGGGACCAAAACTCTAGTATTAGGTTGCTTATGGAATAGGAATGAGGAAAATATTTTCATGCCTTCTACTGGCATATAACCTGTTTTACAAATCTCTAGAAAAAAAATCTTTTACTTCCTCTAATTTGATATTCAGTTAGATGCTTATCATTTAGCCAGTTATAATAGAACTTTTCCATCCCAATTTCCACTGATGTCCTTCAGATATGAAAAAAAAAAAAATGACTTGTAAATGTAGTACTGACACAATTCAGGAAAAGGCCAACTCCTGTTACGGTAACCAGAGCCTTATCCTCAAGCCTGCAATCAAATATAGCTGTAATGTAATCATCTTTGTGGTAACTTGATAGACCAAAAGTAATGGTATATTATAACACTTTTTAAAAATTCTAGATAAATGGCAACCAATGATTAAGCCATTTTCAGAGTCTATCCAGCTATGTTGAGTATAAGAAAATATACTTCTAGACCAGGCATCAGGAAGCTTTCTTTACCTGTTAGGGGCCAGAGAGTAAAATATTTTAGGTTTGTGAGATACACAGTCTCTGTCACAAACACTCAACTCTGCTACTGTAGCATGAAAGTAGATAGTATGTAAGTAAAAAAGTGTGACTGTACTCCCATAAGACTTCATTTACAAATGTAGGTGGAGACTGCATTTGATTATCCCTCCTCTAGAAGATCTGCACTGGTTACGTGGAGAGGTATATTAGCAATTCATCCAAGAACATTATTAAGTATCAATTATATGCCTGTGTCACTTTGATCTTCCTCTTTTTTTTTTTTTTTCTATATGACTACGTTAGTGTTTACTGAAACTCTGGGCTGCTATTCTACAAAATCACTCTATATTTTTTCTATATGACTCTGTAGTGTTTTTTTCTTTATGACTATGTTAGTGTTTGTTGAAACTCTGGGCTGCCCTACTCCCCTGAAGAACTCCCTTAAGTAGTAAACTTACAGAGAGCTGAAGAGATAAAAATATTGAACCAAGTAGGAAAAGATTAAACTAAAGTAAAATACATGGAGGTGTTGTTTCTCTTATTCTATAATGTAAAAAGAAAGTAATATTAACTATCAGCTATGAGAAGACAAATAACTTATGATTATGAGAAAAAGTCATTTTTATACTGTACAAGATGAGGTGTTATGAAGTCAGAAAAAAAAATTAACAATACCTTTTTCTTGTAATATTTTCTTGTTGCTGGTTTGGTGGTGGCAAGGAGAGTCTTCCATATCATGATCAGACTTTGAAGTAGAAACGAGTGAAGTGTCTCCCCACATAGAGGAGAGAGGCCCCACTTCTGGGTCCAGTGGTTCTTCTTGAAATTCAGCTATGTGGTCAGACGAGAAGGGCACATTGCTATCCACTGGGGTGAGGGGTGGAACACCAGAATCTGATTCTGGAGAAGAAGTTCTCAAACCCTTAGGTGGAAGTAATTTGGTAATGTGCATGTGGTTATAGAAACTGTTTGATGGCTGTTGGTATAAGAGATTATAAGGAAGGTTATGCCACTGAGTATCAGTTCTATGCAATACTTACTTTGAAATAAGACCAACCTTTTATTAGTGAATCCCCATGGAACCAGTTTTTGTTGATTTACAGATGAGAATGCATAGTTCATAACAATTCACCATATTAACATCGTCACTAATACATATACCTAAGACTTACAGAAACAATTACTTGTACATTCATTTTTTCCCACTAAGTAAAGCCAGTAGCTGAATATCAAAAGCACCATCATGAAATATGACAATATGGATAATGCTCTTGGTTAGTTCACTGAATGAATAGGCAAAGTATTTTGAATTACAACAATATCAAGAATTCAGGAGACAAAGATGTGAACTATTCTAGCTGCTTCCAACTAGGACATACTCTGGTCGTAGAAAAATCATAATCTTCAATAAGCTGTAGGAACAATGATACACTCCAACAGTATAAATCAGAAAACGGTCAAGGGTGCTCACCTTTCTCTCTAGACTGTCCTCCCCATCTGTGGAACTAACACTATCATACAGTCTTGTCCTAGAGGGCCTCTGGCGTCTGTTCTTCACAGAGAGCTGGGCTCGAGTTTTCAGTGCTTTTGAATCCAGGCGCTCTGTCTCTGGGACTGCTTCATTCAAGTCTAAGAATATTGAAAGATAATCAGTGAGAGAAACCTTTGTAGAGAACTGATGAAGAGACCATAGACGCTGATAAAATCTCAAGGTAACCAGTAACATCAGGTAAGGATCAGGTGACCACTGTGACAGCCTGCAACCAAGAAATAACCAAGAAATCAGTGGGACTTAAGAGGAATATACAAAGTCAAAGGAAGAAACCAACACTAAAGATGATGAAGGCACCATAAAAATCCAACCTCCGAAAAGCATACCACCTTCCTGCAACATAATTATAAAAATCACTAATTTGTATTTATTGTTTATGTGTATGCATGTTGGGGAGTTAGATGACCAAAGATGTAAGAGGAAGGTATATCAAAAGTTGAGAGATCTTAGAAACCAAGGACAAAAAAACCTACAAAAGTCAGGTTTCCAGTTCAACTACAGGCAACAGAAGGTAACTATCATAAATTTACTGTAGCAAAATGTACTAGTAGTCTTCAGGTACTATATCATTCTCATTTGAATATATATTTTTCCAACCCAAACAGTTCCTGAAAATCTACCTTGTTCCTTTTTGAACTCTGTAGAAAGACCAGTGAGGAATTTACCTCATCAGCAAATTTACGGTAGCTGGGGAAATAAAACAAAGTCTGGCTACGCAAATGAAGAAACAGTTAAAAAACTGTGAGTACTTAGTCTACTAGTATTGTGGATGGAGTAAGATAAACATTTCCTTTTCTTTCATTAACATCTAACTTTGTATTACAAGTTATTTGTATGTGCCTCTGACTCATCTCTCTGAATACCTTCTCTCCCCACCAGAAATGACACTGATTTTCAAAGGGTAAATGTTTAAGTCTTTAAATAAAAAGGCTAAAAGAAAAAGAGAAGAAAAAAGAGAGTAAAGTGGACACAAAGAAAATGAACTATTAACAGTAAAGGCCACAGAGAGAATCCAATTAGTCCTCTTTAGCCTGGCTCTTACCATCTTTAATTTTGCTACCCAGATTTTAAGTTAGGACCCCAAAGTTAACATTCTAAAGGAAAGGTACCCATGAATATACTGGGATATCGGTGAAGGAAAAGTACTCTCTAGTGGAATTTATTTGAAATGCTGCTACTCCTTTCATTTGCATATTAAATCACTCCTTAGAAATAAAGGAGTTTGATCATTAATCCTATTTTGCAGTAATTAGCTGAAGTCATGTTCAAGGAATTAATAATTGAGTGCAAATAACTGAGTTGCAGAAAATTATGTATTTGTATTAACAGAATAAACAATTTCTTATACTATTATTAGCTCAGGCAATTCCTTTTTACAGCATTATTCTAGACATGCTCTACATATACTATATTACAAAACCAAAGCAAGGAAGCACCTCAGTTTGTGCCTCTTGTCTATGAAACTTAGCACTTAGGATATGGCTTTAATAAACAAAATTAACTACATTTTGCCCAGAAGATACATCTATTGAATGACAATATTTAGAGGTTTTGACTTTTCATTTCCTATACCTGAATGAAGAATGAATACTCAAAAATTCAGACCATTCAGGTACTTATAAAGAACAACTAAATATTTTCTAATTAGCAGTCTCTTTACTTTTTACACGTCAGGGGAGAAAAAATAATTCCTTGATCACTTTAATTTCCTCCTTACGATAAAATCTGTATTTGTAGCTGCCCATTAAGAGTTCATTAGTTGTGATAATTGGGAGAGAGTCAACCTCATAAGCTCTTGTTTACATATAAAATGTGGAACACCACCTAGATTAAAGCTATAATATAATTAGAAACACTGTATGTAGTACATGCACGTTTTATGCCTTATCTAGCTCATATTTGGATTGTATGCTCTATAATACAAATCATACCATATACTCTATCTCATTTGTTCCTTACAACAGCCACATGAGATACCAATCAAGTATTTATTTCTCTCCTGAAGCTCACAGAACTTGAGTAGCATGCCCTCATTTACACAACTAATTAATGCGCTACCATGATTACTCTAGTGTCTTGATTTCCAGGCTACTAGGCTACCACTATGATTTAGCTAGTGTTGATAAAGCTCCCATTGCAAGATTTTAATGCCATTAGAGTTTGGTGTTTTGGGTTATAAAATCATGTATGACATGACTAGTCTAGGAAAGTCGTTTCTCCAATAGGCTACATCTAAAATATTATAATTAATCTTCCATATATGTTAGACAACATGAAAAATAAAAAGGATGACATGTTGAAAAGTACAGAATAAGGCCGGGCGCGGTGGCTCAAGCCTGTAATCCCAGCACTTTGGGAGGCCGAGACGGGCGGATCACGAGGTCAGGAGATCGAGACCATCCTGGCTAACATGGTGAAACCCCGTCTCTACTAAAAATACAAAAAAAAACTAGCCGGGCGAGGTGGTGGGCGCCTGTAGTCCCAGCTACTCGGGAGGCTGAGGCAGGAGAATGGCGTGAACCCGGGAGGCGGAGCTTGCAGTGAGCTGAGATCTGGCCACTGCACTCCAGTCCGGGCGACAGAGCGAGACTCCGCCTCAAAAAAAAAAAAAAAAAAAAAAGAAAAGTACAGAATAAATTACTTCCTGGATGATTTTTTATTTTGGTCTCATTGGTTTAATAACAGCTTTGGCTATTCAGTGACAAAAAGCCCCAAGGAAGAATCTCACTCTACTTTTGTAAACATGGTTGCTTTTGCAGTAGTAGAATGCTGGCTCTGAGGACCTGGTATGGGACCCAATCAATAGGTACTCCATCAATGGGAGTTGAACAAATGTAAGTGAGAGAAAATCAGAACTACTTATTAGCAGGTTTTAACAGTGCAGAAAATTTACTCTAGGACTCCTGGCTCTATTACTATTCAGTAATTTGCCTGGTGCTTCTGTCAGACAACCCCAAAATGGCAATCTGGTATATCCGCTTTAACATTAGCTGAGTAGGTGCAAACTGCTTGAACACACACATAAAATTATACCTATTAAAGATGTCGTTAGCTGGAATCTAAAAAGTTGTGCCTTATATCCAAGTGGCCAACAACACATTGTATGCAGTTAACAGTTTTTAAAGGTCTGAAAGCAAATATCAGAGAGCTACTTTATTGAAGTGATTAATGGATTACAAATCAGTAATTTATATTCCATTCTAAAAATAATGTTTTAAAAGAACCAGAAACATAAGATGGAGCTGGAAACTTTCGCCTTAATAGCATTTACACCAGAAGGAAGCTGGAAGGAATGCTGTCCACAAGAAGCACCTACCAAAGACACTGCATATAATATGTCCCCCTTAATAATATTAGAGGATACGTGTGTACACAGAAGGAAAATGCGTACAAGATTTATGCTGCTGGGTAACTAGAAGGGTGACTGACCATCATATGCTATCTTTTTCCATCATGTAATACAAAAATCCTAATATTACAACTCAAAACAACCTTGGGATTCTGGTCCCAGCTTATTTCTCATATAAGAAAACTGAGGCTCAAAGAAGGTCAATTTGTGTATTAACTTGTACCACACAGTTAATCTGTGACAGAGACTGAATAGAGCTCAGGCTTCAGAAGCCTATTCTCCTTCTGGAAGTAACCTTCACATTCTTCTGCCTTCTTTGAATCCTCTTTTTGGTCTTACTTTACGTTCCCAACAAAAGTACATGTCAAGGGCTAACTTTGCAAACTTGCAGAAGCATGTAGCATCAGAGGACCAATACTGAGGGATTTTTTTTTGGCTTTACATATATCCAATAATAAAATTCTTACAAAGAAAAATAGCTGTCAGTTTTGTGGATGGCAGTGTGGCAGGGGAAACTCAACTGGCTCAGTGTTTCTAAGTTATGTGCTGCTAGATGTAAAGGCTTAGGTGGCCATGTTCTCTCATTGTCATTCATTCTCTGCAGATATTTTAGTCAATAATATCACACTGCTTTCATAAGCCCAAGACCCCAGTCCTTTCCTTTCCTCTTTTCTCCAGTGTGCCTTGTTCTGCTGTCCGTAAGGGTCTGCGGAAAATTTCCTTATCCTCCTCTGCTTTCTTATCTTCTATTTTTTTCAGACCCTCCAGTCTCTGAAATAGCCTACCTCTGACTCAATGCAGCTAGAAATACAAAACAGGAGAAGACTCAGGTGAATCAATAAATACAGAAAGATAAATACACAGAAGATATGAAGTGAATAATGACAGAGGAGTTTTGAGTGAGAGAGACTCCACCTCTATACATGCATTTTAAGACTATTTTCAATACTGCTCCAAATTAGATCCTTTAAAAGAATTTAATGGATTTGATGATTTTAGCAGCTGTTATGAAAAATGCTCTATGAAATTAGGATGTTATACATCATATTACACAGAGACCAGTTCCCTACAGTAATGCTGTGAGTCATAACAGTTTTTTTTCGCTAGATTGACGTTATTTTTGACGTAAATGGAATGCTGCCCACAGATTAGATACAGGCAGCAAGGGAACTAGGGGAATGGAGCAGCATAACAATGGGGTCTGCTTCACACAGTTACGTGCTCTAAGCCACTCAGAAACAACCATACCTCATGCCATCACACTGCCTCGCCTGTGCTATTACCAGCAGAGGTGCTGAGCATCATGAGGCACTCGGTGGCATTTTAAAACTTGAATAGTGTAATCCCAGCACTTTGGGAGGCCGAGACGGGTGGATCACGAGGTCAGGAGATCGAGACCATCCTGGCTAACATGGTGAAACCCCGTCTCTACTAAAAAATACAAAAAACTAGCCGGGCGAGGTGGCGGGCGCCTGTAGTCCCAGCTACTCGGGAGGCTGAGGCAGGAGAATGGCGTAAACCCGGGAGGCGGAGCTTGCAGTGAGCTGAGATCCGGCCACTGCACTCCAGCCTGGGCGACAGAGCGAGACTCCGTCTCAAAAAAAAAAAAAAAAAAATAAAACTTGAATAGTATCTGCATATCATTTGTAGCCACTGCAAGTTCATAAAAGACGGGCGCGCTGGGGTTTGGATTAATAGATAACTGCCTTCAGGAGGTAAGTTTATGTATCTCAGAGAGGCAATGTGAAACAATTACCATGAGAGTAGACTTGGAGTTTTTCCTTGAATAGAATTCAGAACAAGCGGCCGTCCCATTAAATTGGGCAATTTGTCTAACCTCTGTCCCTCACGATCCTCAATTGCAAAACAGTCATGATAACAAAACATAATAATTGTATTGCTATGAGGATTATATATGCATTAATAGATATAAAAGTGCTTAGAAGAGTGCTCAATAAATATCTTTATAAAGAGATTAGCAAGATGTTAAGTGGGTAAAGCAAGTTGCAGAACAACATGTACACTCATTTAAAATATTTAGAAAACATTAACACAAAATACATTTTCTAGTGGTAAACATATGCATATAGTTGCATAGAAAAACTGGAAAGAGGCCGGGTGCGGTGGCTCATGCCTGTAATCCCAGCACTTTGGGAGGCTGAGGTAGGCAGATCACGAGGTCAGGAGTTCAACAATATGGTGAAACCCTGTCTCTACTAAAAATACAAAAATTAGCTGAGTATGATGGCACGCGCCTGTAATCCCAGCTACTCAGGAGGCTGAGACAGGAGAATCGCTTGAACTCAGGAGGCAGAGGTTGCAGTGAGATGAGATTGGGCCACTGCACTCCAGCCTGGGCGACAGAGCAAGACTCCGTCTCAAAAAAACACAAAAACAAAAACAAAAAACCGAAAAACTGGAAAGATATACTTCCTACTGATATAGTGTTTACTTACAAAGAAGGTATTAGATTAGGGGATGTTGGTCAAAGGGCACTTTAATCTTATTCATAATGTTAAAAATTTGGTATTATATTTTGTATTATGTAATTGTTTACATTTATGTATTGTGCAGTTAAAATTAATAAAAATAGAGAAAAACATATATTTAGTATATTTTCTCTTAAAAGCATCTTAATTCTATTTTAATCTAATTAGATCTGGTGTCCTAGGACTCAGTATCTCCACATGTTGATATGAGCCCAGGGAACTGTCAAAATCTGCATGACTATCATTCTTCCCCATGAGAGAAGGCTGCTTTTTCATTACATCTGTGGTGATTGTCTGCCTGACTTGCTACCTTCTAACTGCCAGATGATTTTGGCCTAAGGTCTATGGCTTAGCTTTTAGTTATTACTTCATTTTAGTATTGCATGGGGAAGATGTACTCAATTAGACACAGTTATGGAGGAAGTGTGTCTTTCAACAGTTCCAGAACAAGCAGAAGATTATTGCTATTTTCTAATCTTCTAACTAGGTCTGAACTTACTGTTGTATAAGCTATACATTTAATTTGCTAATCGTTGAAAGAATATTAAGAAATTCCTTTTTTAGTTTTTTGGTCAATACATGCAATCTCAAAACTATCTGAATAGCCTTTGAAACATAAGTTGGTTATTTGCTAGTGTAGTACTTCTCTGGTGCAATCTGATATCTAATATAGCCTTCTTCAGTTTATGATCAGCCTACACTCCTGTTCTCAGTGGGCAGAGAGGCTTAAATTCTGTCATCCATATCTCAGAAACAACTCTTCAGTAATACCACTAAGCTACATGGAAAGGCAGTGACTACTAGTCAGAAAAAACTATAGGAAATGTCCTAACTGCTATCAAATATCATTTGAAACACTTGTAAGAGTTGCTTGATTCTAGACTATGAAAGAATGTGGAATTTAGATTTAGACCACAGGGAAAGGCATTTACATATCTCAGGGTTCTTTCAGTGTCAGATGTCTTTAGATTCTGATAGAAAAGAGATCTGCATAACCTAAAAGCCAGAGAGATAGAAAAATCTAACCAAATGACAAACTGGTTGGGGACTGCAGTCATCTATGAGTAGAACTATGACATCATGTGGATAAGTTGGGTCAGGGGAGGTAGGATATGTGAATGTCCTTTTCTTGACATTGACGTTGTAGTGTCTTTGACATGGCAACAATAAATGAGATTCTGTCTTTTCACTCAGGGTTGCCTACAAGAATCTAATCAGTTTCTCAATCAAAATCTGTGGATATTAGGTAACCCCAAGCATGCTAAGTAGGCACCCTCCCATTACATATTGTGATACAATAGCATCCTTGATTAGTACAGGAAGAATTCAGATTGTATGCCTCTTAAAGAAAGTAAACTCAGTTACCTGAGATGATAGTTATTTCCCTAAAAAGGAAAGCATCGTTCATCATGGGAAGATTTTGTTATGTAAAGCATTAGAAAATGTAAGAAAACTTAAGGTTCACAATCCTTGGAAGTGTAATATAATAGATGTGTAAGAATTTTTTAAGAACTTGCAAAGACTGTCAGTCTCCTAGTAATAGTACTTAAATAGAAAATGGAATATAACAAATTTGTAAATGTGTCGTTAAATTTTTATAGGTATTTCATTAGTTAAGCTTGGAAATAGTTTGTAATAAAGTTTGTAAATCAACTAAATATTAAAAATCCCTTAACAGTGATTTTCAACAAATTAAAAAGTTTAAAGAATTAGGTTTTTGATAATGTAACTTGAGTAAATCAAACATTAACTTAAAATCAAAAATTAATATCTGAATGACTTTTTCAATGTTCAAAAAAACCCTCAGTGTCATCAAAAACTCACAAGCAACAGTCTTTTTTGGTATAACTATGTTCTAATGTTTCTTTAGTTTCCTTGTAAGTGGATTTATTCCCTATAGGTCTTAGACATCATTACTCCATAGTATTCAAACAGAAGTATTTCATGTCTACTTAAAGGAACTCAGTCATAACCTGATGGACCTTGATACTATAATTACTGAAATAATATGGTTGGCACAATTTTCAGAACCATACACAGAGCAGAATTTCCTGGTACTAAATAACTGTTCATCTGTTCAGTTTTAACTTTATAGATGCTTCAACCTCTGTGACTGGTCATGTTTCCCTCTTGGCTGTTAGATATCTTCCGTGAACACCGTGACCCACCTTGAAAACTATGTAGGAGTCCTGGGCAACACGTCATATACAAACCACACTGGGTAGCATCTTCTCCTTCATACTTTTACATCCCTCTACCCTGATATCCCAGTCTACTCAATTTTATCTTAGGATAACTATACACTTATTCTTTAATCTAGAATTAGAATTTCATGGTGAGCCAGGTGAACCAGACCATATATCATGTATATATCATGGTGAATCAGACCATATATCAATATAAGAAATAATTCGGAATACAGCAGTCTTCTGAACTTCTGAAGTTTCCTTGAAAACAAATTACTCACATTTGGGTTAAAATGATCTTTACTTATAAAAGATCATAACGTATCTTGTTCTATTAAAAGCAAGTAAAATTCAAAAGCCAAAAGAAAGTAGCCCACTTTTCCTAAAATGAACAGAAAATTACAAAGTTAAAGCTCATTCTGACAAAGTAACACAGTGTTTCCTCTTAAAGCAACTTTATATATATATATATAATTTTTTTTTTTTTTTCAAATCAGAGTCTTGCTCTGTTCCAGGCTGGAGTGTCGGGGCACCATCTTGACTCACTGCAACCTCCACCTCTTGGGTTCAGGTGATTCTCCCACCTCAGCCTCCCAAGTAGATGGGATTACAGGGGTCCACCACCAGGCCCAGCTAATTTTTGTATTTTTAGTAGAGACGGGGTTTCCCCATGTTGGCCAGGCTGGTCTTGAACTTCTGACCTCAGGTGATCTCCCGCCTTGGCCTCCCAAAGTGCTGGGAAGACTGGCGTGAGCCACCGTGCCTGGCCTAGATCTCTCCCAGTACTATTTTATAACTCAGTATGACTGAAGGGTCTGGTGGATTCTATGAATTCATGAAGATGCAGTGAGAAATATGAATGAAGCAGAGCTGTCAGTTTGCCACTGAATACCTCCTTTAGAATGTCTCATTTATTTGGCAACAAAAGTTTCAATTGTTTACAAGTAGGCAGATTCAACACTTGCACAAAACTAAACAGGCAATTTAGGTGCTTTGCTTTTTAAGTAAGAGGACAGATTTTGGCCTTAATGATATGCCAGAAAATAATCAATAAATATTGATTTCTCATTCACTTAGCTTGTTCATTAAAACTTCCCATAGTGATTTACCAGGAATATTCACCCTTTAATTAGTGCAATTCAATATTTCATGGTCAAAATTATTTATTGGGGATTAAACAAAATTGAAAATAAGTTTTCAAGAAAAATGAAAATTGTGAAAGTTTACCACCTTGTATCTGTATGCATAGTATATATATATATTTTTTTTTGAAAAGGCTGAATGTACGCTAGAATTTCCCAGGCTCCGGTTTAGAACTAAACAGTGTGACAGCATGAAACATTTACCTCATTGCTCTGTGCCTAATGCTCTTGTACGGCAGTCTCCTGACAATGTAGTGCAGGCATTCACTTTTCTTTTAGCGACTTTCCATCTAATCAATTCTGGCTTTGATCACGCCTTTAACCTTACTTTAAAATTATAGGTTCCAATGCTAAAAGAGAATGCTTAATGCACTCTCAAACTCTATCAGGAAATAAATCAGATGTGGTGGTAGGGGTCTGGCCTCGCTTCAAATCCACAGGTATCTGAAAAGAGCTGCTAATTTTGAGGGCTCAAGAGATTGGCAAAAAGGACAAAGAAAATGATGTCTTGGAGGACTCCAATGACCTCAGGAACACCCTTATGGATATAAATGTCTGGCTGATGCTATCCTTTGTTATTTTCTTACTAAACATTAAACTAATATATATTTTTTAGCCTAAAAAATCTTTTGTGGTTTGCTTATTCTTACCTTTTAATTATTTTAAAAGTTTCTATTCCAAGACATTTATATACAAATGTATACCAACAATGTAAGTCATATGAAAAAAGAACAAAAAGACAACCCTGGACCTCCATCAAGCCTAAACTATAAAATTATTACTTTTGAAGCCCTCTCTGTTCTCTATTTCTAGTTGTCACCCCTGCATTTTCTTCTAGTTATTCCATAAATTTATCCCTAAAGAATATATTGATTAGTCTTTCTTGCTTTTAAACTTCAGATGCATGGTAGTGAATTGTATATAATATTCTGCAAATCGTTTTTTAGTTAGCTGGTTTGTTTGCTCAACATCATGTTGAAAGGTGTAACTAAAATTAATTAACTTTTTTACTGCAGCTATACGAACAATGCTACATGGAATGTTTTTGAATACGCCTTTTGGTATACCTTGACAAGAGTTTCTGGAGGATATATATACACATCGAAGTAAATTTGCCAGGCCGTAGGATTTTCACATCTTCTAATTTAATGGATAATGATAAATTATTTTAATGAAACAGTTTTATGAATTTTCCTGTTTTTCCATGTTCTGGCTATCACATTTTACTATGAAACTTTATCTTTGCCAATTGTTTGATTTTTGCTAGTGAAGTTGAATGTCTGTGTTTACTGTTTAGGTTCCTGTTTTTGTGAACTTCTTATGCATTTTGCCCATTTTTCTACTATGTTGGTTGTGTTTTTCCTGTGATTTATGTGAGTTCTCAATTTATTGTGGACAACAATATTTTTTTCTTAGTTATACGTGCTACAAATATCCTCTTCAATTTTCAGCTTTTCTTTCCATGTACTTTATAATGTCTTTTAATGATCAGATTTTCTTAATATTACTGTGGTCAAATTTACCAAACCTTTTTATGATTTGGAATTTTTGTGTCTTAAGAAATCATATGAAACCTACATTTTCTTCTAAGCGTGTTAAGTATCGTCTTTCAAATTTGAGACTGTAATCCATTTGGAACTTATTTCATGAATAATGTGAGGTGGAATCCAATTCATTTTTTTCCATATGGATGGTCGATTTTCCTAGCACCATTTATTACTCTATCTTTTACCCACAGAACTGCAGTGTCTGCTCTGTATTATTCTCAAATTGACGTAAATGTGTCAGTCTGCTCCTGGACTCCGTATTCTGCATTTAGTCCACTTGACAATTGCTGGGAGTACACCACATGGTCTTAATCACTTTTACTTCATAATGAATCTCAGTATCATATCTCACCTTGTTCTTCCTCAGGAGAACCTGGCCCTTATTCTGGGCCAAGCAATTCATCCATACACATTTTAGAAACAACTCACTGTTCCAGAACACAACTATGTAAACAGCTTAAATCTCATAAAAATGTATTAACTCCATTTCCAATTAAATTGTTTGTTAAGATATACAAATCTGCACTCCACTAATTACAAAAAAGAAAAACAAAAACAAAAAACCATATTCAAGGCATTTTCCAGGGAGTATAACCTGTAGCTCATTGCCCTTCAATATTTATAAAAAGCTAATTTAAGAACTATAACACGTTAATGGGAGATATCTTAATGAATACTCAGCTTGTACTCTCCTGTAAATATCTTTTTTTCTTTTGTTTATTTTTTTTTTTTGGAGACAGAGTCTTACTCTGTCGCCCAGGCTGGAGTGCAGTGGCCTGATCTCGGCTCACTGAAACCTCAGTCTCCTGGGTTCAAGCGATTCTCCTACTTCAGCCTCTTGAGCAGCTGAGATTACAGGCACTGCCACCAAACCTGGCTAATTTTTGTATTTTTAGTACAGACGGTGTCTCACCATGTTGGCCAGGCTGGTCTCAAACACCTGACCTCAAGTGATCCACCCACCTTGGCCTCCCAAAGTGCTGGCATTACAGGCATGAGCCACCGCACCTGGCCTCTCCTGCAAATATTATAATTTATCAATTAGAATTGATAAATTATATCTGTAGGTATCTACTAAAAGAAGAATAAAAGCTAATATAGAGAAAAATGAAATAAGAAGAAAACACTTGATTAATCCTAAAGAAGGCAAGAAAACACAAAAGAACAAATAGGAAACAAATAGTAAGATGTTAGATTTAAACTCTACATATTAGTAAATAAATAGCAACTTTTAAAGTGCATTTAAAAAATAGAGATAGACTGTAATAAAAAAACAACAATTACATACTGTTTACAAGAGATATAGAAAGGTTGAAAGCAAAAGGATAAAAAAAGATATGCAATACAAACACTAATCAAAAGATAGTTGATACAGCTCTCTAAATACTGGATAAAGTATATAGTAAGGTGAAATACTAGGAATAAAGAGGAATACTTCCTAATGATCAAAGGACAATCTATGAGAAAGACTGAACAATTCTAAATTGAATATATCTATTAACATCACCTTAAAACACATAAAGCAAAAACTGACATAGCCAGAAGAAATAGGTAAATCCACAATCACAATGTGAAATTTTTACACATCTCTTTCAGTAATATATTCTAGAAGTTTTGAAAATATAATTAAAAAACTGGGGCAAGGCACGGGTGGCTCACGCCTATAATCCCAACACTTTGGGAGGCCAAGGCAAGTGGATCACCTGAGGTCAGGAGTTCGAGACCAGCCTGGCCAACATGGTGAAACCCCATCTCTACCAAAAATACAAAACACAAAATTAGCGGGGCATGGTGGCTGATGCCTGTAATCCCAACTACTTGGGAGGCTGAGGCAAGAGAATCACTGGAACCTGGGAGGCAGAGGTTGCAGTGAGCTGAGATCACACCACTGCACTCCAGCCTGGGAAACAAAACTTTCTATCAAAAAAAAAAAAAAAATGACTTGACATACATGACAGTCCTTTCTTTCTCTTTCCCTTTCCCTTCCCTTTCCTTCTCTCTCTCTCTCTCTCTCTCTCTGTCTCTGCTCCTCAGTAGCTTAATTCCTTTTACTGAACACTATTTTGTATATTTTGTATATTTGTATGATGACATTAGCCAACACTGAGGGTCACTATGTGAAAATATCTTTTTTTTTTTTTTTTTTTTTTTTTTTTTTTTTAGAATAAAGTAAAAGCAAGTTTATTAAGAAAGTAAGGGAACAAAAGAATGGCTACTCCACAGACAGAGCAGACCTGAGGGTTGCCCGGTGCCAGTTGCCCATTTTTTTTTTTTTTTTTTAATTATACTTTAAGTTCTAGGGTACATGTGTATAACGTGCAGGTTTGTTACATATGTATACTTATGCCATGTTGGTGTGCTGCACCCATCAACTCGTCAGCACCCATCAATTCATCATTTATATCTTGTATAACTCCCCAATGCAATCCCTCCCTCCTCCCCCCTCCCCCCTCCCCATGATAGGCCCCAGTGCGTGATGTTCCCCTTCCCGAGTCCAAGTGATCTCATTGTTCAGTTCCCACCTATGAGTGAGAACATGCGGTGTTTGGTTTTCTGTTCTTGTGATAGTTTGCTAAGAATGATGGTTTCCAGCTGCATCCATGTCCCTACAAAGGATGCAAACTCATCCTTTTTTATGGCTGCATAGTATTCCATGGTGTATATGTGCCACATTTTCTTAATCCAGTCTGTCACAGATGGACATTTGGGTTGATTCCAAGTCTTTGCTATTGTGAATAGTGCCGCAATAAACATACGTGTACATGTGTCTTTGTAGTAGAATAATTTATGATCCTTTGGGTATATACCCAGTAGTGGGATGGCTGGGTCATATGGTACATCTAGTTCTAGATCCTTGAGGAATTGCCATACTGTTTTCCATAATGGTTGAACTAGTTTACAATCCCACCAACAGTGTAAAAGTGTTCCTATTTCTCCACATCCTCTCCAACACCTGTTGTTTCCTGACTTCTTAATGATTGCCATTCTAACTGGTGTGAGATGGTATCTCATTGTGGTTTTGATTTGCATTTCCCTGATGGCGAGTGATGATGAACATTTTTTCATGTGTCTGTTGGCTGTATGAATATCTTCTTTTGAGAAATGTCTGTTCATATCCTTTCCCCACTTTTTGATGGGGTTGTTTGTTTTTTTCTTGTATATTTGTTTGAGTTCTTTGTAGATTCTGGATATTAGCCCTTTGTCAGATGAGTAGGTTGCAAAAATTTTCTCCCATTCTGTAGGTTGCCTGTTCACTCTGATGATAGTTTCTTTTGCTGTGCAAAAGCTCTTTAGTTTAATTAGATCCCATTTGTCAATTTTGGCTTTTGCTGCCGTTGCTTTTGGTGTTTTAGACATGAAGTCCTTGCCCATGCCTATGTCCTGAATGGTACTACCTAGATTTTCTTCTAGGGTTTTTATGGTATTAGGTCTAACATTTAAGTCTCTAATCCATCTTGAATTAATCTTCGTATAAGGGGTAAGGAAAGGGTCCAGTTTCAGCTTTCTACTTATGGCTAGCCAATTTTCCCAGCACCATTTATTAAATAGGGAATCCTTTCCCCATTTCTTGTTTCTCTCAGGTTTGTCAAAGATCAGATGGCTGTAGATGTGCGGTATTATTTCTGAGGACTCTGTTCTGTTCCATTGATCTATATCTCTGTTTTGAATATCCCTGATGAACATTGATGCAAAAATTCTCAATAAAATACTGGCAAACCGGATTCAGCAGCACATCAAAAAGCTTATCCACCATGATCAAGTGGGCTTCATCCCTGGGATGCAAGGCTGGTTCAACATTCGCAAATCAATAAACGTAATCCAGCATATAAACAGAACCAAAGACAAGAACCACATGATTGTCTCAATAGATGCAGAAAAGGCTTTTGACAAAATTCAACAGCCTTTCATGCTAAAAACGCTCAATAAATTCGGTATTGATGGAACGTACCTCAAAATAATAAGAGCTATTTATGACAAACCCACAGCTAATATCATACTGAATGGGCAAAAACTGGAAAAATTCCCTTTGAAAACTGGCACAAGACAGGGATGCCCTCTCTCACCACTCCTATTCAACATAGTGTTGGAAGTTCTGGCTAGGGCAATCAGGCAAGAGAAAGAAATCAAGGGTATCCAGTTAGGAAAAGAAGAAGTCAAATTGTCCCTGTTTGCAGATGACATGATTGTATATTTAGAAAACCCCATCGTCTCAGCCCAAAATCTCCTTAAGCTGATAAGCAACTTCAGCAAAGTCTCAGGATACAAAATTAATGTGCAAAAATCACAAGCATTCTTATACACCAGTAACAGACAAGCAGAGAGCCAAATCAGGAATGAACTTCCATTCACAATTGCTTCAAAGAGAATAAAATACCTAGGAATCCAGCTTACAAGGGATGTAAAGGATCTCTTCAAGAAGAACTACAAACGACTGCTCAGTGAAATCAAAGAGGACACAAACAAATGGAAGAACATACCATGCTCATGGATAGGAAGAATCAATATCGTGAAAATGGCCATACTCCCCAAGGTTATTTATAGATTCAATGCCATCCCCATCAAGCTACCAATGAGTTTCTTCACAGAATTGGAAAAAACTGCTTTAAAGTTCATATGGAACCAAAAAAGGGCCCGCATTCCCAAGACAATCCTAAGTCAAAAGGACAAAGCTGGAGGCGTCACGCTACCTGACTTCAAACTATACTACAAGGCTACAGTCACCAAAACAGCATGGTACTGGTACCAAAACAGAAAATATCTTAATAAAATCATTAGTGGATCTCCTTTAAGGATATTATCAATATCAACAACACCATTTGCCACAAATCATGCATTATTTTACTTGTTACCGGTAATTGTGTTTTCCTTTAGCAGTTTGTTTTTATCTTATAAATACTATGAATAATATAATTGACAAGGGTTTCCTTTTCCTTCTGGTAATTAGAAAGCCTAGAGCCAAATTGAGGGTCCAACCTTATAAAAAGTGTAATTGTGATCTATTTTGTTGCAGCATCATTTCTGGTTCCATTCATTCTTCTCTCTCATCTTACCACTTTCAGTTCCTCTATCCTGTCACATAAGGTGTCTCTCCAAATTACTTCTAAACAGTACATGAATAAATGAATTATGAGAATTTTAAAACACATGGGTAGTGGAAAAGACAGATACTCTTAATGGCAGTGTATTTTCTCTTGTTCTTCCTGATAAAGACCCTATTTATTAAATCTGAGTAAATTTCAGAGAAGTGAGTAAATACAGAGAAATAAGATTCTCTAACAACTGGGTCACAAGAAGCAAATACCAAGTAGATGAGGCCTGATGACCACAGAATTGGCTGGATTCAATATGTAAGCTGACTCAAGAGTTCCACTCACATGTCTACAATTTCTGGGTCTGGGATCAGGGAAGTTGAGTTTAGGATACACGTGCAGACTACCACCTTGGGGATCTACTTTTGGGGTATCTGGGGTCTTACTGCAACAGTCAAACCATTTTGTGGAAAAAGAGTAAGAGAGAGGAGAGGAAATAAAAGGGATTATTTTCATATCCTTATGCTCCTTCCTCTAGGATAGTTTAAAATTAGCTGGGAAGTACCTAAGAAATATTCCTATTTTTAAAAAAATCCAAGACTGAGTAATTAATTTCAGACACAATCTATTATGAAAGTCTAGACTTTCCTATGAGCTTATAGGAAAGATTATAACTTTCCTATAATCTTTTATAATCCTTCCTATAATCTTGTAATTTAAATATTTTCTTCTTGCTCAGTTTTTATTAGAGCTAAGGAAGAGTAAGCAACTAAGAGAACAAAGTATAAATTGCTTTATATAACCCTCCTTGTTCACACTTTTGGGAAGATAACATGCAGTATTACCTAACTGGTAGTCCACTGACTGAGTAGGTAGGTGTGAGAAGGAAATGAAGCAGCACTTGGTAGCAATATTCAAACTTCACAGAAATCCTTGAGTTACATTTACAGACCTGCAAGTGACTAAGTTCCTGTTATGCCTCAAGACTGTGAATGGTTCCCAATCCTTACAAAATTATGTACAAACCCTTCTGCAGTCAAAGCCCACTTTCACTCCAAGAACACACTATGCCATTTCAAATAGCTCTACCTTTTTAACATAAAGACTATGAATCAGAAAAAAATTATGCTAATGTTATTCAATTTTCTCTTCTTTGAACTCCCTCTCATCTTTTGAGATGCTTACACAGTGCCTTAAATTTTATTTATTTGTCTTCTACCAAACTTTTCCTCTTTCATCCTTGATCCCACAAATCATATACCTTGCAGTATAATCAGCAGGACCTAGTACTTTCTTTCTGCCTAGTAGCCACTCTTTCTCTTACAAGTCAGTGTGCCACCTAAAGCCTTCCTGGAAGCAGGTTTTCAGTGTTCAAAATAATTTTTTAAATGATATCATACTTACTCCTGATCTCTCATGATAGAATAGTCAGAATATGCCTTCATAGGTAACTTCCACCTACCGGCTCTAGTCTTTCTTTCAGTATCTCTGTGGGATATGCATAATCCTTTAGCAAACCAGCCTACAAAATATTTGAAGCTGCAAACGGTATCAACATAAGGATCCTGGAATTTCTAGAAGCTCAGAATGTGTTGCTTCTGTGACTTTTCTAGAAAATCCAATAAAACTAATAGTACAAGCTTTTAGCCTACCAAGATCACTCTAACATACCTATTCCCTGTTTTTATCCTAATCCTGGCATTATTTAGGCACTAAGAAATGACAAGCATGAAAGAGCAGCAGGGCATAATTATAATTTTTCCTCTCCTGGAGCACAAGGAAAATACTTGACCAGCATACTGGTATAAACTAGAATGGATTTGGGGTCTGTTATGGCTCTTGGAAAAAAATTTGTTACATCGGCTTTCTGTAATCATGATAAGAAAAAAAATGTTAGATTATATTAACAAATTTGTATTGATGATTGTTATCAAAATTTTAATAATACTTGAGTTGGCTTAGGTTTTAGAGATAAACATACAAATGGTGGTCAAACATAATTTTAAATTTGTGCTGAATTTCTGTATGGTTTGGAAAAAGCTTTTACTCCTCAAAAATCTGTAATTCAATATTGAGAGTCACATCATTTTGGATGAGCATGAGTACACATGAAGAAACGGCTGCTCAGAGGCTCTTCCTTCCTTCCTCCTTTGCCTGCCTTCCCTTCCTTTTACTATTTCATTCTGACCGTTTTCATTGATCTACACTTGATTATTCTTTTGCTTCATGAGCTACCTCAATGCCTAAAAACATGCTAAACCACTCATCCTACCACTCCAGTGCCTGAAAAGCAAACAGAATTGGACAGTCGGTAGAAAGTTGGGATCATGACACTTGCATCTCATTAGCAGGAACCTTGGGAACTACTGGAAGTGCTATCACTCTCCTGGTACAAAACGGTGGTGGTGGATTTTTAAACGTGGAATGGCCTATGTTAGGTCTGCAGCCTTACTTTTCTTTCTAAACCTCTAGTATTTCAGCGTTCCCTAGCAACAGAAGCAAAGGATCAATTTAGAAAAGTGCTTTCCAGAGCATTCCTATCCAGCTACTGACCAAGCCATTTTAGTTTATGTGATCAAGCAATTGAAATTCAAAGAGATTTATCACTGACTGTCCTCACAGCAAAACTGGAAGAGCACTTGATACATATGCTACTAATATCTGAGACGACTGATTCTACCTCTACTGCACAAGCATGGATTGGTTTCAGTAAGAATTAGTAGTCTCCACATCTCACTGTGAACTGACAGTGTTGCTAGGGAAACTGACAATTATGTGGCAAAATGGAGGCTGTAGAATGGAAAAAGGGTTCAGAAGAAATGTAAGGTTTTGATCCAAATCGGCATGTTAATAGTATAGTGTGTTGATCTTCTGTAGTCATATAATTTAATAAATACCATTAATTATATGTTTGACAAGATACAGATGTCTAAACTGAAAGAAATGAATAGAAATGAAAAGCTACTAGACACTGCTCATATTTTGTGTATGCCACAGCAGGAATATGTATTTATTATATATAAACTATAATTTTTTAAAAGTTAAAATATTCAAAAAAGTAAAAAATTTGGTTTGATTCCTGATGTTTTTCTTTAGATATCAATCTTATAGTGTTCCAGGTATAAAAATTATAATTCCGTAAGAGTTCGAATAAATTACTTTTTTGGCTTCAAAGACTAAATCATATAGTCTCAAAACAGGTCATAAAGTGGTGAAGAAAGAAATACTACTTTTAAAATAATATACACAGTAATATCAACCCAGAGAAGCTAAATACTCTTCCTGAAGTCACACAGCTCCTCACTTAGTGGTAACGCTAATGCTAAATCCTCCTCTTTCAGCTGCCTAAGAGGCACTATTTATAAATTACATCCTGTTTAGGGAAAACCCATTAGAAGGATATAAACCCAGTGAATGGATTCAAATCTCTAGATATCATTTTAATTTTAAATGAAGATTTCTAATACTTTCCATTTTTAATGGCTAAGAGTTTAGTTCTAAAAGTTCATGATAGGATATAAACACTTGCTTATCAGGAAAACCTCACTGGAGACATTTTAATATGTGAGAAAGATCATGAAAAATCTAAAAAGCCCATTATAACAGGGTTTTACTGCACATCAAAGTGTTGCCTCTGAGTTGCTGGTCCTGTCATGACAACCCTGCTGCACTACATTCTTTTATTTTCATTTTCCAGGGACTACTATGTATATATTTAAAAAGATGAAGCCACACATTCCTATGTATTTATCTTCATAATTATTATGTTTTCTAATTTGCAAATACACCACAGATATTAAAAGTCATTCATGTTCATACACGTACAATATAAGAATAAGAATGGTGTGTGTGTAAGAACATAAGTAATTTATTTATGGTTGGTGTATGAATGAAGATAATCATTTATAATCATGTATAATACAAAATGCCTCCAGTGTCTTATTTCATCTTTGACATGAAAGACCTAAGTACACATGAGTACACCATGGTAAAAGCACAAAGACCTAAGTACACATGAGTACACCATGGTAAAAGCACAAAACTATATGGACTTCGTTAACTACATGAATCTCAAGTGCTGAAAGCAGCAGTCTGCCTTCTGATATTATGAAAAATAAAGTCACTTTATTCTAGTGACTCAAACATTCTAAAGCTTGGCTGGGCACGGCAGCTCATGCTTGTAATCCTAGCACTCTGGGAAGCCAAGGCAGGTGGATCACCTGAGGTCAGGAGTTCGAGACCAGCCTGGCCAACAAGGCAAAAGCCCACCTCTACTAAAAATACAAAAATGGGCCGAGCGTGGTGGCACATGCCTATAATCATAGCTACTGGGGAGGCTGAGGCATGAGAATCGCCTGAACCTGGCAGGCGAAGGTTGCGGTGAGCTGAGATTGCACCACTGTACTCCAGCCTGGATGACAGAGTGAGACTCTCAAAAAAAAAAAAAAAAAAAAAAATTCTAAACCTTATTCATTAACACATAAGTAGTGTAGTTCATCCTAGATAGGATGAACTATACAATTTATAAGGCAGTTTATTAAATCTGTCAATTTTATGATGATTTTAAAATAGTATTTAGCTTGTTTTTAGCTGGGATTTATTAATTCTACATATTAAAGTACTTATTTTTTGATAAGACAAGAGCTAAAATGATTGGCTCCTATTTTGATAAGACTTTTCTTCTTTCCCATAGAAGGAAGGTATTTCCAACTTTTAAATCTCTGGGCCAGAAAAAGAAAAATAAAAGGCCAATTACAAAGTTATGAAAAATGATTTTTGTGGTTGGGTTAAACAAACCTTGACTTAGGCCATCTTGGCAAGATGTTTGCTTGACATCCAAATTCTCCATGGTATCCCCTTTACAGACTTCACCAAGAGATGTTCTTCTCTCAAAGATGTTGTTATTATTGTTAACTTGAGTGCCATTTTGCTTCAGTAGCCTGAATACCTCAGCTTCCAAATCTCTAATCTAGGAAAAACAAATCCATTCATAAAACTCTAAACCAGCACTCCTCTCCAAGTACAGCAAAACCATCTTATTATTTAGTGTCTTAGGGAACACAACTTACCCGCACTTGCAGGCCTTGCACTTCCACAAGATGAGCTTTTTCCAAATCTTCTATTTTCTTTCTTTCTGCTTCCTGTCTTTTGATGAAATCAAGCTCTCTTAAGAAGAAAATAATAGTTCTGATTATATCATACACTCAGTAAATGAAAGTTCTTATCTGAAACAATAAACTGCATAGTAGGATAAGCAACTGAACAGTTATTTAAATGGACAACATTCAATCAGTTAGAGGAAAATGTATAGTAATGAAAGAAACCAAAATATCTTTAATGGGTCACAAGGCAAAGAAAAATGATTTGATTCTGCTTATTATAGCTTATTATAATTTTCTTTTGTAGCTCCTGATTCTAGAACACCCATACATATTTAGATAGGAACGACTGCACTAATGATCCACGTTGGGTAATTTAGTGGAGATAATTACTTGTCAGGTAGAAATAATTCCATTTTTCCAATGTCATAAGCATAGTATAGTAAACTGATGTAACTAGATAAGAGTTCAAAAAAGATAACTATAAGATTTCTATGAATAACAGTGAAGAGGGCCTGGGTGGGTGAGAAACATCAAGAGGGGCACTCACTTATAGACCTAAGGATAATAGGGGGAGAAGAGAAATAACTCCATTTTGAAAACCTGGAATAGAATATGCAAATTTAGCAAAATTTACTGTAAAATTATTTCATGAAAAAGAGTTTGGCAAAAAGTTAAAACAGTGATGTACTGAATTTATAGTCACAGAGAATAATTACTCCCCTTTTATCAAGAAATTTTTGATAGCAATCCCTTTTAAATATGAAAAACATCCTTTCCATAATAGGAAATAATAGAAATATGGTGAATCTTACATATATGCTTAGCTTCTGAGGCTTGGCATGGAAAGCTAGAAAAGGTATTGGCACTACTTATTTGTTCTAACTAGCCAGAAGTAACTGATGAAAAAAATCTAGTAAAAATCTCCGTGGTCAGTCTCCGTGACATTACATCGAGATCCAAGAGATGGAAGCAAAGGAGCAGTAGCTCAGAAACAGCTGCTGAAAATCAAAAACAGAATGTGGTAATGGTCTCTCTCCCTGCAGTGAACTGAAGCCCTCCTGATTCTCTAAACAGCTGAGAAATGCAGAGGGCAGGGCAGGGGGCCTTGCTAGTCGATATGTGCGCTGTCTGTAGTGGGAAATTCTGTAGCTACTGATCTAAGAATAGAGGAGCAGCCTGACTCAGGCCCCAGCTGCGGCTTGCGTGCTCCACATCCAATAGTCAGTCATTCTGTATGACTTTCAGCTGGGCTTCTCGCTTCTAAATCACAGAGGTGTTTCAAAAAGAATAAAGAAATTCAGATGTTTTAACAGTTACTAACAACAATTATCAAAAACAGCCAAGAGGCCTGGTAGCCAAAAACTGTAAAATATACAAAACATAATCTCATGAAAAAGTAATAGAAGTGACTTCCAAAACTTAATGTGTATTTACGCTGTAACTGTGCTCCTGGATAGGAAAGATATCTCTGAGGTAATCTTTTCTATTCCACTAGATATTACAAAATTATTGGACATGAACCTTCTTTAGACAAACATAACTATTCTTTTTTTTCTTTTGAGACAGTCTCGCTCTGTCACCCAGGCTGGAGTGCAGTTGCCGGATCTCAGCTCACTGCAAGCTCCGCCTCCCGGGTTTATGCCATTCTCCTGCCTCAGCCTCCCGAGTAGCTGGGACTACAGGCGCCCGTCACCACGCCCGGCTAGTTTTTTGTATTTTTTAGTAGAGACGGGGTTTCACCATATTAGCCAGGATGGTCTCCATCTCCTGACCTCGTGATCCGCCCGTGTCTGCCTCCCAAAGTGCTGGGATTACAGGCTTGAGCCACCACGCCCGGCCAAACATAACTATTCTTTAGTCATTAGAAGTTGCTTACTTTTGTTGAAAATCCTTGATCAACTTCTTTGCCTTGTTGTATTTCTTTTCCAAGGCCTGATACTGGCTTTGAGTCTCTTTGAGATGTTCATTCACTGTGTGGCATAATGTTTGGGCCTCAATCCAGTAGCTTTCCAACTTCAACATTCTTTCCTTATTCTCTTCTATGTTTTGTTGGAGTTGGGTTTTTTCTAGTTCCCACCTCACTTTCTCATTTTCTGCTGCCTGCAGCTGGAGAAAGCAAATGTCAAGGAAAAGATAATTTGGCCACTTTGTAGCAAAAATCTCTCATTTTTATAGCATGTTGTAGATCAAGTTCTGTTATCATAAGCAATCACTGAAACCACTTAAGATGAGAAAAGCAAGTATTATTTTTATAAATCCATAGATGATAAAATGGAAGCCTTGAAAAGTGAAATGATTTGTCCAAGGTCACACATTTGATAAGTAATAAAACATGGATTGGATTCCACATCGCATGATATTTCCATCACACCATGTGATCTGAAATGCTGCGAGCAGTAAAAGATGTTTCAGAGTTTGATAGGGATCTCTTTTAAATATTAAAAACGAATGTCAACATATTTTGAGAGTTTTTAAAAAAATATACAGTCATATATCAAAAGTTAACTAAAAAGGGAGTGGAGAGGGGCAGGGAGGAGAGAGGAGTTAGAAGCACAGTATGGCCTAATGGTTAAGAGGGGGTCCCTGGAGTCATTCAGCATAGATTTGAATCCCAGTTCTGCCATTATTGGCCATTAAACCTTGGACGGCCATTAAACCTTGGACATGTAATTGAAATTCTCCAAGACTCAATTATATCATCCATACAACAGAATTGTGATATAACACATCAGTATGCTTGAAATAGCTCCTTGGGCACAAGAATCATCTGATAAACATTAAGCACTTTCACTCTGCTTTTAACCCTTTTGATGATCTTATTTTGTTCTTTATTTCAATGAACATGAATACAGTCTACAGTTCACTATTTTACATGTAGTGTAATGAACTTCTCAAGCTTTATAAACCTAAATTCCCATAAAAATATAAAAGATAATGTAAGTAAAAGTATAAATTGTTGCTTGGTTAATTTAAGTCCCTCCCATGGAACAGAAAGCCGTAACCAGCTTTTTGTTTTTCTGCTTCTAGGGACTCTTAGGAATAGATAGTAAACTAGTCTAATAACCTCATTTCTACAGAAATCCAAGACTGATCATTTAGGTGAGGGCTCAAAAGTCATTCCCAATAACTCTCTGGCCTTCAAACTGGTACTTTATCTACTTTATATGCCTTCTTTAAAGTTCAAAATGATGCAGTCATTATAAACTATCAATGTTCAAAATCATATAGCATTTAGCAAAAGTAAACATGTATTTATATACACACACATCTATGTTTTTGCAAATATTTTTAACTAAACACATTTGCAAAACAGTTTACAAAGTTAGAAAGCAGCCAAAACAATTTCAAGATTAGGAATTCTATTATCGAAATGAATAATAAAGAATCATAATAAAGTGCTAATCTGTGGATATTACATACCACCATAATGATGAAAAAATATAAAATGCTAATTTATGGTATTTTCTAAGTTAAATGTCTATAGTCTAATACATAAGCTCCATTAAAACATTTACAATCACAGAGAAAAAGAGATCTTTTTAAAACAACAATTTAAAAAATCTTCAATTCTTTATATGTCAAGAGACAATACAGGAATAGGTTATTTACTGCATCTTTTATTAAGCAATGTTTTGTATCAAGTTGTTTATTTAGCAACCACTACTAATTTGAAATTATTCACGGAGCTGGACTAACACTGTGAATGATGTATAGATGTATTTTGACTACAGAGCTGCAGAGTAAATTAGCTGAGAATAGCATTTAACCAAAATAGCCTTGGTAATTCATCTCCATTTAAAACACATGGAGAAACCAAAACAAGTGTTCAATGTGAACAACAAAACAGATCATTAGTGGTAGTGGTGGTGGTTGGGGGGTCATTATGTCTTAATTTTTAAAAGGGAAACAATAAAGAATATTGCTTTAAAAGTAATTTAAAATATATTGTTAAATCTTTGAAATTGTATATTTGATAAAACTAAATTGCTAGAATTGGGTCTCATACAAGTGCCTTAAAGTTTGTCAATTAAAATATATAGACTAATAATACATACTCCCCTTTATCAAGACCTTTTCTCCCCCACAAATTTAAATTATGTGAACCAAACAACTAAAAATTTCCAGTAGTACCTGGCACTTAAAATAAATTATGCATGTATTAAGTTTATAATATTTAGTTATTAGAAATTAGAACTTGTTTATAAAAAATTGATGTGCTATACTAAATTTGTTCCTACAAATAAATGATTAAATCTATTTATAATAAGGTAAGTAAAGAGGAGATATAGTAGCTTTGCTTAAGAAATTAGTAATCAAAACAAACTTTGCATGCTTGAACCATTAAAAACATTACTTAAGGAAATCTCAGAGGCCACATATGTGCAAATACATAAATATATATATCTAAAATATTGTGTAATTTGCACTGAGGGGGATGTGGGTGTTTGCTCTCACTGGCAGGTTTGTCTATGTACCTAACAGTGAAAATGAATCTATCACATTTGTATTCTTTCAAATATACAGGGACAAATCCTTTAGTCCTAGGGTTGAATTTATTCATAGTATCTGAAGTTTAAAAAGTAAAATTCAAACACCATGTTTCGGTGCTTACCTTGGTCTTCAATTTTTGAATCTCTGCTTCTGTAACTGCATGTTTGATTTGCAACTGAAAATTGAAAAGAAAGAAAAAATCTGAACTAAGAAAGTGTATCTATATTTGTAAAGCCTCAGCAGCTACAAGAATGCCTTATTACATAGTAAAAGGCCTAGAAAAGTGCTGCAGTGCAGCAAGTTGTAAATTAAAGTGTCTGCTGTGTGAAATGACACTGGGTGCAAACTAATTAAACACAGTTTATGGTCTATACTCCCTAACATCAGATTAGGTTACCAATTTAATTGCTCAGGGACCAAGAGAAGAAAACACTTTTTATTGCCCTCTTTGCAGCTCTTCCTTTATGGTTTGAGTGTCAAGGAACTGTTTCCTTGCTAAGCCTAGCTAACTGAACGGCATAAGCAGGCAAGTGAGCTGGTAGTGTGATTTAATTCCAAACCTGGCAGTGTGAAGATTTATTCCAAATCTGCAAGAAAGGTGGCGCTATGGTCCCGTGAGTTGCAAGCACATTCTGCTCAGCAGCTCCGCTGCAAAGGGAGAGAGGAGGACTGCAGTTGCACGGGGAAATCTCTGATATATATTTTTTATTTTAATTGCAAGAAACGTACAGTTCCAGATTTCTGTCTTCCAAAAGATCTGCTCCTTTTGAAGACTCAGACCCCCAATAGCTTCCGCTACAGCTTATTAGCATAAGAGTAACAGTTTACATTTGTTTTGCTTGTCCCTCCCCCACTTTGTTTTCTTTGTAAGGGAAGAACAAACTGAACGAATCATTCATTTTCCTTAGGGGATCAATAAATACTCCCAAATTTAAGGAAACAACTTATGGGTTCACAATTTCTTGTCTGAAATCCTTGGGGCCAGATGTTTTTGGAAGTCAGCATTCTTCCAACTTTAGAAAGGTAGTTAACACGTATCTTCTACAAACTGTTTATTATCCACAGTAGGGTCTTTAGAGGCACTCTATAGTCAAACACATGACTTATTTTTGCCACCAAACATGAATATTCCCACTAAGTGAGGTACATAAAAGACTGTAAATAGCATCCTGTTAGGTCAGGTTGTACCACTAAATTAGTTTGACACAAAATTACAAAAAAGACTGGGGGCATTTTGGATTTAAGACTGTATACATGAGGGACCATAAACTTTTACTATTACTGTAATCAAGTAAGGCTAAGAGGTTTTCTTATCAGAAGTGAGTGAGTCTGACAGAAGGACAGAAATGTGGAGTTTTCAGACTAGCAATGAGAACCTGTGGAGACTATAGCACCTCCTAAACCTCAGCCTTCTCTTGGGTTTGCAACCTGTATTCTCTTGGTTTTTACCAAGTTCGTGGGGACATGTGGGAAGGATGATAAGGGGAAGATGGAAGAATCAAGGACAGGTTTATTCGACTCCCTTAGATGCCAGTGGCTAACTGCCCAGAACCTGAGGGTTTCTAAGTTCCTTGTAAAGTGCTCCCTCCTGTTATGCAAAAGGCCATGAGGTCTGCACTGCCACAGCTCTTGTTACTGCTCTTGGTGCTGAGAGGTGATTTTGAAACTTTTTAGTTTGATTCTGCTCCATTCACACTGCTTACATTCTTCCTGACCTCGTCACTCTGGCCATCTTGCTGGTGTGGCTATTGCTCCTTGCACCCTCACTGGCTCCTAGGGGCTTCTATGCTTGAACAGTTTCTAGAGTAGGACCGTATGTGGAAATGTTATTTTTATAAGGCACAAAATCTGGCTCTTTTAGTTTCTTACCACAGCACAAGTGGTACAATTCTTACTTACCTGCCTTTAGCAGATGCTCAGAGCATCAGTGCACCTGGCAAGGAATCTAATCACAAGTTTTCTCAATGACTAGAATGGAAGAAGGTATAAAGACACAACAGTGCTGCTCAGAAATCCCTGCAATTCCCTACCCCCTCACTGATGAGGTCTATGCTCATCCTAAGTCCTAGCCTGGATTGATCTTTTGGAAGCCTGACAACACCAGGTTAGCCAGTCAGATAGGCTTGAATGCCCAGTGGATACTCCAACTTGTAGGCTCTTCTGAACTCATTTTAGACATGGGAAGACTAAAGATTAGAG
The DNA here is from genome assembly GCF_007565055.1 of Rhinopithecus roxellana. NCBI lineage: Eukaryota > Metazoa > Chordata > Mammalia > Primates > Cercopithecidae > Rhinopithecus > Rhinopithecus roxellana. The sequence continues at coordinate 125,100,752 of NC_044554.1, read as the reverse complement.
AAGACAACCAACCTGGTCTCATCCTCACAGTGAATCACCATTAAAACCAGGACTAAAACCTGGATCTTCTCGTTCTGATTCAATGCCATTTTCCTTAGAAAATAAGGATCAATTCAATAGGCATTCATTGAAGAGTTGCTATGTGCAGGATGCTGTGAAAATAACTTTTTCCCCCTCTAATAAATATTAAGGCTGATCTCCCCCACCAGTATAAACTAATAACGTAAAAAAGGGCAAAAGTACTTAGACATTAGACACATTATTTATATACAAATCTACAAAAACAATGTATATGCACACACACACATATATGGCTATTTGCTAAGGAATCCAGAAAATCCACACACTTAGGTGATTCTGGAGGATTTGCAATTGTTATTGACAAGATCTACTTATTGTTCTTTCAACCATGTGCCAAGCATGAAGAGTAGTTAACTTAGACTGTTTGAATTCATCTCTGGCCTACCATGTACTCTATGGAGCATTAGAAAATTACTTAACCTCTCTTATTTCACTTTCCTCGCCTATAAAATTCAGTTCCGTATAAGTCAAAACCTTCCTTATTGGATGATTAAGTGATATAACCCATATAAAGCACTTAGTACAGTGGCTAGCATAGAGTATGTCCTCAATAAACTCAGCCAGGACCAAGACAGAATGGTCTGAAGAATTCAAATATGATTACCCCAGCTTCACCTTGCAGTTAAATGTGCTAACGGCTGTAAAATGTCACACCTGAAGTAAAATGAACACCTCTGATTCTATTTAAAGAGAAGCAAGAAATCAAAAGGGCAGATTTCACAGTGAACACTGCACTATGGGCAAGTGCCAGATTTTATTAAGTCCTGGTAGGGTAACCAAATACGTGGCATGCAGCTTGTTGGGATTTTGGACTTTCTTTTCTCAGATCACTGTGTCTTCTATAAGTTGCTTCTCTGGACCTCAGTTTCCCATATGAAAAATGCTAGATGGAACTCCAAGAGCCCTTTCACATATGACAGGTGTGACAGTTACGAAACGAAGAACCTGAAGGTAGTTGTCAAGGTTGCAGACTTTAGAAATTCTTGTCCTGAGCCAATATTTTCTTTCTTGTGAATAAATACACTAGATTAATCCACAAACTGTGGGACAAACCCAGGTAAAACTGTGAAACAGCCCATGTTGATCTATTCTACCCTTCCCATCTCACCAAAAATGGATAACAGGAGGGAACTGAACTAATTAGCAGTGAGGTGAGAACAACTGATGAAAGTTTGGACTGTTACTAAGTATAGCTAAATTCTTTACATATAGGAAAGCAGAATGAATTGTGTAAATTCACACATTATTCAGAATGGACAAAATTTTCTTAGTACACATAGGTCCTAAAATTTAAAATATGTGATTATTTTAATTCTGTATGGACATTAAGAGAATTTCTACAAATCCATCACTATTGACAAGAAAAGCATCAAAAATACAGTAACTGAACTCTTTCATTTTACATAGTATGGACCTGTGTCTAGTGAGCTTACGCTGGAAGGCTATTAGTTGCCAAAGCCAGGTTTTAGAAATCTCAGCCCATGGTTCTTTCCACTAATACTAAATTTCTTACATCTGTAAGCCCCTTTATTTTTAATCATCTCCCTTTATCATTGCAAATGACTGGGGGAGGCAGGGCAGGTGTTGTGAACCTCATGGTTCAGATGAGGAAAGAGGCTCAGGGAAGTCACACACCTTCTTCAAGTTCCCACTAGAAACAGGTGGTGGAGTGGAAGCAAAACCAGATTTGACTCTTCCTACCTCTGTTCCTCCCTTAACCATGTATCTAACTGAACCAGTTGCTTTGGGATATATTTTTCATTTCCTCTTCCCCCAAACCCCAAGGCATATGTCATCATCATAACCTCTCAGATGAGAAGTTATTACTCCAACTGGAAACCATGGATCACTTCTGGTAGTCTGAGCATTCTGCCACTGAATGCAAAATGGTGCTTAATCAGCTGCTGTTGTTATTAATGAAGCTTAGAAAGCACACCTCCACCTTCCTTAATAATCAATCGGCATTTAGTGACTGAGACTATGTGCAAGTACTATGCTAATCACTGAGAATACATGAACATGACATAGAATCTACCTTCAAGATACTTCATGGAGATTAATAAATACCACCTTGTAAGAATTCTCCAGATCACCCCGTGAGAAAGGTCAGAGGCAACTTGCTGCTGGATGGCTTGTTTAGTCTTTCGTTCTATAGCCAGATCAGATGTCATGTGTCTTTGGCCGGTTTGTCTAGACGTGGACCCTACTTTCCAAGCAAAGTGAGCAAGATGGACCCAAGATATCTCCATTTCATGAGGAAAAGAAAATTGCTTTTCACAGGGGTAAAGGACCCTGACAAAAGGAGCATAGTTGGTTAAAGGTTGAGTGTTCTTATTCTAGAGCAGTTCCCTTTCCACATGTTTAAGAGATTTATGTCAAGAATCAATAACCTTTTCAAAGTACAGGTCCAAGAGTTTGCAAGAATGGTCAGGTAGACTGCCTGCAGGGATAGAAGGTCAACAGGGCTGGTTAATAGAAATAGAGCCTGAAATGCCTGTTGGAGTTTTTGGGCTTCAGAGAAGCTAGGTTTGGAGAAAAGACTTGGGATTAGGAGGGCATAAATAAAAAGAAAAGGTTAAGAACTGCAGGTCAAAGTCTTTTAACTTACAAGACCAACTTTTTCATCTCTTTTATCATCTTTAACAAGAAAGCCATAGATATGCACCTCAGGATTTCAGCACAAATAAACATACACATTCCTATGAGAACAGGAGCTTCCATTTAACATTCTGAAGGTGTACCTGCTGTGTATAATTTTTTTTTTCGAAAAGATGAATACAGAACATGTACTCATATTACTGGATCGATATAATCCAAATATAACTGTGCTAAAAATAGAAACACCCTTTACACAGAAACTTAAATAGGTGAGACTGAACTTTTGCCCTCTCTCTACTTTTGCCCTCTCTCTACTTATCCTGTGAGAGCATGGAAAACATTTTTCTTTAAAAAGTGAAAAAAATCTTTGCAGGAAACGTTTTAAGAGAGTTCTAGTTCTAGAAATATTACAATCAGATAACAGCAACATTTTCTGCTGTTGCTTTACAAAAGCAAATCAATAACTAATATTTGCAGAGAACTTTATAAAGTGCTTTCTAGATTGGAATCTAAATTTTTAGTTATATTTATGAGTATTTGAGTGATGTATTACCTACGACAATGTGGCTTCACAAAAGAAATCAAAGTTGTTTTTAACTACATTTTGGTGTTAAGTTGAAGCTTTGCCACAATTCTTTGTAATTTCTGCTGAAAAGTTTACATATGATATCTATCCTACTTATTAACAAAAGTGTTTTACTTACGGAATCATGTATGCAAAATGAACTAAAACTGGCTGACTGAACAATATCACAATCTAATCTGAATGGTAACACTAATTGCAGCATATGTAGCATAGGGTGAGATTCTCTAACAAGGTCGCTCCCTAAGTAGGTACTCATAAACTTGTTATTAATGATGCTGCTGCTGGATGTAGTTGATGGCCTATAATTACAGCTCTTTTTTTAAATAAGTAACTGTTTGCTATTAAGTAGGCAGCAATTTATAGCTTCCCTACATGTTAGTGGAAACTTTCATAAAGATAACTTAATGTTATTATCCCACACATTTTATAACTTTTCTAGATTCTTTTTCATAGACTTAAATAAATAAAATAAACCAACTTTTAGACTCCATTTTTTCTTCAAGAGAAATGTAGAATTTTTTAAAATTGTTGCTATTGCTGTAACTCCTGAGGAGGAATGGCAAGGGAGAAATTGGACAGGCAGTTTAAATGGCACCTGGCTAACAGTTCCTGAGCCAGCCTCGCTGTAACTTCCACTAAATTACCAGTGAAATCACATTAAAAACAGAAAAACTCATAACCAAAAATGAACACAACTAAAAACAACAGTTCATAGAATATGAAAGAGTCATGAAGTTGAATTAAGAAAAATCTATCCAAGATTCCCTCTGACATCAGGGAGACACTTCGTACCACCCTCATTGATGGCTTGAGATCCATTCTGTCCCAAGCAAAAAGTGGACAACCCCTACTGTCTTGCCTAGGAATGGGGCGTCAAGTCAGGCTTTCTAACTTTCTCAGTATTACATATTTGTTCAGAAAGCAACTGTTAGGGGGAAATGCAGGAAGGTGGCTGATGCATGGCACACTGCATACTTTCAGCTGCAGACCCTATATAGACGGGTGGCTTCAGTAAGTGCCTTGGTAGCAGTGAATACTGGAAATTACCTTTTTTATCTCTTTAACTTAGAGAACTGTGTGGCAATACTTGGGAGTATCTCACCATAGTACAGAGAATTGCCCTAGATGTCAGACTGCTAGAAAATAGCAACTGGGCTGGAAACAAGGCACCTAAATATCCCTCCTAATCTAAGTCCAGAAATGAGATTCATAATCAAACAGTGAATAATTACTGACTAACCAATTACTAAAAGGTTTTTGTCTCATTTCAAGATAAAGAAAAAACAGGCCACCTTAGGTCTACTAACAAATACTGCAAATCAAGGTAAAGAAAATACCAACTTGAACACACAAATAAGTAAACTTGTGAAAATGATGTATCCTATAAGTAAAAAATATTTTAAGATCACTTTTTGAAATTCTAGGATGTAAAGAAAGTACAGCAAGAAAGAACGAAGAGTAAGAAAACTAAACATTTAATGAGAGAATTAAGTCATGTTAGAAGTGCTAAAAAGCATAAGTGAATTTGAAGTTAAAAGCATATTTAATTCAATTAAACTGTACACTTAAAATAATGAAGACAGTAAACTATACATGTATCTTTTTCCCAATAAAAAATTAACAAAAAGCGTAATTAATGCTACAAAAAATAAAATCACTGATATGACAAGACAAATTTAAGAAACAGTCTCAGATACAGGAAAAAAAGACAAATTAAATAAAATGATAAAAAACGTCATAGATACTGATGACAGTGTTTCCAGAAAAAAAAGGAAATAGAAAAAAAACTGAAGGAAACATTAATGAACTAAAATGAAAACAAAACAAAAACAAGAGTAATGAAAGCAAATTAAAAAGAAAAATAATCAATGAAAGAAGGCCTATTTCAATAAATTGTGCTAAAAAATTTTGAAGTACAAGGTGAAAACAATACAAACATCCAAATGCAAGCTTTATGTCAGACTTTTCCTTTAAAACACGCTTAAAACAATAAAACTTGCCCTCCCACTTTTTCAGGGAAAAAGTTCGTTAATGAATTAGAATGTCATTCTCAGTATGGGAAGATCATGGAAACTATATCCTCCACAAATACTAAAAAAAAGTACTTAAAGATATACTTTGAGAATGAGAAAAAATTCAGAATATAAGAATGAAGAAATTATTCTTTGAAAGGAATAATAGTGGATACTGATTAACCTGAGAGTATAACTGTTGCAAATACCGTTAGAAAACTAACCAAAAACATAAGCTTTTAAAAAATGTGACAATTATATTTTAATAATCTCTCTTAGAACCCAAGATTGCATCAAAATCTTCCATATGAAACATTCAAATGATTATTTGAATTCAAATTATATTTTGTTCTTAATTTTTAATATTTTAATTTTTAATTTTAATTTTAATTTCATTTTTAATATTTTAATTTTTATTTTGTCCTTAAATTTTTAAACACTTTTCAAAAACTTAAAGACAAGCCTTAGTAAAAGCCAATAAACATAAAAGAAACATACAGCATAAAACAAGGTGGGAACACCTATACCTTGCATAATTATAATTATAAACAAACTGATTAAATTTTCTTAGTAAAAAATACAGACTCCAATATTATATTTTTATTTGTTTATTTATTTTAAGACAAGGTCTCACTCTCTTGCAAAGATTGGGGTGCAATGGCACAATCACCACTCAACTGCAGCCTCGACCTCCCAGGCTAAGGTGATCCTCCCACCGCAGCCCTCTGAGTAGCTGGAACCACAGGTGATTATATTATTTTAAAGCTACTATAAAACAAAGTGCTACAATTAGGTTTATGTCAAAAATAGGTACACACTTATACACTGGTGTTTATCCAGCAACTGCAAACAAAAGTAGCAGTAAGAATATTGACATCAAAGTGTACTTAAAGGTTGATAAATCTTGAAGTCATATTTTATGTACTTTCAATATGGCATCAACCTAGATAACCAAAGCTGTAAGACACAAAATACAACAACGAGGTATGATTTCAGTATATATAATTCTCAATTTCCTAGATAAAGTAAGGAAAAATGAATATGGATCCAGAAGGTCTAAAACACATCATGTCACTTTTACCAAAAACACCTGTATTAATCTACAATAAAAGCATCACATTCAAAAAAAGAAAAACTTGAAAAGACACTATTACCTGGCCTCAATGTAATAAAACATTAAATAGATTAAAAAGCTACAAATTGAAAAGTTTCCTCAATTGTTCAAGTCAAAGAGAAAATGAAAGTCAAAATAAAAAATATAGACTATTTATGAAGTGATGAAAATGAGAAGAATGCACGTTGAAATGAGATGTGGCCAAAGGCATAATAAGAGACAGGTTCATAATTTTGACTGCTTTCATATTTAAACAATCAAGTATGACAATAAATTCAGCATTGGTTGCAAGAAGTTAGAATATGAGTAATCAAACATTCCTAAGAGAAATAGGATGATGGAATAAGTAAAAATACAAAGTTAGGGAGGGGGAAAGTGTCAGTGCAATACAACATAGCAAACTAACATGAGTTATTCCCTGTCTCTCTTGAATTCAACTTTGGAGATACCAAAAAAGAAAAATAGACTATGTATAGGCTTCAGAGTCTTATTCATCAATTAACAAAACAGCTGGTGAGAAACTCATACAGAACACAAATGGTTGCAGATGTCTTTGGAAAACTGAGGATCTGAAGCAGGAGAGTACAGTAACCAGGAATGGGGGCCAGCAATGTAATTTTTTGTCTTCTCCATATAACCTGGGTAAGCCTGTATCTGGAGGTACATCAGGGATAGCCTATTTCAGGCCTTGAAGCTTGGACCTCCTAGACACTAACTTATCCTTTAGTGCCTTTGGTGGAAACCTTTGGTGTAATGTGGTAAGCTGCAGCACCAGAGATAATAGTGAATTAACACTAGGGCAGCACCAGAATCCCCTTACAGTTGGATAGAAAGAAGTACAGGTGAGCTGGAACTAATTATTTTGTAAAAAGTACACTTACAAATATATGTAACTAAAACTCTTCAAATACAAAAAGTTGGCAACAAGAGGAGAGGTAGAGGATGGTATGCTAAGGGTATTATTTTGTTAAATGATAAAGACATGGATATTGATCTGCTTTATACATTGCCAGGAAAAATAACCTAAGACTAAGTCAAAATAAGTCAGGGTAATAAAATACAAATGTACAACTTTTAAGCAGCAGATAAAAATCTGACGTACCTAATGGCAAGTAGGTAGAAAGACTTAAAAAGAAACAAGAAGCAAGCATGGACATTGTAAAATATGAAATAAGGTGGCATACATAGGTTCTAATATTAAAGTTATTAAGGTAAATGTAAATACATTTAACTCACCAACTAACTGAAAAATACTCCCAGAGTATTATAAAAGTAAGATGTAGAAATAGGTTGCCTAAATGAAACATATTTAAACAAGAGAATACAGAATTGTTGAAAATAAAGGGATGGAAAAACTAGATGCTGTGAAACAAATATAAAGAAAATAAAGCCAGAGTTAATTTTTTATTATGAGACAAAATATAATTTGGGACAAAGTGCACCAAAAGGGAGAAGAGAGATGTTATAAATGAAGAAGTTGTAATAATCCTCAACATACATGCAGTTAACAACAAAGATATAAAATATCTAAAACTACCACTGGTAGGATTACAGGAAGAAATAAATGATGGTAACTCGTAATTTTAATACATACTTTTTCAGATTTGGTAGATCATGTAGACAAAATATAAGCCATATTATAGAAAAAATGTATATATGTGTTTGTATTATTAATCTTATTTATATTACGGTGGTTCATGCCTGTAATCCCAGCCCTTTGGCAGGCCAAGGCGGGTGGATCACCTGAGGTCAGGAGTTTGAGACTAGTCTGGCCAACATGGAGAAACCACATCTTTACTAAAAATACAAAAATTAGCTGGGTGTGGTGGCACATGCTTGTAATCCCAGCTACTTGGGAGGCTAAGGTAGGAGAACCACTTGAACTCAGGAGACGGAGGTTGCAGTGAACTGAGATGGCACCACTGCTCTCCAGCCTGGGAGACAGAGCGAGACTCCATCTCAAAAAAATAAAAATAAAAATAAAACAAAACAAAAAAAATTTAAAAAAATATATATACCATATTATATATATACACACACACACACACACACATACATATATATACACACACATACACACAGATAAACTTCACACCTAAACATGGAACAAGGGTGCTTTTTGCCTACATGAAGAATATCAAATAAAAACTGTTTATGTATCAAGCTATTAATATAAAATATCTAAAAAATTCTACACAATAGCTATTATATGGAATATGTTTTCTGATCAGAGTGCAATAAAGTTGCAACCCATAACACAATATAGCAAAATAAAGTTCTCTATGTCTGGAAAGTAAAAAAAAAAAAACACTATATCCTTCTTTTGTTAAAAAGAAAATTCCAAGAAAAAATACATATAAATAACAACGGCATTCTACATGTAAAAAGTTGTGACATGTAGTTAAAGCAATATTCAGAAAAAAATCAGTACAGGTATCAGAATGTAAGAGTTATTAAAAATAAATAAACTAAGTGTAATTGATCAACAAAGAAGAAAAAAAGAAAGAAAAAAGAAATATTGGTCTTTGTTTTTTACTTTTTCTTATTTAAAGAATAAACAATTAGGAACTAAAAAGCTAGAATGAGATAAAATTCTAGAAAAAAACTAAAAAAGTAAAAATATTCAAATAAAGAGAAGAAAAAATATAAAAGGGGTAACTACTTATAAATATAAAATACTTCAACACTTAAAAAGTATTTTATAAAAATATAAGTTAATAAGTGTAATAGCCTAAAGAAAATATCTAAATTTCTTGAAAAACGCAAAATACCAACATTGTCCCCCTGAAATTGAAAACTTGAACAGAGTAATAGTTATTATGAAAGGTACTTAAAATATCCCTCCACCAATGTACAGATGGTTTATATAAGATTGGTTCAAAAGTAATTGTGGTTTTTGCCATTACTTTTAATATGCTGAATTAAAAACTGAATAATAACAAACTTTCAGGAACAGAACTTTCTATCTTATGTACATCATTAAGTCTCGTTTATAAAAGTAATTTCTGAAAATAAAAAAATAGGGAAAAACTTCCTAATTTATATTGAAGCAAATATAATCTTTGTGGCAGTTAAAAATGTTTTTTTGTTATAATAGATTTTTGGGAAACAGGTGGTGGTTGGTTACAATAAAAAATTCTTGAGTGGTGATTTCTCAGGTTTTAGTAAACCCATCACCTGAACAGTGTACACTGTACCCAATGTGTAGTCTTTAATCTCTCACCACCCCACCTTTTCCCTCGAGTCCCCAAAGTCCAACATATCACTCATGCCTCTGTGTCCTCATAGCTTAGCTCCCACATATCAGTGAGAACATACAATGTTTGGTTTTCCATTCCTGAGTTACTTCACTTAGAAAAATAGTCTCCAATTCCATCCAGGTTGCTGTGAATGCCATTATTTCTTTCCTTTTTATGACTGAGTAGTATTCCATGGTACATATAAACCACATTTTCTTTAGCCACTCATTGATTGATGGGCATTTGGGCTTGTTCCATATTTTTGCAAATGTAAATTGTGCTGCTATAAACATGTATGTGCAAGTATCTTTTCTGCACAATGACTTCTTTTCCACTGGATCAAATGATAGAACTTTTAGTTCTTTAAGGAATCTCCACACTGTTTTCCATAGTGGTTGTACTAGTTTACATTCCCACTAACAGTGTAAAAGTGTTCCCTGTTCACCATATCCATGCCAACATCTGTTATTTTTTGTTTATTTTTTTGAGTATGGCCATTCTTGCAGGAGTGAGGTGGTATCACATTGTGGTTTTGATTTACATTTCCCTGATAATTGGTGATATTGAGCATTTTCCCATATGTTTGTTGGTGGTCATTTGTTTATCTTCTTTTGAGAACTGTATATTAATTCATGTCCTCAGCCCACTTTTTGATGGGATTGTTTTTTCTTGCTGATTTGTTTGAGTTCTTTGTGGATTCTAGATAGTAGTTCTTTGTCAGATGTATAGATGTCAAAGATTTTCTCCTAGTCTGTGGATTGTCTCTTTACCGGCTGATTGTTTCTTTCACGGAACAGCAGCTTTTTAGTTTAATTATGTCTCATCTATTTACCTATGTTTTTGTTGCATTTGCTTTTGGATTCTTGGTCATGAACTCTTTGCCTAAGCCAGTGTCTAGAAGAGTTTTTCTGATGTTATCTTCCAGAATTTTTATGGTTTCAGATCTTAGATTTAAGTATTTAATCCATCTTGAGTTGATTTTTGTATAAGTTGAGAGATGAGGATCCAGTTTCAGTCTTCTACATCTGGCTTGCCAATTATCCCAGCACCATTTGTTAATAGTGTGTCCTTTCCCCACTTTATGTTTCTGTTTGCTTTGTCGAACAACAGTTGGCTGTAAATATTTGGGTTTATTTCTGGGTGCTCTATTCGGCTCCATTGGTTTATGTGCTTAATTTTAGGACAGTACCATGCTATATTGGTGACTTATAGTATAGTTTGAAGTTGGGTAATGTGATGCCTCCAAATTTGTTCTTTTTGCTTAGTCTTCCTTTGGCTATGTGGGCTCTTTTTTGGTTCCATATGAATTTTAGTCCTGAATGGTACTGTGAAGAATGATGGTGGTATTTTAATGGGAATTGCATGGAATTCGTAGATTGCTTTTTGCAATATGGTCATTTTCACAATATTGATTCTACCCATCCATGAGCATAGAATGTGTTTCCATTTGTTTGTGTCGTCTATGATTTCATTCAGCAGTGTTTTGTAGTTTTCCTTATAGAGGTCTTTTACCTTCTTGGTTAGTTATATTCCTAAGTATTTTATTTTTCTTTGTAGCTATTGTGAAAGGTGTTGAGTTCTTGATCTGATTCTCATCTTGGTTGCTGCTGGTGTACAGCAGAGCTACTGATCTGTGTACATTAATTTTGTATGCTGAAACTTTGCTGAATTCATTTATTAGTTCTAGGAACTTTCTGGATGAGTCTTTAGGGTTTTCTAGGTATACGATCATATCAACAGCAAACAGTGACAGTTTGACTTCCTCTTTACTGATTTGGATGCCCTTTCTTTCTTTTTCTTGTTTGCTCTGGCTAGGACTTCCAGTACTATGCTGCATAGAAGTACTGAAAGTGGGCATCCTTGTCTTGTTCCAGTTTTCACAGGGAATGCCTTCAACTTGTCCCCGCTCAGTATAATGTTGGTTGTGGGTCTGTCATAGATGGCTTTTATTACCTTAAGGTATGTCTCTTCTATGCCTATTTTGCTGATGGTTTTCATTGTAAAGAGATGCTGGATTCTGTCAAATGCTTTTTCTGCATCTATTGAGATGACCATGTGATTTTTAAATTTTAGTTCTGTTTATGTGATGTATCACATTTATTGACTTGCATATGTTAAATCATTCCTGCATCCCTGGTATGAAATCCACTTGATCATGGTAGGTTATTTTTTTGATATGCTGTTGGATTCAGCTCCCTAGTATTTTGTTGAGAATTTTTGTACCCATGTTCATCAGGGATGTTGGTCTGTAGTTTTCTTTTTTTGTTATGTCCTTTCCCGGTTTGGGTATTAGGGTGATACCAGCTTCACAGAATGATTTAGGAAGGATTCCCGCTTTCTCTGTCTTTTGGAAAAGTGTCATTAGGATTGGTACCAATTCTTCTTTGAATGTCTGACAGAATTCAGCTGTGAATGTGTATGGTCCTGGACTATTTTTGTTGGCAACTGTTTTACATTATTTTTTCTTTTCTTATTATAATTTAAGTTCTGTGTGGGATACACGTGTAGAACATGCAGGTTTGTTACATAGGTATAAATGTGCCATAGTCGGTTGCTGTACCCATCAACCCGTCATCTACATTAGGTATTTCTCCTAATGCTATCCCTCCCCTTGCCCCCCACCCCCTGACAGGCCCTGGTTTGTGATGTTCCCCTCCCTGTGCCCATATCTTCTCACTGTTCAACACCCACTTATGAGTGACAACATGTGGTGTTTGGTTTTCTGTTCCTGTGTTAGTTTGCTGAGAATGATGGTTTCCAGCTTCATCCATGTCCTTGCAAAGGATGTTAACTCATCCTTTTCTATGGCTGCATAGTATTCCATAGTGTATATGTGCCACATTTTCTTAATCCAGTCTATCATTGATGAGCATTTGGGTTCGTTCCAAGTCTTTGCTATTGTGAATAGTGCTGCAGTAAACATATGGGTGCATGTGTCTTTATGGTAGAGCAATTTAGAATCCTTTGGGTATATACCCAGTAATGGGATTGCTGGGTCAAATGGTATTTCTAGTTCTAGATCCTTGAGGAATCTCCACACTGTCTTCCCCAAAAGTTGGACTAATTTACTCCCACTAACAGTGTAAAAGCATTCCTATTTCTGAACATCGTCTCCAGCATCTGTTGTTTCCTGACTTTTTAATGATTGCCATTCTAACTGGTATGAGATGTTATCTCATTGTTGTTTTGATTCACATTTCTCTAATGACCAGTGATGATGAGCTTCTTTACATATGTTTGTTGGCTGCATAAATTTCTTCTTTTGAAAAGTGTTGTTCATATCTTTAGCCCACTTTTTGATGGGGCTGTTTTTTTCTTGTAAATTTGTTTAAGTTCCTTAGATTCTGGATATTAGCCCTTTGTCAGATAGATAGATTGCAAAAGTTTTCTCCCGTTCTGTAGGTTGCCTGTTCACTCTGATGATAGTTTCTTTTGCTATGCAGAAGCTCTTTAGATTAATTAGATCCCATTTGTCAACTTTGAATTTTGTTGCTATTGCTTTTTGTGTTTTAGTCATGAAGTCTTTGCCCATGCTTGTGTCCTGAATGGTATAGCCTAGGTTTTCTTCTAGGGTTTTTATGGTTTTAGATATTACCTTTAAGTCTTTAATACATCTTGAAATAATTTTGTATAAGGTGTAAGGAAGGGGTCGAGTTTCAGTTTTCTGCATTTGGCTAGCCAGTTTTCCCAACACCATTTATTAAATAGGGAATCCTTTCTTCATAGTTGGCAATTTTTTTATTACCATTTCAATCTCTCTGCCTGCTACTGGTCTGTTCAGAGGTTTTTATATCTTCCTGGTTTAATCTAGGATGGTTGTATATTTCCAGGAATTTAAACATCTCCTCTAGATTTTCGAGTTTATGTGTGTAAAGGTGTTCACAGTAGCCTTGAATGATCTTTTAGTATTTCTGGGTATCAGCTGTAATATCTCCCGTTTCATTTGTAACTGAGCTTATCTGGATCTTCTCTCTTCTTTTCTTGGTTAATCTCGCTAGATATCTAGCAATTTTATTTATCTTTTCAAAGAACCAGCTTTTTGTTTCATTTATCTTTTGTATTTGTTTGTTTCAATTTCATTTAGTTTTGCTCTGATCTTCATTATTTCTTTTCTTCTGCTGAGTTTGGGTTTGGATTGTTCTTGTTTCTTCAGTTCTGTGAAGTGTGACCTTAGATTGTCAGTTTGTGCCCTTTCAGACTTTTTGACGTAGGTGTTTAATGCTATAAACTTTCCTTTTAGCACTGCTTTTGCTGTATCCCAGAGGTTTTGATAGGTTGTATCACTACTATCGTATAGTTCAAATAATTTTTAAATTTCCATCTTGTTGACCCAACAATCATTCAGGAGTAGGGTTATTTAATTATCATGTATTTGCATTGTTTCGAGGGTTCCTTTCAGAGTTGATTTCCAATTTTATTCCACTGCGGTCTTAGAGAACTTGAGATAATTTCAGTTTTCTTAAATTTACTGAGACTTGTTTTGTGGCCTATCATAAGGTTTATCTTGGAGAATGTTCCATGTGCTGATAAATAGAATGTATATTCTGCAATTGTTGGGTAGAATGTTCTACAAATATCTGTGAAGTCCATTTGTTGTAGGGTATAGTTTAAGCCTATTGTTTCTTTGTTGACTTTCTGTCTTGAGGACCTACCTGTCAAGTGTTGACAGTGGAGTATGAAAGTCCCCCACTATTATTGTGTTGCCATCTATCTAATTTCTTAGGTCTTACAGTAATAAATTTGGGAGCTCCAGTGTTAGCTGCAAATATAGTTAGAATTGTAATATTTTCTTGTTGGACTAGTCCTTTTATCATTATATAATTTCTCTCTTTGTCTTTTTTTAACTGCTGTTGCTTTAATTTGTTTTGTCTGATATAAGAATAGCTACTCCTGCTTGCTTTTGGTGTCCATTTGCATACAATATCTTTTTCCACCCCTTTACCTTAAGTTTATGTTAGTCCTTATGTGTTAGGTGAGTTTCCTGAAGACAGCAGAAACTTGGTTGGTGAATTCTTATCCATTCTACCATTCTGTATCTTTTAGGTGGAGCATTTAGGCCATTTACATTCAATGTTAGTATTGACATGTGAGGTACTATTCTAGCATTGTGCTGTTTATTGCTTGAATACCTTTTTTTTCTTTCTATTGTGTTATTATAAAGGTCCTGTGAGATTTACGCTTTAAGTAGGTTCTATTTTGGTGTAATTAGAGGATTTATTTCTCTTTCTTTTGGGCAAGTTTTCCTCAATTATTCCCTCAAATATGTTTTCCAAACTTTTAGATTTCTCTCCTTCCTCAGGAACACCAATTGTTTCTAGTCTGGACATTTAACATAGTCCCAAACTTCTTGGAGACTTTATTCATTTTTTAAAAAATTCCTTCTTATTTGTCTTTGGTGGATTGGGTTAATTTGAAAGCCTTGTCTTCAAGCTCTGAAGTTCTTTCTTCAGAGCTTGTTCGATTCTACTGCTGAGACTTTCCAGTGCATTTTGCATTTCTGTGTGTCCTTGATTTCCAGAAGCTATGACTGTTTTTTTATTTACGCTATCTATTTCACTGAAAAACTTTCTTTCATTTCCCGTATTATGTTTTTGATGTCTTTAAGTTGGACTTCACCTTCCTCTGGTGCCTCCTTGATTAACTTAATAATTGATCTTCTAAAATATTTTTCTGCCAATTCAGAGATTTCATCTTGGTTTGGATCCATTGCTGGTTAACTGGTATGATCTTTTGGGGGTGTTAAAGAACCTTATTTTATCATATTACCAGAACTGTTTTTTCTGGTTCCTTCTCATTTGGGTAGACTACATCAGAAGGAAGATCTGGGATTCAAGGGCTACTGTTCAGATTCTTTTGTCCCACAGTGTGCTCCCTTGATTTGGTGCTCTCCCACTTCCCCTAGGAATGGGGTTTCCTGAGAGCTGAAATGTAGTGATTGTTTTTGCTCTTCTGGGTCTAGCCACCCAGCGGAACTACGAGGCTCTGCACTGGTACTCGGGAGTATCTGCAAAGAGTACTGTGATGTGATCCATCTTTAGGTCTTGTAACCATGGATAACAGCACCTGCTTTGATGGAGGCAGCAGGGGAGTGACGTGGACTCAGAAGGGTCCTTGCTTGTATTTTTGTTTAGTGTGCTGGTCTTATATTGGTTGGACTCCAGTCAGGAGGTGGCAATTTCAAGAGCACATGAGCTGGGGTCCTATAAGGAGGATGCATATTTGCCCTAGGGACACCTGGTTAAGTATTCAGGTTTCTCAGGCAGTCAGCAGGGCCATGGAGGTCCCAAGAGATTATAACCTTTGTCTTCAGCTACCAGGGTGGGTAGAGGAAGACCATCAGGTGGGGGGAGGGACAGGAGTGTCTTAGCTCAGTCTCTCCTTGGGCAGGGCTTGCTGTGGCTGCTGTGGGGGATGGGGTTGTGGTTCCCAGTTCAATGAGGTTATATTTCCAGGGGGATTATGGCTGCCTCTGCTGAGTCACATATGCCACCAGGGAAGTGGGGGAAAGCCGGCAGTCACAGGCCTCACTCTGCTCCCACGAAGTCCAGAGTCCTAATGGCCAGTTTCACACCTACCATGCCCTTCACAACAGCACCAAGTCTATTTCCAGGCAGCTCATGACCAGCGCTGGGAACTCACCCTAAACCACGAGCCTCCCTGTTGAGAAAGCAAGCAGACTCACAGTTTTTGGCATTTCAGGGAGCCTGCAGTGGTGACCCAGTTCCTTCGAAAGGTCTGTGGATTCTCTTGGCTTTCCTAGTATTTTCCTGCGGTAGTTCTTGGGGCAAAAGTTCATGATGTGAGTCTCCACATGCTGTTCTGTCCATCCAAGCAGGAGCCGCAAGCAGTCCTGACTCTTATCTGCCATTTTAATCCTCCCAGTTTTTGTTTATTTATTTGAGACGGGGTCTTGTGTGGCTCTGTCACCCAGGCTGGAGTGCAGTGGCAACCTTCATTGCTCACTGTAACTTCCAACTCCTAAGCTCAAGCCATTTTCCCACCTCAGCCTCCCAAAGAACTGAGATTATAGGTATGAGCCACCATGACTGGCCATATGGTAGCTTTTCTTTAACCCACTCCAGTAATATGTTCTGTTACTCACAGCTGGATACTTAGGTAACTTATGTATGTATGTGACTTACATAATGAATAAAGGGCACTATAAAATTTTAGGGAGGATGAGAAAAAAGGCTTTAATTAAACAAATATATTCCATGAACTTGGATTAAAAGATTCGATGTGATTTTTAAAATGCCAGTTCCCTGCAAATTTACTAGTTTAACATAATTACAACAAAAAATGCAGAGTATTTTTCAAGGTTATTTATAAAGTGATTCATACATTTTCTTGAATAAGTTGAAAAATAAAGGAATTTTTGAAAAGTAGGAATAATGTGACTTAGACCATCAATATTGATGTATATTCTAATAGTATTGCACTGAAGAAAAATGAGAAGATGGAGCAGACTATGAAGCCATAAGCAGTTCAGAAGGTAAAGGCACAAATTCTTTAGATAATAATGTTGGCCCTCTCACCAAAGGGAAATTGGTAAATAAGCATTTAATAAAAGGGTTAACCAACTTTTGTTGGCTATTTGAAAACGTTAAATTAGGTACATGTCTTATATCACACAACAAATTCCAGTATATGTTTGACACCATTCATTCCCTAAATATTTCACCACTAACTATATGCCAAGAGTTGTACAAAGACTGAGGACACGATAATAAACAAAAACATCGGAGCTTAGAGTCTAGCAGGAAGATAGATACAAAACAGTCCCAAAGTACAACTGATTGAGATAATGTCAGTCTAATGTGTTCTGCCCAAGTAGTAAAACATACTTTTGCTTAAAATAACTAAGACAATCCTGTAACATGAAACTTTGTAAAGACACTAATATAATAAGACCCTTTACACTCACCCCAAGTTTTGGGCATAATCCTGTTAAAAGTGCCTAGTGCTATATAATATTTGGACATGTATATTAATCACATAAAGAAATTTCACAAAAAGAGTGCCACACAGGTGATACGCAGGGACAATATTCTGAAGAAATGAATATATTAATGTTAAACGTAAAACAAAAGAAGATAAAAGAATTGTAAGTGGGACAATGTGATATTGCCTGTTATTGAGGTGAGGACAAAATTCCAATTCTTAGAAAGCAAAACTAAAAGAAAGTTACAGACCTGGTTACTCAGGCTAAAAATAAATCAGCCACATTACACAGAATCAGCCAGATCACACAGCAGTCTACAGCAGGGTCAGCAACATTTTTCAGTAAAGGGCCAGAAAGCAAATAATTTAGGATTTGCAGGCCATACAGTCTCTGTTGCAACTACTCAACTTTGCTGTTATGGTATGTTATCAGCCACAAACAATAAAGAGATGGGCATGCTTGTGTTCAAATAAAACTTTATTTATAAAAAGTAGGCCAGATTTGGACAATATATCATAATTTGCTAACCCCTGGTCTAGACCACTCTACACAATGGTGCATGCTTAAAACAGTATTTATGGAGCTTTGAGTCCTTGGCTCAATTTTGCAAATGGAAGATATGACTTTCCATATATTATCTGTGCCCTGTAGGCTCTTCACCTTCCATAAAAGAATACAGATCCTTCTTCCAGCTCAATTATCTACCAGAGACTAGGGGTCATACTTACCTGGCAAAATGAAAGAGCTGTATTATAGGCTTTTGCCAGGGAATACTACTTTGATCTCATTGCCTTCAATATTTGTTAAAGTTGGGTTGTGAGTTAAAATATTCTTAGAGAACAAGGCATCTACCTACTTTTCTTGATAACTTATATTCTTTGACCAAATAAGGGCTGCAGAGAAACAGGTAACTAGATTACACCTCTTCCTCACACTCAGCCACTTTCTGCAGAACTTTTTTTTTTTCTGCATTGCTCTTTGGTTTGAAGATATCAGTTAATTTAGAAAGTCTTTATAAGAAATGAACAAGTTGTAAATAATGACATATTTCTCTTCAATGATGGAGAATACTCTTCCAAAACAAGGAAGGATAAACTGCTTGGGGACCTGTTAATCACTGTTTCTGTTTTATATGTGTCAGGGTTCTGAGAAGTTACTTTGGAAGAAAAGCTATCCACATTTCCTCCCCCAAGGTTCTATTCTTGGCCCTTCTCTAAGAGCACATTGCCTCAGGAGTCTGACCTCTTCAGACTCTGAGAACGCATCACCACACTCCCTTGCCTGGGTTTGGAAGCATCAGCAGAAAAGGAAAGCAGAGTCAGGGTATATATTCTTACCCTTGCCCCAAGGATGCAGCTTTTAGCAGTGGCTGCATCTTATAAAGCTGCGGGTGTTGATGGTAATAGCCTCCTGCTGTTGCCAGTTCCCATGCACTTCAACACCCCTTGTTAGTACTATTAACTCTGTTCAAAGTCTGTGTATTAAACTCTCTTCAAGTAAACCCTTTGGGTATGCCATCTGATGCTTATTAGAAACCTATTTCATGAACAGAAAGACAAAAAGAGCCTTTTTAGGAAATCCCTGCCTTAAGAGAAAAGCTTATCACCAGGTACCAAAACTTCTGTAAAACTGAAAAAACATAACTTAAACATCATAAAACTGCATATGTAAGTTACTGCTTGAAATTATGGGCTACATGTATGTCACTCTGACAAATACACATTTAAATCAATGATTGTGGAATGAGATTTACTGAAATTCTACTTGAAATTCAGTGAGACTCAAGACAACCTGTTATTAAAAAGCTTTCATTTGCAAACTGATTATTCTTAATATATTATTTGAACAGAAATATACACTTAATGAAATGAACAGGCATAGAGAAATATTTTGCAGCTTAGTGGCATACCTCTTTGAACTTGTGACTGAGCTTGCTTGTGTCCAGGTCTGATGGGGAAAACATGTCCTCATTCTCAGGCAGCTCAAAGACTTCAATGGCCATGTCGCTGCCAGGAAGGACAGGTCCTACCTCATCTTCTTCTTCATCTGTGGCATATTCTCCTGTCTGAAAGGAAGGGGATTTCAGAA
The DNA here is from genome assembly GCF_007565055.1 of Rhinopithecus roxellana. NCBI lineage: Eukaryota > Metazoa > Chordata > Mammalia > Primates > Cercopithecidae > Rhinopithecus > Rhinopithecus roxellana. The sequence goes on along the minus strand of NC_044554.1, from coordinate 125,081,092 downwards.
ATCCAGCTGTCCTTACCCCAGATGGAGGTGAGTTATTTGAAAATATTTTATAAAAGAGAAGTAAGACATGTACCCAAATGGTGAAAGTGTAAGTAGGTTTTTCAGTCAAGCATGCCTCATGCAGTCAATGTTATAAACAAATGTTAGTTTAAAGATCCAAAGTGACAAACCTATGCTATATACAAGTGCGTTTCTAAAAATCTACTAGTATCAGTGGCATCTTTAATATAGAAACAAGAATTGTTTTTTCAATCTGAGTATTTGATTATTTTACCAAATAAAATTATGTTGCTGTGGGAAATAAGTAATTTCTTCAAATTCTCTTTGTGAATACACCACCCAATACTGGGAGCAAGGAAAAGGGAAGGGGAGTTTAACGAATCACAGAGTTGGAAGGGACCTTAATTAAGCCTTGCAAAGGTTTAGCTGATTAATTCTCCTAAGCTTTAGAGTTCAAACAGTTCTGTTTTGTTTGCTTGTTAATTATAGTGGTAGTGAACTAGTGAGCTAAAGAATAAACCAAAGGTTTCTAACTTGCAGCCTGCACCAAGTGTATTGTTTTGCCTGCCTAGCACATTTATAAATCTGAGTATTTTGTCAACGTGAGAAAAATGTTTCACATAAAGTTCTAGATTTCCAGCTTTCCTTGAGAAAGCCAAACATCTGTTAATATAGGCATACTGGGACATTATAACAATTGGCAAGTAGTAGTGATTGCCCCTTTTAGAGGAATTATATGCTTTCTAATACCCCACAACTTTTCTAATGCCATATTGTTTCATGTTGTTAGTTTCACTCCTTTGTAATACCCACCGGTCCCTATAGGTATCTGAGTTCATGACCTCTGGAATAAACATTCCTCTTTGCCACTAATTTCCTTAACTTTATTAGAAAGTAGATCCTCTCCTAGCAGCAACAAGCTATGATACTGTAATTCAAAATAATTGTTTGAAATCTATACCTTATGATATAATTTAAAGATAAATCACAGAGTTAAAAAGACAAAAGTTCATTGAACTCATCCCTGTTCCTTCAGGTAGCACGTTATCTAACACATAAAACAGAGATAGGAATTCATATTGTCTTTAAAACAGTTTCATGAACAGTGTACTGACTGATCTATTCCTTTGATTAAATAGGCTCGGCATCTGATTGCTGTTTTTTTCTTTTGATTCTGTATTATATTCTTCCTGCCAAAGCAGGAAACCCCGCTTCACCTTTCCCCCGCCCATGTTTGCACATGAAGGAAATCTGGTCCTTAATCCCAATCTAGTAATTCCCAATGTCTGAAAGACCATTATTAAATTGCCTTCAGATTTCTTTTTCAATAAAATAATTCTAGTTGCCTCAAAGGTAATTTGCTGTAATTGTCTTTGTGGTTGTGCTCTGATTTCTCTCCAAGTTTTCCATGTTTCTCTAAATTGCAGAGCCTAAAAGTAGACACAGTTTCTAGTAAGGAATTTGAAGGTCATCGACCATGATGAACACACTGCCACAGCATCCTTCATGCTCTACCTCCCCACACAGAGGCTATTATCATGGAGAACTTGACACTGGTGGCATCTGTGTACAGAAGTAAGCTCAGAATATTCCATGTGGAGCAATGATTTTCCAAACTGGTTACAGGTTAGTTGGAGCCTTTATGTTCCCCAAATATAATCACAGGTGGTTTGACTAAAAGGAAAAGAGGTTGGTGGCCTCCAGTTTGATCCTATATATCTCCTCAGTACCTGGAACTCTAGATCTCTGTAGAAATCAGTCTGAAAATGTCTAAACTACAAATACCAATTCAAATGTCTTTGCCACTGGCAGGTGAAGGTAGCTCAAGAATGGGAGCTGGCTGGTCAGATAGCTTGTACTTATTTATTAGCACAATGAGATCCTACAAATCTTAAAAATCTCTAATTCCATATTTGGCTTTTTTTTTTTTTTGGATTCTGTGAATTAACTCATCTCCTGTTCATACATATTTCTACAGCCAACAAATACTTGGTAAATTCCAGTGAAGTTAATTAACAGGAAAGCAGTAAGACTGGCAAGTAAGTAATCTCAAGATACTTTGCTGAAAATTTTTCATATAGAGGTATAAAACTGTGTACTTGTTTTTAACTCTATCATTACAACTGGCAGCAAAACCCAAGCCTTTATTATGAAGGCTTAACCCAGGTATATAGAATTCACTATATACAGCATTGAATGACTCAAGAAACTCTTATGCTAAATTTAAAGTATGCCTAAGCCATAACAATGTGGCACATTTTAAACATGAGTTGAAATGAACAATTTGATTTCCTTTTGCTAGCTTGAAAATAAATACTTGTTCACTATATGTGAGAGAATTAATATAAATACGTGCCTAGGATGGGACCTGACATGTAACAGGATCTCAGCAAATATTTTTAAAAGAATAAATCCAAGAATGCCAATGCATTAACTTGGTAATATACAGAACTTCCTAAGGAGGTTTTCAGTAATATCAAGAAAATGAACTGTGGTCACTTGTTAAGAAGGCAGTAATATATTATACTAACAATCTTACTGTGAATAACAGGAATAGCGTATGCACAACATATGCAATTCTTACCTCTAAGTATAAGTTGCACTTTGTCATCCATACACAATTTAACTTTGAAAATTATCTTCAGAAATATAAGTTGTTAAGCATTCTTCTTGATTCTTTTGTGGACTTTGCCAGTATCCTCTCCTTCCCAATACCCAAATTACCTGCAGTACTGTTAAAATTCTTATCACTCATTTCATCTTTTCATTTACTAATGCCTTCTTTCTCCAATTAGCCTTATAAGCATCCTGAGGACAAATATGTCTTTTGCTGTCTTGATTCTACTTATTACTTATTATAGGCTAGGGATGTCATGTTTAAAACATTATAATTCTCTCTTCCTGAACAGTTGCCATTCCACCCTTAAATAGGCTTTAGGATAAAGGATGTATTTACTACAGATTCTCCTCAATACCTGGAAATAAAAAAGTTACAGTTAGTGGACTAAGAGAAATAGATTCTTCTAATATTTTATCCTTATTGAAAATAGAAATTATTTTTGTGGTTACACGGCAAATAAAATACGTAACATGGAATGTGTCAGCAGAATGTTGTAAATCTCAAAATTAGATTGGATTAAATCTGCCATTTACAAAGGAAGATGAACAATGTTGTACCAAAAAAAAACCCAAAACCAACAAAACCCAAAATTACTACAACAAAGTATTTCCACTGGCATCTAGCTCTATTTCTGCTCAAATTAAAAATCTTTCAAGTAAGCAGAGATCCTTGAAATTCTTTGTCCTAACACGCAAATCCACTTTAAATGTGGCAGTAACAGTTTTTTGGGTAAAAAACTGACAGAGATAGTAAATTTTCCTTTTCATATCTTTACCTACCTTTTTGATTAATATATGATATGTATGATATTATATGATATAATATATGATATTTTTAATAGCCCCACACAAAGGGGTTAAAAAATGAAGAGCAATACTTTTGCAACTTACTGTGTGCTCAGCATTGTACATTCCTCAACTACGGGATATGGGTGTTACCATACTACCTTAATTTGAGGAAACTGAGACTCAGAGACCATACCTAAAGTCAATTAGTTAAATTATTGAAGCTACATCCAACATATTTCAAAGCCCATGCTCCTTCTTCTATGCTATGATGCTTCCAGTCTACAGAAATTAAAGTTCTGCAGAAAAAAAAAAAAATTGGGAATATACTTTTTAAGGATCCCAACCCCAAACCTGGGTGGATAATCCTGTTGTATTGAAATTCACCTTCCACGGCTTTGAACATTATCATGAATTCACTTTGAAGACTCACACCTCTGCATAGTGGGCTCCAAAGTTCTTGTCCTCTTCTCTTCTCTCATAATATGCTTAACCTGGGCAAGTATATAGAATTCCCTTTTGAAAGAATCAGGAGCAGTACTGGTGGGTTAATTGCAATATAGAGAGGAATCACTGACAAACAAACACACACACACAAATATGCATACCATTTCATGTTAACTTAAATCACAGAAGTATTCATTGATTGCTTATCTTTTAATTGCAGTGTCAAGTCTTCCTCTTGGCTTATGGGTCTGCTGACTGACATTTTATGCACTTTTGTATAAACTACAACAATACAATATAGTCTATGAAATTATTGTAGCATCTTTAAAACAGATGAAGAAGATCCTTCCAAGGCAAAAGGAATGCAAAATTCCTCTAGATTTTTATGGTTTTCCTCTATCTTTTATATTTCCTTCTCACACCTAATTTTCTTGAGCTGCCAGTCTTTATTAAATCTTCCCAAAACATTGTATTAAGTTTTCATAGATACAACAACTTCCTTTACACACATATTACATCACTTAATATTTTATAAAATAACATAATTATAACAACAAGTACAACCAACAGGTTCTGTCTCTTGGTAAACATATAATTTTTGACTAGTGGGAGACGTATGCAGACATACTAGAGCCTGGGACACTCATGAGAGCTATAGATATCAGTCTAGGTTTTGCAGAAGGAACAGAGAGTATCTGTTACATTGGCAAGTTGGTTAAGTGGGGATCAACGAAAGAATTTTGGTTTTGAAGTCACGTAGACCTGTGTTCAAGTACTGGCCTTGAAACATTGGGAATTAGCGTCTAAATCTAAACTTTAATCTCTTCATCTATAAAGTAAGGACAAAACAGTTGCTTAGCATACGAAAGTTGTCATGAGATTAAGTTACATGGTGCTTATGTATTTAACACAAGGTCTGGCACATGATAGGTGCTCAAAACGAGTGACTGCTATTGTTGCTGCTGCTGGTGTCAATACTGCAACAGCAACAAGCTAAAGATTTTCCAATCTGTATCTTGTAACCACGTTTGCTAAACTTTGGTCTCATAAATATAAGTTCCTAGAAGACCTCAACACATGAATCTTTTATAAGCAAATTGGTCATTTTTGAAGTAAAACTTTTCCTTTCCTCTATATATACCTGTTCCTCTACTCATATTCCCAGTTTGGAGTAGGCACCAGCTTCTACCCAAGCCCAAGAAAACTTCCATTCCTCTGTCCTCCTCACTTACTGGCCCCAACCTGCCCCAGGGCTTCAAGATGAATAACCGTGTACATGAGAACATCCTATGAAGTTGCTGCCCTTAAGACTTTCCTAATTGACTCCTTTATGTTCCCACTGTGTGACTGACATCACTCATAATGGTTTGATGTTTATTTATCTGCCTTCTCTTACCAACTTCTTTCATCTGAACATTCCTAGAGAGTGCCAGGTACAATTTATCCCTGCAATCCTGGTGTGGCTAGTACATTGCTTGAACAAATGTTTGCTGAATAAATTCAGATAGTTGTAGCCACATCTGCATAGCACAGTAGAGCCTGATTTTCCTGTTAATCTCAGCTTTCCAGGATGAAATATAGTGAAACACAGCTGCAGCTGGGGCCTAAAAGACCCTTCTGGGGATTTTCTCTTGTTGTTAGGTTCAACCATTAGCAGTAATTTTTGCTGTAGCAATGTTTGCTCTGCTAAATTCAGGGAAACTAAATGGTGCTAATCACAAAAATAGCCTTAATTATGCAGTTTTTGTTGGAATTTGTTTACTGGATTTGAATTTGGTTCTATGTATTTTCAGATGCACTTCTGTGAGAGAATAGAGGAGAGCCGCTTCTTCCCTGGAGGAGAAAAACCTCGAACTCACATTTTAATGTTTAAAATTCCTAAATCTACACCCACCATCCAAGGGCTTTTGGCAAAAGCATCCCTCTCTCTGCCGAGGCATCTCTTTCCATTGTTTTTTTTTTTTGTCAGTGACATCTGTGTGTCCTAGTTTTATAATGTTAGTACACTTAGTCTCTTTGAATGTTGTTTGTTCATCTATAAAATGGGAATAACAGCACCTTCTTCATTTAAAGAGGTTGTTATGAGAATTCATTGTGGTGATATGAAAGAGTAAACCACAGTGCCTAGAATATGCTAAATGACTGTATGACATTATGATTACGATTGTTTTCACCATCCCTTATTTCTCCAGGACAACACCATAAACTAATGCAACAAAAAAAGCATTTGGGGTTGGAGAGATGAGGGCCAGAAGAGAGAAAAATCTTAACGTCGCAGTTGCATAACAGTGAGCAAGTTCATTTACTTTGTATCTTTTGTGGTCTCTTCTATAAAGCGGTGTAAAAGATACCAATCTCTTAGGATATTGAGAGGATTCAAAGAAATGAAATATGCAAAATATCCAACATGATGCCTGGCCCAGCGTATATATTTACTTTTTCTCCCACTTATCAACTCATTCAAAATTTTCTTGTCAATCTTTTGTTGTTGGAGTATTTCCTGATTTTTCACTCCATTCTCACTGTCTAGTCACCAAGTCAAGAAACATCTAAAATCCTTCTCTAGATTACTCACATGGCCTCTGTGTTCCTTGCCTTCAGGCTCTCAGCTTGTCAGGTCATTGGTAATATTGCTGAAAAATTATTCTTCCTAAAATTTTGACCAAAAAAATCATTATTTGCCAATAAAATCTTTTCTAACAACTCAAATCCATTCTTCAGTTTTTATTCCCTTCCTTTTAGAAAGTATCCTCCGGAAGCCGGGACTCTGTTTCCTACTACAGGAGGCAGACTCCAAAATGACCCCAGTGACCTTGCTTTCTGGGTGTTCATGCCCTTGTATACTCCCTTCCCACTGAATGAGGGCTGAACGACTGATTTCTAACAACCAGAATACAACAAAAGTAATGGAATGCCACTTCTCAGATTAGGTGAAAAAAAAAAAAGACTATGATTTGTGTCTCTTTTGTCCTCCTGCTCTCTCTCTCTCTCTCTCTCTCTCTCTCTCTCTCTCTCAGCCCTCACTATTGGGAAGGAAGTTGTCATGTTATGAGCAGGGATAAGCCCACATCCTAAGGAGCTGATGTTTCTGGCCAACAGCCAGTGAGGACCTGAGGCCTGCCAAGTCACATGAGGGAGTCTGGAAGTGGGTCTTCTCAGTCCTGCCAACAGTTGTGAGTGAGCATGGATGCACATCCTCTCCCAGTGGAGCATTTGGATGACCACAGCTCTGGCTAACACCTTACTTACAGCCTTGGGAGAGATTCTGAGTCAGAGGCATCCAGCTAAATTGACCCACAGACATGGTAATGTACAAATATGTCTTGTTTTAAGTTGCTAAGTTTTGGTGATAATTTGTAATGCAGCAAATAGAAGAGGGATGCTGCCAAAACAAATACAGGAAAAAAACAGGGAAGTGGCTTGGAAACAGGCAGTGGGCAAAGGCTAGAAGGATTCTGAAGAGTGTACTGGAGCAAGCCTAAATTGCATTGCACAGATTGTGAGTGGAAACTGGAAGGGAGCGTGCTTGTTATGTAGTGACACAAAGCTTAGCAACATTATCACCTTCTCTAATGAGAAAGTAGGAAGTATTCCTTGTGAACAGGGTGATCTGGCTAAGTAGACTTCTAAACACAGTGGTGAAGGTGCTGCCTGATTTCTTCTTGCTGCTTATAGTAAAATGTAAAAAGAATAAAGTTCAGTTGAGAGTATTAAACAGAAAGGAATTCTTTCTGTTTAAACAGAAACTTGATGGTTTTCAAAGTCTTAAAATTAAGTCTAAAATTAAGAAATGGCTTCCAAACAGAGTTCAAATCCAGGGAACTGCCAGAAGAATGTGGCTTAAAAATGAAGCAGAACGTATAACCAGGCTGGGCGTGGAGGCTCACACCTGTAATCCCAACACTTTGGAAGGCTGAGGTGGGTGGATCACTTGAGGTCAGGAGTTTGAGACCAGCCTGACCAACATGGTGAAACCTTGTTTCTACTAAAACAAACAAAATACAAAATTAGCTGGTAATGGTGGCACTAGCCTGTAATCCCAGCTACTCGGGAGGCTGAGGCATGAAAAACGCTTGAACCTATAAGGCAGAAGTTGCAGTCAGCCAAGATTGCATCAATGTGCTCCAGTCTGGCAGTCTGGGCAACAGAGCAAAACTCTGTCTCCAAAAAAAAAAAAAAAAAAAAAAAACAGAAAGAAAAAGAAAAATAGTATAACCAATAAACTCTTATTAAGAATTCTGCCCTTAGGAAATTCAAATTTTTAAATAATGAGTGATAAACAAACCTGTCACTGCCCTAAAGGGATATACTATCTCCCAATGATACCAACATCATTGGAAAGATCATTTGAAACATAGGCTGCTGTTGCTGCTGCTGCTCAAAAAACAAAGCAGAGAAGGGAGAACCCATGGAGGATCTGTCTCCAAACAACGTCCAGCCTCATTTCTACACAGTCTTGGCTTGGGGTGAATTTTCCCCGAGCATGGCATTCCCTTGGCCACACTGATCAATGTGACCAAGAGTGGCTAGGACCAAAGCCATTCAGTCTATCTCAGAGCATATGATTAATACTGTTATCAATAGGATTCCAAGCAGCAGAATTAGTCTAACTTGCAGCATTGATAACAACTATATTCCCTAGGCTCCCAGACCCAACTGGTTAAAGAAATCCCATAAACCATCAGGACACACCTTAGAAACCAGGACTTTCTCCTTAAGCTTCTGTATTGACCTTTCCACTTGGCCTAAGGTATTAAACCAGGTACAGTAGGATCAATAATTACATAGACTCAAACCTTGGCATACAAGGAGGAAGTCTGGGGGTTAGAGCAATTCTACTGTCCAGAAAAACCCTGACCAAAAGGTTGAGGCTGACATGACTGCCTTCCAAGACTGAGGTGGTACTAATAATCACATTACCTAAAATCAGGAACAACTTTCATAAGATCTTATCTGATTAAATGACTTTAATCATAAGGACAATTGCCTGTAGGGCTCATACAAATAATAAATTAGTTATCTCTCAGGCAAGTTCCCTTTAGTAACTAAGAGTAGCCTCATTTTGGACGGATCTCTATAATCATCTGAAGGCTACATGATCTAATGGTGGTCTTTCTTTAAATACACATATATATATATTTTTAAATTCTTTAAAATATCCTAAAGAAAAGATTTCTTTTTTCCTTTTTTTAAAGAAAAGATTGCGGGGCGGAGCAAGATGGCCGAATAGGAACAACTCCAGTCTCCAACTCCCAGCGCGAGCGACACAGAAGACCGGTGATTTCTGCATTTTCAACTGAAGTACTGGGGTCATCTCACTAGGGAGTGCCGGACAATCGGTGCTGGTCAGCTGCTGCAGCCTGACCAGCGAGAGCTGAAGCAGGGCGAGGCATCGCCTCACCTGGAAGCGCAAGGGGGAAGGGGATCCGTTTTCCTAGCCAGGGGAACTGAGACACACAACACCTGGAAAATCGGGTAACTCCCACCCCAATACTGCGCTGTAAGCATACAGGCATTCCAGGAGAATATATCCCACACCTGGCCGGGAGGGTCCCACGCCCACGAAGCCTCCCTCACTGCTAACACAGCAGTCTGCCGCGATCTATCCGCAAGGCAGCAGCGAGGCTGGGGGAGGGGCGCCCGCCATTGCTGAGGCTTAAGTAGGTAAACAAAGCCGCTGGGAAGCTCGAACTGGGTGGAGCTCACAGCAGCTCAAGGAAGCCTGCCTGTCTCTGTAGTCTCCACCTCTGGGGACAGCGCACAGCTGAAGACCAACAGGGGAAGTAGCGGGAGCCGGTGCAGACGCGAACGACTCTGTCTGACAGCTTTGGGGAGAGCCGTGGATCTCCCAACGCGGTGGTTGAGATCTGAGAACGGACAGACTGCCTGCTCAGGTGTGTCCCTGACCCCTGAGTAGCCTAGCTGGGAGAAATCCCCCACTAGGGGCAGTCTGACACCCCACACCTCACAGGGTGGAGTACACCCCTGAGAGGACACTTCCAAAGGAAGAATCAGACAGGTACACTCGCTGTTCAGCAATATTCTATCTTCGGCAACCTCTGCTGCTGATACCCAGGCAAACAGGGTCTGGAGTGGACCTTAAGCAATCTCCAACAGACCAACAGAGAGTCCTTCTGACTGTCAGAAGGAAAACTATCAAACAGGAAGGACACCTATACCAAAACCCCATCAGTTCGTCACCACCATCAAAGACCAGAGACAGATAAAACCACAAAGATGGGGAAGAAGCAGGGCAGAAAAGCTGGAAATTCAAAAAATAAGAGCGCATCTCCCCCTGCAAAGGAGCGCAGCCCATCACCAGCAACGGATCAAAGCTGGTCAGAGAATGACTTGGACGAGAGGAGAGAAGAAGGCTTCAGTCCATCAAACTTATCAGAGCTAAAGGAGGAATTACGTACCCAGCGCAAAGAAACTAAAAATCTTGAAAAAAGAGTGGAAGAATTGACAGCTAGACTCATTAATGCAGAGAAGATCATAAACGAAATGACAGAGATGAAAACCATGACACGAGAAATACGTGACAAATGCACAAGCTTCAGTAACCGACTCGATCAACTGGAAGAAAGAGTATCAGCGATTGAAGATCAAATGAATGAAATGAAGCGAGAAGAGAAACCAAAAGAAAAAAGAAGAAAAAGAAATGAGCAAAGCCTGCAAGAAGTATGGGATTACGTAAAAAGACCAAATCTACGTCTGATTGGGGTGCCTGAAAGTGAGGGGGAAAATGGAACCAAGTTGGAAAACACTCTTCAGGATATCATCCAGGAGAACTTCCCCAACCTAGTAGGGCAGGCCAACATTCAAATTCAGGAAATACAGAGAACGCCACAAAGATACTCCTCCAGAAGAGCAACTCCAAGACACATAATTGCCAGATTCACCAAAGTTGAAATGAAGGAAAAAATCTTAAGGGCAGCCAGAGAGAAAGGTCGGGTCACCCACAAAGGGAAGCCCATCAGACTAACAGCAGATCTCTCGGCAGAAACTCTACAAGCCAGAAGAGAGTGGGGGCCAATATTCAACGTTCTTAAAGAAAAGAATTTTAAACCCAGAATTTCATATCCAGCCAAACTAAGTTTCATAAGTGAAGGAGAAATAAAATCCTTTACAGATAAGCAAATGCTTAGAGATTTTGTCACCACCAGGCCTGCCTTACAAGAGACCCTGAAGGAAGCCCTAAACATGGAAAGGAACAACCGGTACCAGCCATCGCAAAAACTTGGCAAAATGTAAAGACCATCGAGGCTAGGAAGAAACTGCATCAACTAACGAGCAAAATAACCAGTTAATATCATAATGGCAGGATCAAGTTCACACATAACAATATTAACCTTAAATGTTAATGGACTAAATGCTCCAATTAAAAGACACAGACTGGCAAACTGGATAAAGAGTCAAGACCCATCAGTCTGCTGTATTCAGGAGACCCATCTCACATGCAGAGACATACATAGGCTCAAAATAAAGGGATGGAGGAAGATCTACCAAGCAAATGGAGAACAAAAAAAAGCAGGGGTTGCAATCCTAGTCTCTGATAAAACAGACTTTAAACCATCAAAGATCAAAAGAGACAAAGAAGGCCATTACATAATGGTAAAGGGATCAATTCAACAGGAAGAGCTAACTCTCCTAAATATATATGCACCCAATACAGGAGCACCCAGATTCATAAAGCAAGTCCTTAGAGACTTACAAAGAGACTTAGACTCCCATACAATAATAATGGGAGACTTCAACACTCCGCTGTCAACATTAGACAGATCAACGAGACAGAAAGTTAACAAGGATATCCAGGAATTGAACTCATCTCTGCACCAAGCGGACCTAATAGACATCTATAGAACTCTCCACCCCAAATCAACAGAATATACATTCTTCTCAGCACCACATCGCACTTATTCCAAAATTGACCACATAATTGGAAGTAAAGTACTCCTCAGCAAATGTAAAAGAACAGAAATTATAACAAACTGTCTCTCAGACCACAGTGCAATCAAACTAGAACTCAGGACTAAGAAACTCAATCAAAACCGCTCAACTACATGGAAACTGAACAACCTGTTCCTGAATGACTACTGGGTACATAACGAAATGAAAGCGGAAATAAAGATGTTCTTTGAAACCAATGAGAACAAAGATACAACATACCAGAATCTCTGGGACACATTTAAAGCAGTGTGTAGAGGAAAATTTATAGCACTAAATGCCCACAAGAGAAAGCAGGAAAGATCTAAAATTGACACTCTAACATCACAATTAAAAGAACTAGAGAGGCAAGAGCAATCACATTCAAAAGCTAGCAGAAGGCAAGAAATAACTAAGATCAGAGCAGAACTGAAGGAGATAGAGACACAAAAAACCCTCCAAAAAATCAATGAATCCAGGAGTTGGTTTTTTGAAAAGATCAACAAAATTGACAGACCGCTAGCAAGGCTAATAAAGAAAAAAAGAGAGAGGAATCAAATAGATGCAATAAAAAATGATAAAGGGGATATCACCACTGACCCCACAGAAATACAAACTACCATCAGAGAATACTATAAACGCCTCTACGCAAATCAACTAGAAAATCTAGAAGAAATGGATAATTTCCTGGACAATTACACTCTCCCAAGGCTAAACCAGGAAGAAGTTGAATCCCTGAATAGACCAATAGCAGGCTCTGAAATTGAGGCAACAATTAATAGCCTACCCACCAAAAAAAGTCCAGGACCAGATGGATTCACAGCTGAATTCTACCAGAGGTACAAGGAGGAGCTGGTACCATTCCTTCTGAAACTATTCCAATCAATAGAAAAAGAGGGAATCCTCCCTAACTCATTTTATGAGGCCAACATCATCCTGATACCAAAGCCTGGCAGAGACACAACAAAAAAAGAGAATTTTAGACCAATATCCCTGATGAACATTGATGCAAAAATCCTCAATAAAATACTGGCAAACCGGATTCAGCAGCACATCAAAAAGCTTATCCACCATGATCAAGTGGGCTTCATCCCTGGGATGCAAGGCTGGTTCAACATTCGCAAATCAATAAACGTAATCCAGCATATAAACAGAACCAAAGACAAAAACCACATGATTGTCTCAATAGATGCAGAAAAGGCTTTTGACAAAATTCAACAGCCCTTCATTGCTAAAAACGCTCAATAAATTCGGTATTGATGGAACGTACCTCAAAATAATAAGAGCTATTTATGACAAACCCACAGCTAATATCATACTGAATGGGCAAAAACTGGAAAAATTCCCTTTGAAAACTGGCACAAGACAGGGATGCCCTCTCTCACCACTCCTATTCAACATAGTGTTGGAAGTTCTGGCTAGGGCAATCAGGCAAGAGAAAGAAATCAAGGGTATCCAGTTAGGAAAAGAAGAAGTCAAATTGTCCCTGTTTGCAGATGACATGATTGTATATTTAGAAAACCCCATCGTCTCAGCCCAAAATCTCCTTAAGCTGATAAGCAACTTCAGCAAAGTCTCAGGATACAAAATTAATGTGCAAAAATCACAAGCATTCTTATACACCAGCAACAGACAAGCAGAGAGCCAAATCAGGAATGAACTTCCATTCACAATTGCCTCAAAGAGAATAAAATACCTAGGAATCCAGCTTACAAGGGATGTAAAGGACCTCTTCAAGGAGAACTACAAACCACTGCTCAGTGAAATCAAAGAGGACACAAACAAATGGAAGAACATACCATGCTCATGGATAGGAAGAATCAATATCGTGAAAATGGCCATACTCCCCAAGGTTATTTATAGATTCAATGCCATCCCCATCAAGCTACCAATGACTTTCTTCACAGAATTGGAAAAAACTGCTTTAAAGTTCATATGGAACCAAAAAAGAGCCCGCATTGCCAAGACAATCCTAAGTCAAAAGGACAAAGCTGGAGGCGTCACGCTACCTGACTTCAAACTATACTACAAGGCTACAGTAACCAAAACAGCATGGTACTGGTACCAAAACAGAGATATAGACCAATGGAACAGAACAGAGTCCTCAGAAATAATACCGCACATCTACAGCCATCTGATCTTTGACAAACCTGAGAGAAACAAGAAATGGGGAAAGGATTCCCTATTTAATAAATGGTGCTGGGAAAATTGGCTAGCCATAAGTAGAAAGCTGAAACTGGATCCTTTCCTTACCCCTTATACGAAGATTAATTCAAGATGGATTAGAGACTTAAATGTTAGACCTAATACCATCAAAACCCTAGAAGAAAATCTAGGTAGTACCATTCAGGACATAGGCATGGGCAAGGACTTCATGTCTAAAACACCAAAAGCAACGGCAGCAAAAGCCAAAATTGACAAATGGGATCTAATTAAACTAAAGAGCTTTTGCACAGCAAAAGAAACTACCATCAGAGTGAACAGGCAACCTACAGAATGGGAGAAAATTTTTGCAACCTACTCATCTGACAAAGGGCTAATATCCAGAATCTACAAAGAACTCAAACAAATATACGAGAAAAAAACAAACAACCCCATCAAAAAGTGGGGAAAGGATATGAACAGACATTTCTCAAAAGAAGATATTCATACAGCCAACAGACACATGAAAAAATGCTCATCATCACTGGCCATCAGAGAAATGCAAATCAAAACCACAATGAGATACCATCTCACACCAGTTAGAATGGCAATCATTAAGAAGTCAGGAAACAACAGGTGTTGGAGAGGATGTGGAGAAATAGGAACACTTTTACACTGTTGGTGGGATTGTAAACTAGTTCAAGCCATTATGGAAAACAGTATGGCAATTCCTCAAGGATCTAGAACTAGATGTACCATATGACCCAGCCATCCCACTACTGGGTATATACCCAAAGGATTATAAATTAGTCTACTACAAAGACACATGCACACGTATGTTTATTGCGGCACTATTCACAATAGCAAAGACTTGGAATCAACCCAAATGTCCATCTGTGACAGACTGGATTAAGAAAATGTGGCACATATACACCATGGAATACTATGCAGCCATAAAAAAGGATGAGTTTGCGTCCTTCGTAGGGACATGGATGCAGCTGGAAACCATCATTCTTAGCAAACTATCACAAGAAGAGAAAACCAAACACCGCATGTTCTCACTCATAGGTGGGAACTGAACAATGAGATCACTTGGACTCAGGAAGGGGAACATCACACACTGGGGTCTATCATGGGGAGGGGGGAGGAGGGAGGGATTGCATTGGGGAGTTATACATGATATAAATGATGAATTGATGGGTGCTGACGAGTTGATGGGTGCAGCACACCAACATGGCATAAGTATACATATGTAACAAACCTGCACGTTATGCACATGTACCCTAGAACTTAAAGTATAATAAAAAAAAAAAAAAAAAAAAAAGAAAAGATTGCTTACAAAGGTCTTTCTTTGGTGATGGATATCCCAAGTAAACGATTTGATCTTTACAAATTAAATGAATATATTAAATTGTCACATGTACCCTGAAATGATATATATCTTATGCATCAATAAAAATATTTTTAAAAGAATCACCTGGAGATCCTATTAAACTGCAGATTCTGATTCTATTTTTAAAAGCCTTTCTTTAAATACATTTAAATATATAAAAACACCTCTAATGTGCAGCTACATGAGCAGTTCAAAGAATGTGACCATTTGCCACAATTTGCTTCCACTGTTTGCCATCCCAAACTTTTTTTTAATTGACTGAGTAGAGACAGGGACTTACTCTGTCACCCAGGCTGGAGTGCAATGGTGCAATCATAGCTCACTGCAGCTTCAAACTCCTGGGCTCAAGTGATCTTTCCACCTCAGCTTCCCATGTAGTCGGGACTACAGGCATGCAGCACTGCCATGCCAGGCTTTTACAAAATTATCTTTTTAGAGACAGGTCTTGCTATGTTGCCCAGGCTGCTCTTGAACTCCTGGCTTCAAGTTATCCTTTCACCTCAACCTCCCAAAGTATTGGAATTACAGGTGTGAGCCACCACTCCCAATCCTATCTATCCCACACTTCAATATGTCAGTCTGTAATTTTAGGGGTGGCAGACCCAACAAATCAGCTGCAATAGACCCACAGTTAGTAAAAATATAACAAGCTTCATCAAGGGGAGTATTGGCCAGAGATACAAATGGGCTTGTGTGCTGCCTATTGAGCAGAGTGGCCATGTCCATTTTGGGGTCTGCATAACTAGTGCTGAGAATGAAAAACCAGAAGACAACATTGGACAACTTCACAGAACCATCAGTGAACCAATACCAGCGATTTAAAGAAAGTCTATGAATTGAAGACATTACCAAGTCAAACTCCCCATTTCAGGAGGCAGACAGACAAAGTTTTAATCAAACAGAAAGCTACCACTTGTAGCCAGCCTGGCAACTTTCTGGAATCTGTCATTTCTATTTGACAAACAATGTGTGTTGAACCCTTCCAATCTTGTTGGTCATGAGTTCAAGTTGACCCATCTCAACGGAGAATATCAGGCCAGAGGTATTGTCTGTCCATGGGTCAGACATTCAATTTCTTTTTATTATTTTTTAATGTGCTTTTTAAAATATACTTTAAGTTCCGGGATACATGTGCAGAACATGCAGGTTTGTTACATAGGTATGCATGTGCCATGGTCGTTTGCTGCACCCATCAACCTGTCATCTACATTAGGCATTTCTCCTAATGCTATCCTTCCTCTAGCCCTCCACCCCCTGACAGGCCCCAGTCTGTGATGTTCCCCTCCCTGTGTCCATGTGTTCTCATTGATCTACTCCCACTTATGAGTGAGAACATGCAGTGTTTAGTTTTCTGTTCCTGTGTTAATTTGCTGAGAATGATGGTTTCCAGCTTCAACCATGTCCTTGCAAAGGACATTAACTCATCCTTTTTATGACTACATAGTATTCCATAGTGTATATGTGCCACATTTTCTTAATCCAGTCTATCATTGATGGGCATTTGGGTTCGTTCCAAGTCTTTGCTATTGTGAATAGTGCTGCAATAAACATACGTGTGCATGTGTCTTTATAGTAGAATGACTTATAATCCTTTGGGTATATATCCAGTAATGGGATTGCTGGGTCAAATGGTATTTCTGGCTCTAGATCCTTGAGGAATCTCCACACTGTCTTCCACAATGGTTGAACTAGTTTACTCTCCCACCAACAGTGTAAAAGCGTTCCTATTTCTTCATATTCAATTTCAATAAGAGCTTAGTAGCAAATTCATAACCACTTAAAAAAAAAAAAAGAGGTGTGTTCAGTGACTGATCAAGCATGTGATATTGTTGAGTTGGGAAATGGCCTGAGAATCCTGGCAGCCATTAATTATTTTTATTATTTTATTATTATTATTTTTGAGACAGAGTCTCATTCTGTCACCCAGGCTGGAATACAATGGCACTATCTCAGCTCACTGTAACCTCCACCTCCTGGGCTCAAGTGATTCTCCTGCCTCAGCCTCCCGAGTAGCTGGGATTACAGACGTGCACCACCACACCCAGCTAATTTTTGTATTTTTAGTAGAGGGGGGTTCACCATGTTGGCCAGGCTGGTCTTGAACTCCTGACCTCAAGTGATCCTCCCGCCTTGGCCTCACAAAGAGCTGGGATTACAAGCATGAGCCACTGCTCCAAACCCATTAAGTGTCTAAATAAGCTGTGAATTCCTTTTCTCCTCCTGAGATGCCATCTTGTTTCTGCTGGGCCACCTGAGAGAAAACAGGGAAGGTGATATACATGATCCACTGTTACCGCTCTACATGTGGCAATCTCTGAAGGGGAAAATCCCCATGGACATTAATGTGACAAGAAGTTCATGCATATAACACATCAATTCCATTACACATTTAGCAGTGGAAACCATGACACCATTACATTTTATTTGCCCACAAAGGGTGCCATCCTCAAGGCTATTTTAGCTTACCTTCCCACTATGAACCCATTATATCAGCTGAATTTGGGTATCCTTCTCACAGCGGCACTAGGTGAAATAGTGAGTTGGGAACCACAGTATCAACAGAACAGAACGATAAAGTTCAAGTGTTTCCCCCTTCAAAGTTCTCCATTATATTCAAGGGGTTTTTATAAAATTTGGTCTCTAGAGGGCAAAGAGATTTCAGCCCAAAGCAACTGAATCAGGGTAGAGCAGGAAGGCATCAAGAGGTGTAGAAGCAGAGAAGAGCTCTGTGGCAGTGACAGGCACATTCAGTTCTGAGCAGTGCAGTGTTTACTCCTGCTTTAACCTAACTTCCAATGTTTATAGTCCACCTGAGGCACTCTATAAGGCTGCTCATAATTACTGACACCATCTACTTAGTTTTGGGGAGTCTTTGACTCAGTAATCATAACCTTGACTTCTATAGCAAAAATTCCATTATACAGTCCATCTTCATCTGGGACATTCGCTGCCCTGTTATCATGATAACATCTCCTTAAACCTGGTTTCAACATAAAAGGACACGGGAGTTTTCCAGGATGATAAGGCTGACTGTAAGAATTTATCCAGACTGTCTTGGGACAGTTTCACATTCTCCAGTGAGTTACCTTCATCAGCATTATAGGTTCAATGCAAGGCACTTAGGGTGCAAGTACTCACTAGGTTTCCCATAGGAGTTTATGCATCTCAGAGAAATTTCCCCAACAGGAACAATATTCCCTTGTAACAGCCAGGACCCACAGCAAAGAATGCTGTGACACCTTCTATCATCAGAATGAATCTAAACTTGGCATAATAGACATGACAGACTGCAAGAGGGTTGAGTCAAAAAGCAGCCTAACTGTTGCTATTCCTCCTTATCTAGCACTACACACCCTGCCTCATCATCTCCCCAGTGAGTGAAATTTCTTCAATTCATGCTCAGTATAGGTGTGGGGTCAGATCCTTCTTCTAACCCAGGATGGGTCTTTGAACTAGTTGAAACAGACTATAGGTAGTTTCCCCTTATCCACAAAGGGTAAATCCAAGGCCCCCCAGTGGATGGCTGAAACTTCAGATAGTATTGAGCCCTATTATATACTATGCTTTTTCCTATACATACATACCTGCGATGAAGCTCAATTTATAAATTAGGCACAGTATATTCTATATACTATATTATTAACGAATAATAAAATGGAACAATTATAACAACATATTATAATAAAAGCTATGTTAACATGGTCTCTTTCTCTCAAAGTACTGTGGGTAACTGAAACCCTCAAATGCAAAATTGCAGATAAGGTAGAACAGCTGTATTACCATTTTTGGACTGGCTCCTCAAGCCACAATTTCCAAAGGGTAATGAGTAGAAGGTCAGATGATTCCTGCACAGGTAGACAAGTCAGAAGAACCCAGAGCTATGTAACCAGAATCTTTCATAATCAGCAGTAAATATTACTGCCCTTTGCTCTAAAGGGAAAACTATCTTCCAAGGCTGTTCAGTCCACAAACACAAACACCTGAAAAGCTAATCCAGAACATAGGGCAGTCAGTGTCTCAGAATTGGGACAGGCCCATGGAGAACTGTTTCCCAACAATTATTTAATGAAAAAAAAAAAAAGTCTATACAGTTAGATGAGGCCCTCAGGGGGGTAAAAATGTCAAGAAATTCAGTTGATTTTAGAGAGACTGAACACTATTGTTATATTAGGTTGGTGCAAAACTAATGCCATTACATTCAATGGCAAAAACCTGCAATTACTTTTTAAAGTAATTACCTTTTTAAATACTTTCTAGCTATGATTTGTTTCTGTATACTCTGCTCTGCAGATAGGCTGTGTTTTTTTAAAAAAAATTTTTGGGCCGGTCACGGTGGCTCATGCCTGTAATCCCAATACTTTGGGAGGCCAAGGAGGGTGGATCATGAGGTCAGGAGATTGAGACCATTCTGGCCAACATGGTGAAACCCCATCTCTACTAAAAATATAAAAACTAGCTGGGCATGGTGGCATGTGCCTGTAGTCCAAGCTACTCAGGAGGCTGAGGCAGGAGAATCGCTCGAACCCAGGAGGTGGAGGTTGCAGTGAGCTGAGATCATGCCGCTGCACTCCAGCCTGGGTGACAGAACAAGACTCCGTCTCAAAAAAAAAAAAAATGAACACACCCTTTATTGCCACAGCTGCTTGTGCTACAGAAAATAAACAAAAACAACAAAAACCTCTTTGCAAATAAAAATAGAAACCAGAAATATCAAATTCACTTTTATTTTATATGCCTTAAAATTGTGAAGATTCTTTTACACTATGGTTATTGGATCTTTTGACAGGTTGCCTTGAAAAGGATTTAAATTTTTTATTACATATATTTACTATTTCCACAGCAAAATAAGCTGCTTGTGAGTATAAAATATATTCTCCATGTCTTAATATTCCTAATTCAATTCCACTTAATACATTTACCTACTTATAAAGAGAGAAATGCTATTGTTTTTAATTAAGTCCCTGATAAATATATTCTACATGAGGAGGGAACCAGTGATCTCTTTTTGCCACTGAGATCCTGAACTAAACGGTCGACAGACCAAAGTAGACCTCTATAATTCAAATGTCACACTGCAAATTCAAACTGGCAGTCTTCCTTGAGTTTCATTTTACTTGCCAAGAGAACAATGAAGCACTTATTCTGATGCCAGTAGAACTTTGGGAAGAGACTAAGAGATTTGTATTTCCCTGAATTTTCCTCTACAGAAGAGGACAGCTATGAGTGACTGAAGAGACATGTTATCATTATTTTAGTAATTCTATAATTGTACAAGTAATTGAATCTTGAAAAATAAGGTGTTTACATAAAAACTGATTCATATAATTGCAAAAATGCTATCAGATCATCAAATAGAACCAGAAATTACAGTTACAGAATTTAAGGTACAAAAAAAAAGTAAAATCAACAAAAATGTCACTGGTGGTATTACATGGATTATGGTATTACATAGATTAATGATAAACATAGTCTCAATCTTAAAATCTCCTTCCAGAGAGAATAATTCTAGTCCTTTCCTCACATGGCTGTCTCATGATTTGTGGCAGCCATTCCATCTTGCAAAGTGCCTGCAATACCAGGACTCAAAGATCTTTACTGCGAGATTCCTGGTATCTTTACACTGGATCGCTCCAATACTGATTGCGTCTAACCGCTTCCCACAAACATCTGCAGGTGATACCCTTGCAAGCCATATTCAGATTCAGTAGGCCTGAGGCTGGGTAGATAAATCTGTATTTTTAAAGAAGTAGCATGATATTCTCATACCGAAGCAAGTTGAAGACACAGAGTTTTAAGCCATTTTATAAGTCCTCAGAGAGCAGGAACTATGTCCTATTCATTTTATATCCACATAATCACATAATTGCAAAATATATTATACTTGGCAGCTTTTGAATTATATTAAATACTGAGTTGACATAAAGCCTATTCAAGAAATAAATTTAAAACATAATGAATAATTATATAACCACCACGAATAAACTAACAACTTATTTCAGGAAAAGGAACAGAACTACTCATTTTCATTGAAGTCCTCTGTGTGTGCCTCCTTGATTCCATTTCAGTTGCTTACTCTTCTGGAGTAATTCTGCTGAATTTTATCATTCTGAGTTTTTTTTGGTTTTTTGTTTTTTTTTTTTTTAGTTTTGCTATATTTTTATATCCAAACAATGTGTTATTTTGACATGATTTTATGCTTTATATAAATGGAATAATATTGTGTGTATTTTTCTGTACCTTTTTGCTTTTAATCTTGTGCTCCTAAGATTCCAGCAGTTGTTGTGAGTTGCTGAATCAACATACAATTTCATTTTACGACTATACAATAATATATTTATCCATTCTCTTGTTGATAGAGATGTCAGATATACTCAAATTTTGTTACTACTACAAGAACAGTATTATACATGTCTTATAGCTAATGTATATGAATTTTACTAGGGTGGTTTACAAAAAATATAATTGTTGAGTCAACTTTATTAGATAATGCCAAATTGTTTTTCAAAATGGTTGGGCTTATTTATTTTCCAATGTGCAGAGAATAAGACTTTCCCTTACTCCACAACCTCACTGAAACTTAAAATATCTGATTTAAATCAATTCAGTGGGTATAAAGTAGTATTTTATTTTGGTTTTTAATTTTCACTTGCTGATTGCTAATGTATTTGGACATCATCTGGTATGGAGATTTCCTCTTCTGAGATATACCTGTTCAAGCCAATGGCACATTGCAGTCTTTCCTTACTGCCGCATAGAAGTACTTTTTATATACAGTCATGTGCCATATAATGACATTTTGGTCAGTGCTGGAACTTACATAGTGACAGTGGTCCCATAAGATTATAATGCAGCTGAAAAGCTGTCATAATGTCACAGCACAATACATTACTCACGTTTGTAGTGATACTAGTGTAAACAAACCTACTGTGCGGCCAGTTTTATAAAAGTATAGTGCATACAATTATGCACAGTACATGATACTTGATAATAAACAGCTTTGTTAGTGGTTTATGTATTTAGTATGCTTTTCACTGTTATTTTAGAGTGTAGTGCTTCTAATTATAAAAAAAAGACTAACTGTAAAACAGCCTCAGGCAGGTTCTTCAGGAGGTATTCCAGAAGAAGGCATTGTTATCATGGGAGATGACAGCTCCATGTATGTTATTGCCCCTGAGACCTACCAGCGACACAGGACATGGAGGTAGAAGATACTGATGATTCTGACCTTGTGTAGGCCAAGGCCAATGTGTATGTTTGTGTCTTAGTTTTTAACAAGAAGATTTAAAAAGTAAAAAATTAAAAATAGGAAAAAGGTTACCGAATAAAGATAAAGTATTTTTGTACAGCTATACAAAGTGTGTTTTAAGCTAAGTGTTATTACAAAAGAGTCAGAAAGTTTTAAAAAATCTAAAAGTTTATAAAATAAAAAAGTTAGAGTAAGCTAGTTTATTTTTGAAGAAAGAAAATATTTTTAAATAAACGTATTGTAGCTTAAATATATAGTGTTTATAAAGTCTGCAACAGTGTAATGTCCTAGTGTTCACACTTACTGACTCAGCCAGAGAAACTTCCAGTCCTGCAAGCACCATTCATGGTAAGTAGCCTCCATGGGTGTACCATTTTTTATGTTTTATACCATATTCTTACTGTACATTTTCCGTGTTTAGATACACAAATACCATTGTGTTAAAATTGCCTACAGTATTCAGTACAATAATATGCTGCACAGGTTTTGTGCCTAGGAGAAACAGGTTGTAACATCTAGCCTAGGTGTGTAGTAGGCTATACTCTGTAGGTTTGTGTAAGTACAGTCTATAATGTTCACATGATGATGAACTTGCCTAAAAGTACGTTTCTCAGAATTTATCCCCACCATTAAGCAACATGTGACTGTAATTTACTTTCGGTTATTTATTTTTTAAACATTTTATTCCAGCTTCTGGTTTGTCTTTTCACTTTCTTAAAGGTATTCTTTTGATGAACAGATGTTTAATGTAGTCAGGCTTCTCAGGGGCTCATTTAAGAAACATTTCTAAAAACTGAGGTCATAAAGGTATTCTTCTACGCCATCTTCCAAGTTTTATATTTTTGCTTTTCACATTTGAGTAGTCAGTCCACGTGAGATGGAATTTTGGGTATGGATTATATGGGGGCTCAACTTCACTATATTCTCTTTATTGAAGAGCCAAACATTTTTCAACTCTTCTAGAGTGTAATCTATGTCATGAATCAGGTTTTTGTATATCTGAAGTGCTGTTTCTGGGCTTCTTGACCAACTTGCCCATTCTTTTGTCTCCAAGTATAAATTTACTAAAGTTTAATAATATTTATTTCCATTTTGAAGCATGTGAAATGCCATGGTTATTTCTTGTGTATCGCGCTTTCATGTATATTTTAGCAATAGCTTACCAAATTCCATTTAAAAATCTTTTGAAATTATTTTTACTAGAATTGCACTGAATCAACAGGTATTGAATCTTCCAAACCATGAACAAGGTTTCCTTGTCCTATTTTATACACTTTCTTTAGTATATCTCTATATGATTTTATTTTTCTCTATGAAGGTCTTCCCTATCATTTATGTCTTGAAGTCTTGTAAATGGTAACTTATAAATTATGTTTTCTCCTGGTTTGCAGACATATTGAAATATATGTTTTATTTTACATTAATTATGTATTCAGCAAAGTCACTATACTTTTATATTACTTCTAATAACTTATCTATAGGTACTTTTTGAGATTTTTTAAATGGACAATCTCATCGTATGTGAATAACAGTTTCATTTCTTCCTTTACAATTTATTTCTTTAATTTCTTTTACTTGCCTTCCAGTACAATGTCAAATATAAAAAGTGACTGATTTTCCAATGTTAAACCATACTTGCATTCCTGGCTAAACCCAACCTAGTTATGATATATTATCTATATAATTTATGATACATTTTTTAGAATAAAAGCACAACATACTCAATTCTAGAATGTCATTACAATAAAAGCAGAACACACTTTACTTGAACTGCTTCTTTCACTCATCATAATGCCATAATTATCGTTAATACTTAAATGTTATGCTGGTACTGTAATTGGTATTACTTTGAGTTATAGTAGATAAAACCCAGGGTCCACTTGATATGGGATGCTTAATTAGGAAACTTTGGCCGGGCGCGGTGGCTCAAGCCTGTAATCCCAGCACTTTGGGAGGCCGAGACGGGCGGATCACAAGGTCAGGAGATCGAGACCATCCTGGCTAACCCGGTGAAACCCCGTCTCTACTAAAAAAATACAAAAAACTAGCCGGGCGAGGTGGCGGGCGCTTGTAGTCCCAGCTACTCGGGAGGCTGAGGCAGGAGAATGGCGTAAACCCGGGAGGTGAAGCTTGCAGTGAGCTGAGATCCGGCCACTGCACTCCAGCCTGGGTGACAGAGCGAGACTCTGTCTCAAAAAAAAAAAAAAAAAAAAAAAAAGGAAACTTCATCATGAAGCTGGAACCCCATGGACTACACCTTTCTGTAAGGTGAAAATAAATCTATCACCCTTTTTACTGTTTAGAGTATAGTCCTTCTACTTATAAAAAATATAAAAAATAGACTAACTGTAAAACAGCCCCAGGCAGGTTCTTCAGGTGGTATTCCTGAAGAAGGCATTGTTATCATGGGAGATGACAGCTCCATGTATGTGTGTGAGGTATGTGAGTATTTGTGGTATGTGTGGTGTGTGAGGGTGGTGTGTGAGGGTGGTGTGTGATAGAAAATACGTTTCTAAGATTTAAGGCTATTTCTAAGTGAATACATTGGGAAGGAGATAAGGACATATATGCAGTATTGTAATTTAGGCCATTTGGACTATTCTGTTTCAACTGCAGGTTTATTCAGTTATGACTAAAAAGAAGGCATGTTACTGTGAGTCACCAAGTTGCTATTTTGATAGTCCCAAAGGTTTTCAAGGGATAAAATATGCACATTCATTTTTTTCTGGTTTTATATGAAGAAGATTGTGGTTTAGCGTGATAGAGATAGGGTCTTCTTGCAAATTCATGGACTCTCAAGACAATTAAAATGTTGTAGCAAGCAAAAGCCCATTGAAACCTGTCATTGAAGAGATTACAGGCTAATGAAGGGAATTTATGGATAAATAATGATAGAAAGAGATACACACAGTGCCACTGACATACTTTTAAAAGGCTGCTAGCCCAGCAATGCTTTGTGAAGGAGATGAAACTTAAATGGAACCCTGAAAGGTGAACAGGATTAAGTTGACATTCAAGGGCAACAGAGTCAGTGTACTAGACACCGTAAAAGGTAGGGGAAACAAATGGCATAGAAAAACCAGGGGATCCTGATGGCCCCTGGGAAAGTAAGTCTGTTTCCCAGGCATCCATCTCTCACTGTATCTTTTAGCATTTTAGAATGTTTTGGTAAATTATTCAACTAATACATACATTTTTAAAGTCAGAAAAATACTGTCATTTGTGTTAGTTTCTATGATATCTCTTTAACACTGCAAACTGTGTTTCATCATTGTAATATTGAATTGTTCTAGCATAGTTTCTAGGGAGTACAAAGTCTACACTTTCAGAGAAATTTAATTACATGGAAGAATTTGATAAAGTTTATTTGGTATTTCCTATCTAGCTCATGAGTAAATAACATCACAATGTAGCAGTGGGAAGGAAAATATATTCAAATCATTTGCATCATAGTTTTTTTAAATCAAAGAAAATGAGCTACAAAAAGATGACATTGTTTAGATGAAGGTTCCTATCCTAACCTGTGTCTTCCCTTTACCCATCTTTCTGTCTGTACATAGTGTATTAAAAAATAACATCTCCATATACGAAGAATATTTCTAGAGAAAATCTTTCAAGTACAGGAGGATGTCTACCCTGTGGGGTCAGAGTGTGTGTGGTGTGTGTGGTGCATGTGTGAGGTATGTATTTGTGGTACGTATGGTGTGCGAGGGTGGTGTGTGTAGTGTGTTTGTCATGTGTGTGTGTGGGTATGTGTGGTGTATGGTTGTGTGGGTATGTGTGGTGTGTGTGTGTGTTTGCGGTGTGTATGTGGGTATGTGTGGTGTGTGTGGTGTGTATGTGGGTATGTGTGGTGTATGTGTGTGGGTATGTGGTGTGTGTGTGTGGGGGTATGTGTGGTGTGTGGGGGTATGTGTAGTGTGTGTGGTGTGTGTGGGGGTATGTGTGGTGTGTGTGTATGTGTGGTATGTGCGTGTTGTGTGTGTGTCTGTGTGGGGTGTGTGAGGTGTGTATTTGTGGTACGTGTGGTGTGCGAGGGTGGTGTGTGTAGTGTTTGTCATGTGTGTGTGGTGTGTGTGGGTATGTGTGGTGTGAGTGTGGTTGCGTGGGTATGTGTGGTGTGTGTGTGTGGTGTGTGTGGGTATGTGTGGTGTATGTGTGTATGTGTGGTGTGGGTGTGGTGTGTGTGGTGTATGTGTGGGCATGTGTGGTGTGTGTGTGGGTATGTGTGGCGTGAGTGTGGTGTGTGTGTGTGTGGGTATGTGTGGTGTGATTGTGGTGTGTGTGTGTGTGTAGGTATGTGTGGTGTGTGTGCACGGGTATGTTTGGTGTGAGTGTGGTGTGTGTGTGGTTTGTGTGGGGGTATGTATGGTGTGTGTGTGGGCATGTGTGGTGCGTGTGCGGTGTGTGTGTGAAGCGTGTGTATACACTACTTAGGCCAGAGCACATATGGATAGAGTCTTAAACAGAATGTTTTCCAAGCACCTTGTGATTCTGGGCCTCAGTGACAATGACTGTTGCTATAGATTTGGGGATCATAAACCAAAGGATGTAATTAAATTTAATGATTTTAGAGATTAGACCAAATTGGAGTCTGTGAACAGGCTGTTAAATATATTTCTTTTATTCTTCAGGCTCCTCTAATTGCCATTAATCAGTCTGCCTTTTACATACACTCAACCTCCATTTTTAAGCACCTCTATCTATATTAACAGCAACTAAACATAATGAGAATTATTTTATTATTTCAAGTATAGTATCATTTTAGATATTTTGATATGTCTACCATATAAATCATGCAACTAAATACTACTATAATTTAAAGATATATGTATCTAGTGTTTTGAAAAATCAAGAATTTTGTATCAAAAGATTAGTTTCTTAAAAAGTACTGGATTTACAGACAGTATAAATCACTACGTACATTATTACTGTACAAACATCATACAGACCTGCTGTTGGACATTTGTTTTTTCCCTTTAATTTGAATCACAAGATATTTAAAGTGTTAGGGGTTAAAAATATCCATGGCTAAATATTAAGAAATGAGTCTAAATTGCAGAAGCTATACCTAAAATATATGCTATGTTTCAGAATTAAATGTTTTTTTAATGATTATTTTCAAACTATTATTCAATGCACAAAACACATCACTCTAGAGAAGTTCTTCAGAACATACAGATAGTTAATAAGACACAAAGAATATTTAATTTTACATATGAAGCAGGAAAGTACAGGTAAGCATTACTTTCAACCAAAAAACAAACCTTAAGAAAATAGTTGTTATTGTTATTGCAGTTGCCAGACATTCCTTGCAATTCAGCCACAGTGTTCTAAAATGGTTGACAAAAAATATTAAAGAAGGCTTAACCTCCACCGCAAAGAGAAAAGCCAAATGATAAAGGATAGAAAAACACTGAGTCCCAGTGCTTACTGTGATACACAGTGTTAAGTACTAAGATAATATTGCTGCATGTTGGTAAAAAATGCCCCCACTCTTAGTTTCTCAGTATTACACAGTATAAAGTCTATTTACATTATTGTATTCACATGATTAAAAGGCCAATCATAATAACTGCAATCTCTTGTTTACACACACAAGCTGTTTCCAACTAGGAATGGCAAACAGTATGAGTCAAATTTAATGTTATCCCTCTAACACTTTTTATAACATAAATATATTCTTGTATACCTTTTAATACTTATGCAAACCAAAGCTTCCGTTATATTTTTGCCCCTAATTATTACATGCCAACACAAGCAATAAAAAACCATAGCCATGTGGGCAGCTACTCTAAACTGTATTTAATACTTTAAAAGATTCTAAAAAAATAATGTTGCTATAACATTCTTATAATGATATTAATTTCCAGTAAGGAAAACAAATTATGAAAGAAAGATTAAATTATATTTTAGAAGGGGCTTCAGTTTCTGGAGTGATGATTAACCTTCTAATGAACTACTGCCTAAGGAGACTTTGAAATGCTATCTATAGCTAAGACTTTACAATGTAATAAATATTATATCCTAAAAGAATATTTAAGGAAGCCAAATAATCATAATTTTTACAGTGAAATACTTTAATTTCAATGATCATACCTATTTTCTAATTCAGAAATGGAATATAGCACCAGTTCATACTGTATTTCCTCTAAGCCTGCAGCACTTCAAACTGCACAATGCTCTTAAATAAAAAATACTTATAATATATACATACTACACAAAATATATACCATAATTACATCATCTCACTACTAAAAGGCTACACACTGATAGTGGTGGAGTATGACAAGAGAGTAAATGTAATTAAAAAGCTAAATTCTAGTTGAAAAATTTATCATACCCCCTAAGTGTCATGAAATAGTGCTGACTGTCTGAAGGATTTATTGAAATCCTCCTCCATGGCAATCTTTCAGATTGTTAGAAAAGAAAGAGAAAGAAAGAAAAAAAACCCAAGTGATCAATACTTCTATTAAACAGAAGTGAAATCATGAATCACAGATATATTCAGATATACATTTAAAATTTTTCAATTGTTCAGATATTCATCTCCCTCTTCTTAAATAGGATCCTCCTTTTTATTCTACAGCTTTTAAGCAGAGCCATTTTAACATTTTTTTAAAATCAGAATGTTTAACAGAGAGTAAACAAAAACAGGGATGCAAATTAAAATAAAATTGGCTGTTTGCTTATTTTAAACCCTTCTAAAGATGTAGAGGAAGAAAAAACAGAAAAAGCAGAAATTTAAATAGTTTGAAAATTACCTATATAGCTTAAATTCTACTAGAGTATGACATAATTTCCTAAAGCATTGAAACAGATATGTCTAAGCATACACAATATATTGTAAGGTAATCTTCCTCAATATAGTTGCTAGAGCTCCACTGTAGGTTTATAATTTCAGGAGCTATTTCTCCCATTGTGATGTTTTCCATGTAGTGAATGCAAGCAAGCAAATACCCTCTGTCAATGTGACAAGTTACAAGTTACAAACAACTGGATGATTTGATGAAAACCAGAAGCTATCTATCCTTCAGCAGAAAATGCTGATCTAAGAGCTGGCTCTGGAAATCAGTTGGATGAACTTGGTTGCTCTGTATCTAATTGGAGGTTTTCCTTACTGGTGCAGGGAATGTCACAAGGGATATTGTCAAATAAAAATAACTCTAACTTGGAAATCACAAGATGATTCTATAAATGATAAAAGTAAAAAAACAAGTGACTGATTACACACATCCAGGGCTTATTTTAACAAAGATATATCAATCAATAAATTGTTGGATTATATATGAAATTAACTCAATTATTCAAGGAGCATTTATTCATTAGATATTCAATATATGTTCTCATTTCCTTTATGCCTCTTGGGCATTTTATTCTTCATTCACAAAGGAAGACAGGGAGTACATAGAAAATGGGGAAAAAGCACTCAAATCAATCAATTTAATAATATTTTTTAGGCCGGGCGTGGTGGCTCAAGCCTGTAATCCCAGCACTTTGGGAGGCCGAGACGGGTGGATCACGAGGTCAGGAGATCGAGACCATCCTTGCTAACACGGTGAAACCCCATCTCTCCTAAAAAATACAAAAAACTAGCTGGGCGAGGTGGCGGGCGCCTGTAGTCCCAGCTACTCGGGAGGCTGAGGCAGGAGAATGGTGTAAACCCGGGAGGCGGAGCTTGCATTGAGCTGAGATCCTGCCACTGCACTCCAGCCTGGGCAACAGAGCGAGACTCCGTCTCAAAAAAAAAAAAAAAAAAAAAAAACATAAATAAATAATATTTTTTAGCATTAGAAAAAAAGAATTTGAATAAAATAATTTGAAGTTTTAACACTGGAGTGGATTTTCACTACTTGTACAGCTTTCATCTCTCCTACGTAACAAAAATTAACAGTTGGTTTTATCTGGGCATGTTTTGGTGAGGCAGTGTGTAACATACAAAAAAGGGGAAAAACCCAAGTCACAGAGGAGGATGAGAGAGAGATACAAAGGAAAATTCTCTTTGACATTTTTCCATAAAGTGAGTTACTTGGAGTAACATAGCAAGCACCTTGTTTTTACTTCTACAACTTGCAGAAAGAAAAAACAGTTTAACTCAAAGCTAAACTAATTTAAAAAATTGAGTACTCAATTATTCTTCCCTTTAAACTCTATGAAGATGATTCTTACCGACTGTTGGATAGAGTAAAATAATTATCCAAAGACTTGATTTCCCTATTACTAGAAATACAGAACAAAGAATCATAGAACCTGAACTCTAGCACCCCAAACAGTAATTCTCTTAACATCTTTTGTTACCCAGTTATTCTGTGTCTGCCTGAATATAGCAGGAGTGTTCTGTATACTCTACTGAAAAACAGCACAGTGTGTTGCAAAGAGTCCAGGCTTTGGAGCCAGCAAGACCTTATTCCAGTTCCAACTCTGCCAGCTACTGGACGTACCACTAGAAGAAACCTCAGTTGCTGCATTTCTAGGAAAAAAAAGAAAATCTCTTCTGGCTGCATCAAAGATTAAATGAGATCATGTAGGAAAGACACCCTGCAAAGTGCCTGCCACTAAATATTTACTTAATTTCCTTGCCCCTGACAATATCTGCTCGGGTGACAACTCTGATTACTTTACAAAAACAGGCAAACAAACAAACAAAAATCTATAAGCAATCTGCCATTTAAGATGTGATACATTCCTAAGTATAAATGTCATGTAAAAAATATTCTTTTTCCATCTATTCAAATGATCAAGTTAAAGAAAAATCTGGGCCAGGTGGGGTGGCTCACATCTGTAATCCTAGCACTTTGGGAGGCTGAGGCAGGAGGATTGCTTGAGGCCAGGAGTTCAAGACAGGCCTGGACAACATCATGAAATTTTTTTTTTCATTAGCAGGATGTGGTTCTGTGTGCCTATAGTCCCAGCTACTCAGGAGGCTGAGGCAAGGCAGGAGGTTGGCTTGAGCCCAGGAGCTTGAGGATATATTGAGCTATGCTTACAACACAGCACTCCAGTCTGGGTGACAGAGCAAGATCCTGTGTCTAAAAAAAAAAAAAAAAAAAAAGCTAAATCTTATATCAAGTTTTGGTAATGAATGCGATCAGTGCCTCAAAATAACTGCAGAAAATGTGTGGTCTGTGATCTAAATGTTTTACTTGGAGTGCCTTAAAAATGTGACTATCTTGTTTGCCCCCTCTGCTTGTTAGACTTGATTGCTTATTTCATATTCATGGAATATTAGAAGCTAGAAGGAATTTTGTGATCTAGCCCAATCTCTGTGCTTTCAGGCCAAAGACACCAAGGCACACAGACTAGAAAGCCTGGCCATGTCCCCTTCCACCACTTGATGTCACTGTACTCCCCTGAACCTAAGACCAAAAATCCTAGCACAGTGAGGATGCAAAAATCAAACCTGCAGAAAATGATTCTACAATCTCAGAAAAAGTTTGCAGTCAAAGCAAATTGGTGTCTCTGATAAAATACAAAATACTAATGTAGAGAATTGAAAACCAAGTAAGATACAAAGTGAAAATACTTGAGGAAATCCCTTTTTTAGTTTGAAAATTCAAGAGATCATTTTTCATGCAAAATATCTCAGTGCAATGAAAATATACTTGCCTTTCAAATGGACTCATCAAGTAAGAAAATAAATTAAATCAAGTTCTAAGAGTCTAATTCATTCACTTAAAGCATTTCTAGTGTATTATTCTTTGATCAAAAGTTAACAGATATACCACCTCTAGTTTTCTACTATAATAAGTAGAGAATATATCCTCATTATACCACATATTCACGAGATCTTAATATACACTGGGATTAAAACATCTCAGATTAAAAATATGTGAAAATATATGAATGTCTGTTTATTAATCTTATATCCTGGCTAGAAAGCAAAATTCTGAAAAATTATATATTCAGAAAAGAAGGGGTTGAATATATGAAGTTTCACTGTGGTTATATCAGCTGGAATGAAAAATATTTATTTTATCTGAATATATACTAGTATATGGAGTATACAATACTACAATTAAATTGTTGATGGATCTTTTGACATGCCAATATGAAACATATGCATGTTTAAACGTGTTTATAATAAAGCATGTTGTCCCGTTATATCAATGTACATTTGGCAATGACATTAGAAACAGACCAGCATCTGTATTATATTACAGCACACAAGGGTTCTGGAGAGCTGTTTTCACTTGGGGGTTAGCTTCTATTCATTTACTTGATCTTTTACAGAAAGCAGGATGTAAAATTATTCCAATATGTATCTACTCTATGGAACATGTACTAGTGGAAAGCTTTGTTCTGCATTATGTCAGCACAAATCATAGTGAGCAGATCCAAAGAACTTTCTCTTCCTGGGGGAAAAAGACACTGGAAACACTCAGCAATCTTTAGTACTTTTCTATGGATATTTGTGTATGGGTGTGTTTCCCAATTTTTTGGAAAAGCATTACATACTATAGTAGAACATTTGGAGAAGATTGAAAAAATATAAAGCAGAGAGAGAAAATCGCCCAATTCCACCAATAAAGACAGACATTATTCACATTTCTGTGTTTTTATCCTTTTCTGTTTCTATGACTTCCTTTATAATAGTGCAAAATATAAGACTTATTTGTGTCCACAGTCTTCATACTGTAAACAGGATACCATGACTTGATTCTTAAGTGTGTATCAGATGCTAGTAGTATTTCTTTACTAAGGTAGAATTTTAGTTCAATGTGGACACACCTTCCTCAAGAAACTGCATAAAACCTGTCATACTGTTTCATACTGTTATACAGTAGAGAGAGTTTCATGAATTAGAAAATGTGGGAAAAATAATCGTTGCAAGCACTACTGACCTCGTCATCGTCGGCATCATACTGGGCATAGTGCTGTTCCAGCAGCTCTCTCTGGCGCCTCTCCTGTTCCAGTGTCTGGCTTATCAACTGGGCAACCTCACTCACTTGTCCTGGTTTTTCCCGCCCAATAACAAATCTGTGGAAAGGTTAACAAAGACTAATATTTAAGACTCTCCAACAAAAAGGAGTGCTAAGAAAAGTAATAAGCAGGTTTGATCTCAGCAGGGTCCATCAAGCCTCAAGAAAGTAATATCACCTACGTACTTCAAAATGGTTTTCTTGGGTGAGAAGAAAGGTTAGATGAGCAATTGAAGTGATTTTTAGGGACACAGCTCATAAAAGAAAAGAAGGGGGAAAAAGTAAAGGACCATAAATATTATCATTTTAAGAGAAGATGTAACATAGGTAACCCATTCTGCAGCACTTTACACATTTGTGATGCTATACAAAATGGAAGCAAACTCATAATTTCCTTACCATTGAACTCAAGAAGCATGTGCATAACTATAACAAAAATTGCTTCAAAAACATTTTGAGGGCCAGGTGCAGTGGCTCAAGCCTGTAATCCCAACACTTTGGGAGGCCGAGGTGGGTGGATCACTTGAGGTCCGGAGTTCGACAGCAGCCTGGCCAAGATGGCAAAATCCCATCTCTACTAAAAATACAAACATTAGCCAGGCTTGGTGGTGTGCACTTGTAATCCCAGCTACTCTGGAGGCTGAGGCAGGAAAATCATTTGAACCCGAGAGGCGGAGGCTGCAGTGAGCAAAGATTGCGCCACTGCACTCCAGCCTGGGTGACAGAGACTCTGTCTTGAACCAACAACAACAAACATTTTGAAGTAAGCATAACTTAGGTGGCTAAATATATAACTTTGGAAATAAGAGAAAGGGAAAACTTAAGTAGTGTTTTTTGTTTTTAAAATGAAAAACTATAATAAGAAGAGGTGGTGAATTAATTCACTTCCTTTGGGGGAAAATATAGCATGAGAAGGGGTATGGTTCAATAAATAAAGGGAGGAAAGGAAATATTTGTTGATATTAATGTCTGTAAAAAAAAGTCTAAAGAGAAAAACAAGGAAGATATTTCCTTATTGCAAGCTACAGTCATTTATGGTATATTCTTGTCAATATAATGTGTTGTGCTCAACAATTTAATATTCATTTTTTAACATCTTTTCACACTAATATATATGTTTCTGTTTTTCTAAAAGTACAAATAATGTGTCTCCAGGATGCAGTTTCTAAGTATTACTTATCATAATTTTAATATGAATCTTTGTTTAAATCTTGTTTCTACATTTAATTGATGCTTTCCTCTGATTAATGTATGTTGCTGTCTTTGATCAATTTTAAAAGAAATATACCATAATTTTTCTGCACAATACACTAAAGGTCAAAATTTTCACCCTTGGATGTTAGTAGTTAATTGCCTTTTAATAAATACTTTTATATAGTTTCAAGCAAGACTTACTTTGAAATTATCTTTAAGTGTTCACTTATCTTTTGCGTTATTTTCCTTTGGAAATCAAGTACTAATAGAATTTATAAATACTATCTTTTTCATCTTTATTCAGGTACAATTTACACACAATAAAATATATGAATTTTAAATGTACAGTTCAATAACTGTGATACATACGTAAACATGTAATTACCACATTAATGAAGATACAGGACATTTCCATCAACCCAAAATATTTCCTTATATTCCTTTCCAGTACGTCATCTTCATCCTGGGCCTATATTTATCTTTTCCAGAGTTCTATAAAAATGGAATTTTAGGGTGTCTAGCTTGTTTGGCTCACCACAATGATTTGGAGGTTTATCCATGTTGATGTAAGTTTCAGTTATTTGCTCCTTTTTATCACTAAATAGTTTTCCATTTGTATTGAATACATCACATTTGGTTTATCTATTTTTCTACTGATAGGTATTTGGGTTGATATTATAAAGAAAGTTACTACTATAAACATTTGTGACAAGTCTTCATGTGAATGTAAATTTTCATTTCCTTCAGACAAATAATGGAATTGATGAGTCATATGGTAAATGTATATTCAACTTATAAAGAAATTGTCAAATTGTTTTTCAAAGTAATAGTATCATTTCATATTCCCACTAGCAATGCATAAAAGCTGAAGTTGCTTTGCATCCTCATCAACACTTAGTACTGTCTTTAAAAATTTTGGCCATTCTAGTAGGTATCTAGCGGTATTTCATGATGGTTTTAATTTCCATTGCCCATATGATCTTTTCATGTACCTATTGACCATTCACATATCTTCTCCAGCGAAGTATCTTTTCAACTCTTTTATCCATTACTGAAAATTAGGTTGTCTTTCTATTATTGAGTTATATTTGTTCTTTATAAACAAAAATACACACACACACACACACACACACACACACACACGTGTGTGTGTGTATTTTATTTTTAAAACAGAGTCTT